>NC_061508.1:213574257-213633844 GCF_022539505.1 Lolium rigidum | reverse complement strand
TTGGCATGCCTTTGGCATACCGGGGGTCATCCCCCCAACATGATGGGTTCTTGTTTAGAGCTAACAAACTATGTGTTCCAGAATCGTCTGTGCGTTTGCTCTTATTGCAGGAATCACATGCTGGAGGTTTGATGGGTCACTTTGGGCGTGAGAAGACGCTACTCATGCTCGCTGACCACTTTTATTGGCCAAAGATGAGGCGGGACGTGGATAGGTATGTGAGGAGATGCATTACTTGTAACAAGTCCAAGTCCAAGCTGAAGCCTCACGGTTTGTATACTCCGTTACCGGCACCTACTACACCATGGGAGGATATAAGTATGGATTTTGTGTTGGGTTTGCCGCGTACTAAAAGAGGCCATGATTCTATATTTGTGGTAGTGGACAGATTTTCTAAAATGTCACACTTTATTGCACTGCCACAAAAGCGACGATGCGTCGCATATTGCTAACCTGTTTTTCGGGGAGATTGTTCGACTACATGGAGTCCCGAAGACTATTGTTTACGATCGTGATGTGAAGTTCATGAGCTACTTCTGGAAGACACTTTGGGGAAAGCTCGGGACAAAGCTACTGTTTAGTACTACTTGTCATCCCCAAACTGATGGTCAAACTGAGGTGGTGAATCGAACCTTGTCACAACTGTTGAGATCCATGATCAAGAAGAACCTGAAGGAGTGGGAAGAGTGTTTGCCGCATGTGGAGTTTGCTTACAACAAGGCGGTACATTCTACCACGGAGCTGTGTCCTTTTGAGGTGGTGTATGGTTTCAAACCCATTACTCCACTTGATTTGTTGCCTTTGCCCATACATGAGAGAGTTAATATGGAGGCATCCAAGAGGGCAGATTTTGTGCGTAAGATCCATGTGAAGACTAAAGAGTTGATCGAGAAGAAAGGCAAGAGCAATGCTGCAAGGATGAACAAGAAGCGCAAAGAGATGTTGTTCAAGCCTGGTGATATGGTCCGGGTACATTTTCGCAAGGATAGGTTCCCGAAGGCTGCGGAAGTCTAAGTTGAAGCCTCGTGGTGCTTGGTCCTTACAAAGTGCTTGCCAAGATCAATGATAATGCATACTCGATAGATCTTCCGAGTTGATGAGTTTGGTGTCGGTAATTCTTTCAATGTTGCTGATTTGACACCATATGACGGAGAAGACCTTGGAGCATCGGGGTCGACGCCTTTTGAAGGGGGAGATGATGAGGACATCCCTACCTCACTACTACCTCCGTCATTAACAAATGAAGATGAACTTCTTGTGAAGCTCAAGTCCAATGAAGTTCGGATTGGACCAATTACAAGAGCTCGTGCGAAGCTACTTAATCAACAGGTGAACTTGTTCCTAAACGATACTTTGATTGATGAGAACTTTATACTGCCTAAGTCCTATTACTTATGTATCATCAGGTATCAAGAGGGGACAAGCATCGCACGAGGAGAGGAGCAGCTGGACATGAAGACGGACGTCAAGAGGGCCGTGAAGATGGACATGGAGCTGGACATGAAGATATCGCATGGACGCGCGAGGGAGGAGCGGGAGGAATGCGCGAGAGGAGAAGAAGAAGTCCAGGCCGGTCCGAACCCGGTCGGACCGGCCCCCGGACCGGACCGCCCGGTCCCCGGCCCGGTCGACCGGTCGTCAGCCGGCCACCAACCGGAGGGAAATTATCGTGCCGGGCGAGGCCGGAAACTCGCGATTTCCGGTTTCCGACGGTTGACCGGACCACCAGACCGGACCGTCCGGTCCACGGCCCGGTTGACCGGACCACAAACCGGACAGCCCGGTCCACGGCCGGTTGACCGGATCCCGGACCGGACCGGTCCGAGTCTGTCTCGACCGGATCTATTGCGGGTCGGTTATTTTTGTATCTTTTCGACCGAACTCGTCCGGACACCTATATAAGTGCCCGGGACGCCCCCTAGCTGCTTTAGACCACGTTTAAGATAAACCCTAGTTCTTAGTTGTTTGCTCTGCAAAACTATTGAATTCCCTACACCATATTGCTTGGATATTGTGTAGATCTGTTTAAGTCTTGTGTGATCTGCTGTTCCATTGGGAATTAGACGGTTGCAACTTACTCGCTTCGTGGTCGGCGGCTACGTGCGCAAGTGTGTGGAGTTGCGAATATCTTGCAGGGTTGAGAGCTGTTGCATTGGCGACAGGGACCAATCGAGAGATCTCGTTGCGTCATACAAGTTATCATCCACTACATCGTCGTGTTCCTCCGCTGCCATCACCCCGTGATCATCATCATCACCGTTGCTTACTGAGAAGATCGGGCCACCCCTTATCACTTGGCCTATGAACGGTATTTCAGTCATTCCTTTTAGAAGAGATTTGCAAGCGCCAAACGATTCAAAAATCAAATGACTCCAAAAATCCATTTGCATGGAGTTTCTTCATGCATTCCTTTCTAACATGACCTAAATGACGGTTCCACAAATAAGTGGAATTCAAATCATTTGCCTTATGCTATTTTAGCGTCAGTGTTATGTATGTGTGTTTCGCCATTAAGATTTATAATAACTTATCCATCGTACATGGAGTAAGGTCATAATTTGAACAACTCATTGTTTTTATTTGACCAGAGCAAAATAACAATTATTAAGTTCTTTATTATAAATCCTAAGGGCTAGGTAGAATGCCAACGACAAACATAATAACTCTTTATTATGTTCCAGACGTGCATTATTACCATATTCCTTATCAATCACTTAGGCCATCGTATTTTTGTATTGCGTTGTATTGTATGACATCTCATACCAACCAATCTGGTACAAATACCCAAGAGTTTCATTATGTGACCAAACAAGGAATACATCCATAACATGTATATCATCTATATATACCTGAGCTAGACTTTCTAGTCTTTTCTTTCTTTCTGCCAAAATATCTTTTGTAGTTTCTGTTGTGGTCAGAAACCCACCGTCGAGCAATGACTGGCAACACCGTAGAGCCGGGAACAACTCAGGGCTGCGGCTGGCCCTAGTCCCTCAGAGCGACGGCCCGCAAAGCCTTCTGGTCACACGTCCGATGCTGTTGCAAGGGCGTGCCACCTGACCTATACCGGTCGGGAAGGTGTTGGATGATGCCTCGCTTAGTTTCCTGCAGGGCACACACGTAAACGTTAAATACGAGCCTCGATCGGCTCTCAGGTTGTCATGTGAATCGGCTCAAAGAGCCGATCCACCCATGATTCGTACAAGGTGTCCGAATATATGGTGGTCCTGCTTGATCAAGATAAATCTAATGCGATCTACGACGATTTAGGGTTTTCACCGCATAATCGGATCATCCTACTCACGATTGGGCCTCGCGCTCGCGTACGGTGATCGTAAGCCGATCCTAGACGGGGCCTAAAAACCAACACGAGGTTGATCCCGGAACATCCTGTCTAGGGCTAGCAAACTACACCCTACACGCCGCTGGATCCTCCAACCCTTTGTAAGGCCTAACTATTGCGGATATTAAACTAATCCTTGAAGAACAAGGAGCAACCGTAACGAATCGGATCTACTAAACAATGATCAAGCGGGGTGCCGCCCCTACACCTAAGATAGGTGTAAGGGCGGCTAGATGCATAAGGGTTGCACTACGACAGCATATGATACTAAGAACAATGCTAACCCTAACACATCTAAGATAACTACGTTGCTCGCCATCAAAAAGGCTTCAGTACGAGCAACGCATGAACAACATGAATAAGCTTATCTTTGCCTAGATCGCAAGATGCGATCTAGGCAGACATGGTGCTTACCGGAGAAACCCTCAAGACGAAGGAGTTGGCGATGCGCCGAGATTGATTGTGTTGAACGTTGGTTGTTGTTTATTCCATAAACCCTAGACACATATTTATAGTCCGAGGGACTTTCTAATTTAGGTGTGCACCAAACCGTGCACGGGTCAAACTCTATCTTCTAAACTAAGATGCGATCTAATATGTTACAGATACACGGGCACACTAGCCCAAACTTTGCATATAAGGCCGATTCACGTATTTCTTCCATATATATATTCTTCAAGCCCATCTTGATCGCGGCCCACCTCTGATCCGGTCAAATTCTGGTGATAACACATGCCCCCCTGGTTTTGGAAATGACATTTCCAAAATCATTATGCTTTTCCTTCGAAGGGTCATGTCATGGCGAGAGCGAGAGCCGTCGCGAGCCTTTCATCATATCGCCTTGCCTTCTCAACTTCTCTCGCACGATTTGACACTCGTAGTTCCTTTTTCGTGATAGGCGGCTTCATTGTGCGCACTTCCTCCTGACTTTTTAGGCCGATCTCAATTCCGCGTTCATGAACCAAGAAGCCCAAGAATTGACCGGCCGTCACTCCAAATGCACACTTCTTTGGACTCATCCTTAGTCCGAATTTCCTAGTTCGGTCCCGGATGCGTCGTAAATCCACCAAGCGTCCCTCTACAGAGACAGACTTGACCACCACGTCGCCAATGTAGATCTCAACCAGTTTGCCGATCAGATCATGAAATATGCAGTTCATGGCTCTTTGGTACGTTGCACCAGCGTTCTTCAGTCCAAATGTCATGACTACATATTCAAACAAGCCCACTGAACCTGGTACTCTGAATGAAGTCTTGTGTATATCTTCTGGATATTGTCAACATAAAGTAATATAACAAGTGCAATATGCAAGTATGTAGGAATCAATGCACAGTTAACACAAATGTTTGCTTTTTTAGATAGAAGGAAATGGGTAAACCGACTCAACAATAAAAGTAGAAGAAAGGCCCTTCGCAGAGGAAGCATGGATTGCTATATTTGTGCTAGAGCTTTTATTTTGAAAATAAGAAACAACTTTGTCAACGGTAGTAATAAAGCATATGAGTTATGTAAATTATATCCTACAAGCTGCAAGCCTCATGCATAGTATACCAATAGTGCCCGCACCTTGTCCTAATTAGCTTGGATTTACATGGATTATCATAGCATAGCATACGTCTTAACCAAGTGTCACAAAGGGGTACCTCTATGTCGCCTGTACAAAGGTCTAAGGAGAAAGCTCACATTGGATTTCTCGCTTTTGATTATTCTCAACTTAGACATCCATACCGGGACAACATAGACAACAGATAGTGGACTCCTCTTTAATGCATAAGCATTCAACAACAGATAAAATTCTCATAAGAGATTGAGGTTCGTTGTCCAAACTGAAACTTCCACCATGGATCATGGCTTTAGTTAGCGGCCCAATGTTCTTCTCTAACAATATGCATACTCAAACCATTTGATCATGATAAATCACCCTTACTTCAGACAAGACGAACATGCATAGCAATTCACATGATATTCAACAAAGAAATAGTTGATGGCGTCCCCAGGAACATGGTTATCGCCCAACAAGCAACTTAATAAGAGATAATATGCATAAGTACATATTCAATACCACCATAGGTTTTAAGCTATTTGTCCCATGAGCCATATGTTGCAAAGATAAAGAATAGAAATTTCAAAGGTAGCACTCAAGCAATTTACTTTGGAATGGCGGAGAAATACTATGTAGTAGGTAGGTATGGTGGACACCAGTGGCATAGTGTTTGGCTCAAGGATTTTGGATGCATGAGAAGTATTCCCTCCCAATACAAGGTTTAGGCTAGCAAGGTTGTTTAAAGCAAACACAAGTATGAACCGGTACGACAGAAACTCACATACAAGACATATTGAAAGCATTATAAGACTCTATACCGTCTTCATTGTTGTACCTTTTATCATTATATCGAAGCCGATCGCTTGAACCGGCCTCCTCTTTGTCCTTTCCACCAGAGTGACTGCTCTCTTTTTTTGTCTTTGCCATGGCGGTAAACAGAATGAGCTACCATGTAGTTAACTTCCCGGCGCAGAGCTCTGGTCCGTTCTTCTGAAGGGGAGGACAGGTCCACTCCATCGAGCGCGCCTTCAGGTGAGAACCCCTTCCACCTGATGCCATGGGAGCGGGTTCTGTGGAAAAAGCCGATCAGGTCGGCTTCGAGGACTGCCTTGATCTCGTCATGATTCTTCTTGAGCTCGTCAGTCAGGTCCTCGTACTTGACCGGAGTGCTTTCCGCCATCTCGGATGTAGATGGCAATGCGGTAGATGTCGAAGATTGTCCCACCGGGCGTGCCAGAATGTGTTGCGGTCAGAAACCCACCGTCGAGCAACGACTGGCAACACCGTAGAGCCGGGAACAACTCAGGGCTGCGGCTGGCCCTAGTCCCTCAGAGCGACGGCCCGCAAAGCCTTCCGGTCACACGTCCGATGCTTGTTGCAAGGGCGTGCCACCTGACCTATACCCGGTCGGGAAGGTGTTGGATGATGCCTCGCTTAGTTTCTGCCGGGGCACACACGTAAACGTTAAATACGAGCCTCGATCGGCTCTCGGGTTGTCCTGTGAATCGGCTCAAAGAGCCGATCCACCCATGATTCGTACAAGGTGTCCGAATATATGGTGGTCCTGCTTGATCAAGATAAAGCTAATGCGATCTACGACGATTTAGGGTTTTCACCGCATAATCGGATCATCCTACTCACGATTGGGCCTCGCGCTCGCGTACGGTGATCGTAAGCCGATCCTAGACAGGGCCTAAAAACCAACACGAGGTTGATCCCGGAACATCCTGTCTAGGGCTAGCAAACTACACCCTACACGCCGCTGGATCCTCCAACCCTTTGTAAGGCCTAACTATTGCGGATATTAAACTAATCCTTGAAGAACAAGGAGCAACCGTAACGAATCGGATCTACTAAACAATGATCAAGCGGGTGCCGCCCCTACACCTAAGATAGGTGTAAGGGCGGCTAGATGCATAAGGGTTGCACTACGACAGCATATGATACTAAGAACAATGCTAACCCTAACACATCTAAGATAACTACGTTGCTCGCCATCAAAAAGGCTTCGATACGAGCAACACATGAACAACGTAATAAGCTTATGCTTGCCTAGATCGCAAGATGCGATCTAGGCAGCATGGTGCTTACCGGAGAAACCCTCGAGACGAAGGAGTTGGCGATGCGCCGAGATTGATTGTGTTGAACGTTGGTTGTTGTTTATTCCATAAACCCTAGACACATATTTATAGTCCAGGGGACTTTCTAATTTAGGTGTGCACCAAACCGTGCACGGGTCAAACTCTATCTTCTAAACTAAGGTGCGATCTAATATGTTACAGATACACGGGCACACTAGCCCAAACTTTGCATATAAGGCCGATTCACGTATTTCTTCCATATATATATTCTTCAAGCCCATCTTGATCGCGGCCCACCTCTGATCCGGTCAAATTCTGGTGATAACAGTTTCTCTTTTAGCTTTCCTCATTCTCAGAAAACACTTCACCTTCAATAACTTCTAGGTCCATTGGTCAAATACCAATAACCTTGAGGTTCTTACTGCTTTGAAGTTGATCATCATATGAAAAGTGTTCCAGATTTCACTATTAGTAACTTTGTAATATGATGAACAATTTCACTCATAATTTTATCCATCATGACGACTTTCCGAGATCATGTCTGTACATGCTAGGCTCGTAAAGTTTAACCTCAGTATTTGCATGTGCAAATCTGGCTTGCACCCGTTGTATGCAAACGTAGAATCTATAACACCCAATAATCACGTGATGTTTCGAAACGACGAGTCTTAGCAACGGTGCATACTAAGGACGATCACTTCATGGATATGCGAATATCGTTAGTGCCCAACTTAGTTGGAGGATTGGGACGCCTGACGTCTTCAACCTTCGTACATTCCCATAAAACTTATGAGTTTATGTAGTCTCACTAGATTATATTCTATCATCTTGCAATAAGCTCTTAGATATCACATATATCGCATACCTTGCTTATTTATGAAAACAAAATTTCCAGCTCCTTACTTTTCAAACGGATTTGAACTTCAAGTTTCACGGAGACAATATGACTTTAGGTACTAATTGAAACCATTGCTCTTTGAATCAACAATGTGACTTAACAGTAGGACTTAATCATTTCTTGATTCTTTAACAATACGGTACCAGTTCGTAAAGTTGCTTATCAGACTTAACAGTATTTCTATCTCAGTCACAAGACTAGCGCATGGTAGAAAACGGATGCCAATTCTACAAATTAATTCAAAATACTATTCAGACTATGTTCATGATAATAAGTTCATGTTTTAATCTAATTACTAATGAACTCCCATTTAATACAACATCCCTCATAGTTGTTAAGTGGTACACGATCCATATCCACTACACCAAAACCGATCATCACGTGAGATGATGTAGCTTCAACGGTGAACATCAACATGTTGATCATATCATCCATATGACTCGTGTTCAACCTTTCGGTTTCCCGTGTTCCGAGGCCATGTCTGTACATGCTAGGCTCGTCAAGCAAACCCAAGTATTCCGCGTGTGCAACATGGCTTACACCCGTTGTATGTGAACGCAGAATCTATCACATCCGATCATCAGGAGATGCTTCAAAACGACGAACTGTAGCAACGGTGCATACGAGGGGAGAACACTTTATTATCTTGATATTAATGTGAGGGATCATCTTTTAATGCTACCATCGCGATCTAAGCAAGATAAGATGCATAAAAGGATTAACATCACATGCAATTCATATGTGATATGATATGGCTCTTTTGTCTTTGTGCCTTTGATCTTCATCTTCAAAGCACGAACATGATCTCCATCATCAACGGGCATGATCTCCATCATCGTCGGCGTAGCGTCAACGTCCATGGCGACGTCTTCATGGTTGTTCACCACATGTAGCAACTATTACAACTACTTTGAAATAACACTACTACATGAAATATAAAGACAACCATAAGGCTCCTGCCGGTTGCCACAATACAATAATGATCATCTCATACATATTCATCATCACATCATGGCCATATCACATCACCAAACCCCTGCAAAAACAAGTTAGACGCCTCTAATTTGGTTTGCATATTTTACGTGGTTTAGGGTTTTCGAGTAAGATCCAATCTACCTACAAACATGAACCACAACGGTGATACTAGTGTTGTCAATAGAAAGAGTAAATTGAATCTTCACTATGGTGAGAGAGACAGACACCCGCAAAGCCACATATGCAATACTAGTTGCATGTCGAGCGTGGAGCAAGTCTCATGAGCGCGGTCATGTAAAGTTAGCCCGGGCCGCTTCATCCCACCATCCCGCAAGAGGCAAAGTACACCAACTAAAGACAACAAAAGCATCAACGCCCACAAAACCATTGTGTTCTACTCGTGCAACCAATCTATGCATAGACACGGCTCTGATACCACTGATGGGATTCGAAGCATAGAAAACAAAAAAATTCCTACCGCAAGAACGAATAACAAGCCAAGATCCAATCTAGAAGATGGGAGCAACGAGAAGATCATGAGACTAACCCTCAAAGATTTCCAAAGCCTACGAGATTAGATCTCGTTGTTGCAGAAGATGATCACTTGCCGCTTTCAAAAGCGCGTAGATGATCTTGACGGTGCCACAGTCGGGCAGCACCTCCGTACTCGGTCACACGTACGGTGTTGATGACGACGTCCTTCTCCCCGTTCCAGCGGGCAGCGGAAGTAGTAGATCCTCCTCGGAATCCCGACAGCACGACGGCGTGGTGGCGGTGGTGGTGGAGAACTCCGGCAGGGCTTCGCCTAAGCGCTGTGGGAAGTGTATGAGGAGGGAGGTGTGCTAGGGTTTGGGAGAGAGAGGGGGGCTAGGGCGCCAGCCAGGGGAGCCCTAGGTGGTGCGGCCAAGTCTTGGGCTTCCCCCTCCCTCTCCTCCTCATTATATAGGTGGAACCCCAAGGGTTTGCCCAAAGTCTTCGAATAAGACCCCAATTCAAAAACCGGAAATACTTTTGTACACCCACGCATGGGTGTGGATGTTTCCGTCACCATCCATTTATTCCTCGAGATTCGTGCCCACCATGGTAGATGGAAAGATTCTTTTCTCTCTCCTATTTTTATCCGAATCTCAAAGCACAATGGACGGTGATGGAAACACCCACACCCATGCGTGGGTGTACAAAATCCACTCTCTTCAAAAACTGCCATATGGACGAAACCTAGAGGGACAGGGACTCTCCCCTTCCCCCCTTGTTGGCCGACCAAGGAGGTGGAGTCCACCATAGACTCCACCCTCCCACTTGGTTGGCTGGTTAGGGTTGGTGGAGTCCCGGTTGGACTCCACCTTCCATGGTGATTTCTTCCGGAAAGTTCTAGAACATTCTAGCGCCTTCCATAAATGCACCAGATCATTTCCAAACTTGGAAAGCGACTTCTTATATATGAATCTTATTCTCCGGACCATTCTGGACCTCCTCGTGATGTCCTGGATCCCATCCGAGACTCTGAACAAAACTTCGAACTCCATTCCATATTCCATATCTACTTAAAACGACATCAAACCTTAAGTGTGTCACCCTACGGTTCGTGAACTATGCAGACATGGTTGAGACTCTTCTCCGACCAATAACCAATAGCGGAATCTGGGGATCCATATGGATCCCACACATTCAACGATAACTTAGTGATCGATTGAACCATTTACATACGATACCAATTCCCTTTGTCTCGCGATATTTTACTTGTCCAAAGTTTGATCATCGGTATCTCTATACCTCGTCTCCGACAAGTACGCTTTACTCGTACCGTGGTATGTCATATCTTATGAACCATTCATATGCTTGCAAGCTAATTTAGACGACATTCCACCGAGAGGGCCCAGAGTATATCTATCCGTCATCGGGATGGACAATATCCCGCTCTTGATCCATATGCCTCAACTCATACTTTCTGAATACTTAATCCCACCTTTATAACCACCCATTTACGCATTGGCGTTTGATGTAATTGATACGTCTCCGACGTATCGATAATTTCTTATGTTCCATGCCATATTATTGATGATACTTACATGTTTTATGCACACTTTATGTCATATTCGTGCATTTTCTGGAACTAACCTATTAACAAGATGCCGAAGTGCCAGTTCATGTTTTCTGCTGTTTTTGGTTTCGAAATCCTAGTAACGAAATATTCTCGGAATCGGACGAAATCAAGACCCGGGTTCCTATTTTCACCGGAAGCATCCGGAACACCCGGGAAGGACCAGAGGGGGGCACTGGGCCCCCAGACCATAGGCCGGCGCGGCCCAGGCCCTGGCCGCGCCGCCATATGGTGTGGCCACCCCTTCGACCCTCCTGCGCCGCCTCTTCGCCTATATAAAGCCCCTGGATCGAAAACCCTGATGCGAAAAACCACGATACGGAAAACCTTCCAGAGCCGCCGCCATCGCGAAGCCAAGATCTGGGGGACGGAGTCTCTGTTCCGGCACCTGCCGGAGCGGGGAAGTGCCCCGGAAGGCTTCTCCATCGACACCGCTGCCATCTCCACCGCCATCTTCATCACCGCTGCTGCTCCCATGAGGAGGGAGTAGTTCTCCATCGAGGCTCGGGGCTGTACCGGTAGCTATGTGGTTCATCTCTCTCCTATGTACTTCAATACAATAATCTCATGAGCTGCCTTACATGATTGAGATTCATATGATGATGCTTGTAATCTAGATGTCATTATGCTAGTCAAGTGAGTTTTACTTATGTGATCTCCGGAGACTCCTTGTCCCACGTGTGTAAAGGTGACAGTGTGTGCACCGTGTGGGTCTCTTAGGCTATATTTCACAGAATACTTATTCACTGTTGAATGGCATAGTGGGGTGCTTATTTATATCTCTTTATGATTGCAATGTGTTTGTATCACAATTTATCTATGTGCTACTCTAGCAATGTTATTAAAGTAGTTTTATTCCTCCTGCATGTGTGCAAAGGTGACAGTGTGTGCACCGTGTTAGTACTTGGTTTATGCTATGATCATGATCTCTTGTAGATTGCGAAGTTAACTATTGCTATGATAATATTGATGTGATCTATTCCTCCTACATATGCATGAAGGTGACGAGTGTGCATGCTATGCTAGTACTTGGTTTAGTCTTTTGATCTATCTTACACTAAAGGTTACTAAAATATGAGCATTATTGTGGAGCTTGTTAACTCCGGCATTGAGGGTTCGTGTAATCCTACGCAATGTGTTCATCATCCAACAAAAGTGTAGAGTATGCATTTATCTATTCTGTTATGTGATCAATGTTGAGAGTGTCCACTAGTGAAAGTGTAATACCTAGGCCTTGTTCCTAGATACTGCTATCGCTGTTTGTTTATCGTTTCTATCGCGTTACTACTCGCTACATTACTACCGCTTGTTTACTCGTCCCGGGCAAAGCACTTTTCTGGTGCCGTTGCTACTACTTATTCATACCACCTGTATTTCACTATCTCTTCGCCGAACTAGTGCACCTATTAGGTGTGTTGGGGACACAAGAGACTTCTTGCTTTGTGGTTGCGGGGTTGCATGAGAGGGATATCTTTGACCTCTTCCTCCCCGAGTTCGCTAAACCTTGGGTATCCACTTAAGGGAAACTTGCTCGCTGTTCTACAAACCTCTCGCTCTTGGAGGCCCAACACTGTCTACAAGAATAGAAGCTCCCGTAGACATCAAGCACTTTTACGGCGCCGTTGCCGGGGAGGAAAGGTAAAAAGGCACTCATACTCCGGTTCCGGGTAACGATACTTTTCCGGCGCCATTGTGTTTGTGCTCGAAGATATTTCCTTTAGATCCTGCAATTGCATCTTTTTGTTTCTTGTTTACACTAGTTTGGCATAATGGACAACAATGAGCTTCTTATTCTATTTCCCGATTTAAAACATGGATTGTTTGATGCGAAAATTAAAAAACCTATGAAATCTTATTTGCATGCTGGTAGTAATATTAGTATGAACGCTTTGAACACCATTGTTGATAATGATATAGAAATTTCTAAGCTTGGGGAAGCTGGTTTTCATGATCTTTTTAGTCCCCCAAGCATTGAGGAGAAAATTTTCTTTGATGATACTTTGCCTCCTATTTATGATGATTCTAATGATAGTAGTCTTTTAGTACCACTCTGTTATGGAGGATAAATTTGATTATGATTACAATATGCCTCCTATATTTGATGATGAGAATAATAATGATAGCTACTTTGTTGAATTTGCTCCCACTACAACTAATAAAATTGATTATGCCTATATGGAGAGTAATAATTTAATGCATGAGACTCATGATAAGAATGCTTTATGTGATAGTTATATTGTTGAGTTTGCTCATGATGCTACTGAAAGTTATTATGAGAGAGGAAAATATGGTTGTAGAAATTTTCATGTTACTAAAATGCCTCTCTATGTGCTGAAATTTTTGAAGCTACACTTGTTTTATCTTCCTATGCTTGTTACTTTGCTCTTCATGAACTTGTTTATTTACAAGATTCCTCTGCATAGGAAGCATGTTAGACTTAAATGTGTTTTGAATTTGCCTCTTGATGCTCTCTTTTGCTTCAAATACTATTTCCTGCGAGTGCATCATTAAAACTGCTGAGCCCATCTTAATGTCTATAAAGAAAGAACTTCTTGGGAGATAACCCATGTGTTATTTTGATACAGTACTTTGTTTTATATTTGTGTCTTGGAAGTTTTTTACTACTGTAGCAACCTCTTCTTATCATATTTTTGTGCCAAGTAAAGTCTCTATGGTAAAGTTGATGCTAGATTTGGATTGCTGCGCAGAAACAGCATTGCTGTCTGTCACGAATCTGGGTCTAATTATCTGTAGGTAACTCAGAAAATTATGCCAATTTACGTGAGTGATCCTCAGATATGTACGCAACTTTCATTAGTTTTGAGTTTTTCCATTTGAGCAAGTCTGGTGCCATTTTAAAATTCGTCTTTACGGACTGTTCTGTTTTTGACAGATTCTGCCTTTTATTTCGCATTGCCTCTTTCGCTGTGTTGGGTGGATTTCTTTGTTCCATTACCTTCCAGTAGCTTTGAGCAATGTCCAGAAGTGTTAAGAATGATTGTGTCACCTCTGAACATGTGAGTTTTTGATTATGCACTAACCCTCTAATGAGTTTGCTTAAAGTTTGGTGTGGAAGAAGTTTTCAAGGGTCAAGAGAGGAGGATGATATACTATGATCAAGGAGAGTGAAAGCTCTAGGCTTGGGGATGCCCCGGTGGTTCACCCCTGCATATTTCAAGAAGACTCAAGCGTCTAAGCTTGGGGATGCCCAAGGCATCCCCTTCTTCATCGACAACATTATCAGGTTCCTCCCCGGAAACTATATTTTTATTCCGTCACATCTTATATACTTTACTTGGAGCGTCTGTTTGTTTGTTTCTATTTTTGTTTGTGTTTGAATAAATTGGATTACATCATGCTTGTGTGGGAGAGAGACACGCTCCGCTGGTTCATATGAACACATGTGTTCTTAGCTCATAATATTCATGGCGAAGTTTCCTCTTCATTAAATTGTTATATGGTTGGAATTGGAAAATGATACGTGTAGTAATTTGCTATAATGTCTTGGGTAATGTGATACTTGGCAATTGTTGTGCTCATGTTTAAGCTCTTGCATCATATACTTTGCGCCCATTAATGAAGAAATACATAGAGCATGCTAAAATTTGGTTTGCATAATTGGTCTCTCTAAGGTCTAGATAATTTCTAGTATTGAGTTTTGAACAACAAGGAAGACGGTGTAGAGTCTTATAATGTTTTAAATATGTCTTTTATGTGAGTTTTGCTGCACCGGTTCATCCTTGTGTTTGTTTCAAATAACCTTGCTAGCCTAAACCTTGTATCGAGAGGGAATACTTCTCATGCATCCAAAATCCTTGAGCCAACCACTATGCCATTTGTGTCCACCATACCTACCTACTACATGGTATTTCTCCGCCATTCCAAAGTAAATTGCTTGAGTGCTACCTTTAAAATTCCATCATTCACCTTTGCAATATATAGCTCATGGGACAAATAGCTTAAAAACTATTGTGGTATTGAATATGTACTTATGCACTTTATCTCTTATTAAGTTGCTTGTTGTGCGATAACCATGCTTCGGGGACGCCATCAACTATTCTTTGTTGAATATCATGTGAGTTGCTATGCATGTCCGTCTTGTCCGAAGTAAGAGAGATCTACCACCTTAATGGTTGGAGCATGCATATTGTTAGAGAAGAACATTGGGCCGCTAACTAAAGCCATGATTCATGGTGGAAGTTTCAGTTTTGGACATATATCCTCAATCTCATATGAGAATAATAATTGTTGTCACATGCTTATGCATTAAAGAGGAGTCCATTATCCGTTGTCCATGTTGTCCCGGTATGGATGTCTAAGTTGAGAATAATCAAAAGCGAGAAATCCAAAATGCGAGCTTTCTCCTTAGACCTTTGTACAGGCGGCATGGAGGTACCTCATTGTGACACTTGGTTAAAACATGTGCATTGCAAAGATCCGGTAGTCCAAGCTAATTAGGACAAGGTGCGGGCACCATTAGTATACTATGCATGAGGCTTGCAACTTGTAAGATATGATTTTCATAACTCATATGCTTTATTACTACCGTTGACAAAATTGTTTCATGTTTTCAAAATAAAAGCTCTAGCACAAATATAGCAATCGATGCTTTCCTCTTTGAAGGACCATTCTCTTTACTTTTATGTTGAGTCAGTTCACCTATCTCTCTCCACCTCAAGAAGCAAACACTTGTGTGAAGCTGTGCATTGATTCCTACATACTTGCATATTGTACTTGTTATATTACTCTATGTTGACAATTATCCATGAGATATACATGTTACAAGTTGAAAGCAACCGCTGAAACTTAATCTTCCTTTGTGTTGTTTCAATACCTTTACTTTGATTTATTGCTTTATGAGTTAACTCTTATGCAAGACTTATTGATGCTTGTCTTGAAGTACTATTCATGAAAAGTCATTGCTTTATGATTCACTTGTTTACTCATGTCATTACCATTGTTTTGATCGCTGCATTCATTACATATGTTTACAATATGATCAAGTTTATGATGGCATGTCACTTCAGAAATTATCTTTGTTATCGTTTTACTTGCTCGGGACGAGCAGAACTAAGCTTGGGGATGCTTGATACGTCTCCGACGTATCGATAATTTCTTATGTTCCATGCCATATTATTGATGATACTTACATGTTTTATGCACACTTTATGTCATATTCGTGCATTTTCTGGAACTAACCTATTAACAAGATGCCGAAGTGCCAGTTCCTGTTTTCTGCTGTTTTTGGTTTCAGAAATCCTAGTAACGAAATATTCTCGGAATCGGACGAAATCAAGACCCAGGTTCCTATTTTCACCGGAAGCATCCAGAACACCCGGGAAGGACCAGAGGGGGGGGGCACTGGGCCCCCAGACCATAGGCCGGCGCGGCCAAGGCCCTGGTCGCGCCGCCATATGGTGTGGCCACCCCTTCGACCCTCATGCGCCGCCTCTTCGCCTATATAAAGCCCCTGGATCAAAAACCCTGATGCGAAAAACCACGATACGGAAAACCTTCCAGAGCCGCCGCCATCGCGAAGCCAAGATCTGGGGGACAGGAGTCTCTGTTCCGGCACCCTGCCGGAGCGGGGAAGTGCCCCGGAAGGCTTCTCCATCGACACCGCTGCCATCTCCACCGCCATCTTCATCACCGCTGCTGCTCCCATGAGGAGGGAGTAGTTCTCCATCGAGGCTCGGGGCTGTACCGGTAGCTATGTGGTTCATCTCTCTCCTATGTACTTCAATACAATAATCTCATGAGCTGCCTTACATGATTGAGATTCATATGATGATGCTTGTAATCTAGATGTCATTATGCTAGTCAAGTGAGTTTTACTTATGTGATCTCCGGAGACTCCTTGTCCCACGTGTGTAAAGGTGACGAGTGTGTGCACCGTGTGGGTCTCTTAGGCTATATTTCACGGAATACTTATTCACTCTGTTGAATGGCATAGTGAGGTGCTTATTTATATCTCTTTATGATTGCAATGTGTTTGTATCACAATTTATCTATGTGCTACTCTAGCAATGTTATTAAAGTAGTTTTATTCCTCCTGCATGTGTGCAAAGGTGACAGTGTGTGCACCGTGTTAGTACTTGGTTTCTGTTATGATCATGATCTCTTGTAGATTGCGAAGTTAACTATTGCTATGATAATATTGATGTGATCTATTCCTCCTACATATGCATGAAGGTGACAGTGTGCATGCTATGCTAGTACTTGGTTTAGTCTTTTGATCTATCTTACACTAAAGGTTACTAAAATATGAGCATTATTGTGGAGCTTGTTAACTCCGGCATTGAGGGTTCGTGTAATCCTACGCAATGTGTTCATCATCCAACAAAAGTGTAGAGTATGCATTTATCTATTACGTTATGTGATCAATGTTGAGAGTGTCCACTAGTGAAAGTGTAATCCCTAGGCCTTGTTCCTAGATATCGCTATCGCTTGTTTGTTTACTTGTTTTCTTGCGTTACTACTGCTTGCATTACTACTTGCTTGTTTATTGTCCCGGGCAAAGCACTTTTCGAGTGCCGTTGCTACTACTTATTCATACCACCTGTATTTCACTATCTCTTTGCCGAACTAGTGCACCTATTAGGTGTGTTGGGGACACAAGAGACTTCTTGCTTTGTGGTTGCGGGGTTGCATGAGAGGGATATCTTTGACCTCTTCCTCCCTGAGTTCGATAAACCTTGGGTATCCACTTAAGGGAAACTTGCTGCTGTTCTACAAACCTCTGCTCTTGGAGGCCCAACACTGTCTACAAGAATAGAAGCTCCCGTAGACATCAGTAATCAAAGTACCCTTCCGGTATAAGTGATTTACATGATCTCATGCTCGAAGGATTAGGTAACTATGTATCGAAAGCTTATAGCAAATAGAACTTAATGACGTGATCATATGCTACGCTTAATTGGGTGTGTCCATTACATCATTCATATAATAACATAACCTTGTTATTAATAACATCCAATGTTCATGATCATGAAACTATGATCATCTATTAATCAACAAGCTAGTTATACAAGAGGCTTACTAGGGACTCCTTGTTGTTTACATAACACACATGTATCAATGTTTCCGTTAATACAATTATAGCATGGTATGCAAACATTTATCATAAACATAAAGATATATAATAACCACTTTATTATTGCCTCTTGGGCATATCTCCAACAGTTTTTTCGTCACAATCATGAAGGTCTGCGAACAAAACTCAAATTACTTCAAGCAACGTAGAAATGTCGCCGACGTGATGGGTTTCAGCCCCTTTCACAAAATCTCGGCTGCCATGAGGGTCCCTGTGGATTACACCGATGGGTATCTTCGAATTGGTGAAGATGCAACATGGAGTCCGTGCGTAGGTTTGCTCGCATGATTATCAAGTTGTTTGGGCCAACATATGTTCGAGCTCCCAACAAGAATGACACAAAAAAGATTGATGGAGATAAATGAGAAAAGAGGTTGGCCTGGAGTGCTTGGTAGTCTTGATTGTATGGATTGGACATGGAAGAACTGTCCCAAGGCATGGCATGCACAATACTGTGGGAAGTGCAAAGATGCTACCATTTACTTGAGGTCGTCGCATCACAAGATTTGTGGATTTGGCATTATTTTTTTTGTTTACCGGGAGCACTCAAGGACATCAACATGCTACAAAGATCCCCTTTATTTGCGAAACTCACAAATGGGGAAGCACTGATACGTCTCAAACGTATCTATAATTTCTTATGTTCCATGTTACTTTTATGATGATACTCACATGTTTTATACACATTATATGTCATTATTATGCGTTTTCCGGAACTAACCTATTGACGAGATGCCGAAGTGCCAGTTCCTGTTTTCTGCTGTTTTTGGTTTCAGAAATCCTAGTAAGGAAATATTCTCGGAATTGGACGAAATCAACGCCCAACATCTTATAATTGCACGAAGCTTCCAGAACACCGGAGAGGCACCAGAGGGGAGCCCTGGGGGGCCTACACGTGTGGGCGGTGCGGCCCAGGGGGGCGCCCCCCTATTGTGTGGCGGCTCCGTACCCCCTCCGACTCCGCTCCTCTTCGCCTATATAAAGCTCCCTGACCTAAATCTTCGATACGGAAAAGCCACGGTACGAGAAACCTTCCAGAGCTGCCGCCATCGCGAAGCCAAGATCTGGGGGACAGGAGTCTCTGTTCCGGCACACCGCCGGGACGGGGAAGTGCCCCCGGAAGGCATCTCCATCGACACCACCGTCATCTTCATCAACGCTGATGTCTCCCATGAGGAGGGAGTAGTTCTACATCGAGGCTAAGGGCTGTACCGATAGCTATGTGGTTAATCTCTCTCTCTATGTACTTCAACACAATGATCTCATGAGCTGCCTTACATGATTGAGATCCATATGATGAGCTTTGTAATCTAGATGTCATTATGCTATTCAAGTGGATTTTACTTATGTGATCTCCGGAGACTCCTTGTCCCACGTGTGTAAAGGTGACAGTGTGTGCACCGTGTGGGTCTCTTAGGCTATATTTCACAGAATACTTATTCACTGAGTTATGATTTGAGTTGGATGTCTCTATGAAATTGTGGTGTGTTAGTACCTCCTATGAATGCTCAAAGTGACACCGTGGGGTGTTCATTAGTACTTGGGAATACATCTTTAAGGGTTGCCTACATGATGAATTAGTGTTCGTTATCTTGCTAGAGAGTAATTCAGAATAGCATAGTGAAGTGCTTATTTATATTTAATTATGATTGCAATGTTGAGAGTGTCCACTAGTGAAAGTATGATCCCTAGGCCTTGTTTCCAAATACTGCAATCATCGCTTGTTTACTGTTTTACTGCATCTTTACTTCCTGCAATATTACTACCATCAACTGCACGCCAGCAAGCTATTTTCTGGTGCCGTTACTACTGTTCATATTCATCTATACCACCTGTGTTTTACTATCTCTTCGCCGAACTAGTGCACATATAAATCTGACAAGTGTATTGGGTGTGTTGGGGACACAAGAGACTTCTTGTATCGTGATTGCAGGGTTGCTTGAGAGGGATATCTTTGACCTCTTACTCCCTGAGTTCGATAAACCTTGGGTGATTCACTTAAGGGAAACTTGCTGCTGTTCTACAAACCTCTGCTCTTGGAGGCCCAACACTGTCTACGGGAATAGAAGCGTGCGTAGACATCAAGCTATTTTCACGGCGCCGTTGCCGGGAGGTAAGGTAAAAGGTATTCACATCCTCCGACTACTAAGCTATTTCCTAGCATTGTTGCCGGTGTGTGAGTGCTCGAAGCTATTTCCTTTAGATCCTGCGATTGCATCTTTTTGTTTCTTGTTTACACTAGTAAGGCATAATGGAAAACAACAAAAATATGAGAGATCTGTATGAACTTTTTCTTGAATTAGGACATGATGTGTTTGAAGAGAGAATTAAAAAACCCATGGAACTTTATATGCATGCTAATGGGAAGGTTATTAATATGAATTCTTTGAACACCATTGTTGCTAATGCTATGGAAAATTCTAAGCTTGGGGAAGCTGGTTTTGATGAGCATGATATTTTTAGTCCCCCAAGCATTGAGGAGAAAATTTACTTTGATGATACTTTGTCTCCCATTTATGATGATTATAATGATAGTGGTCTTTTGGTGCCGCCTACTATGGAGAGTAAATTTTATTATGATTATACTATGCCTCCTACACTTGATGAGAATAATAATGATAACTACTTTGTTGAATTTGCTCCCACTACAACTAATAAAATTGATTATGCTTATGTTGAGAGTAGTAATAATTTTATGCATATAGCTCATGATAAGAATGTTTCATTTGATAGTTATATTGTTGAGTTTGTTCATGATGCTACTGAAAATCTTTATGAGAGAGGAAAATATGGTTGTAGAAGTTTTCATGTTACTAAAACACCTCTCTACATGCTGAAAATCTTGAAGTTGCGCTTGTCTAGTTTTCCTATGCTTGTTGCATTATGCCTACATGACTTGTTTATTTACAAGATTCCTTTCCATAGGAAGTGGGTTAGGCTTGAATTTGTTTTGAATTTGCTTTTTTGATGCTCTCTTTTGCTTCAACTCTTATTTCTTGTGAGTGCATCATTAAAACTGCTAAGCCCATCTTAATGGCTATAAAGAAAGCACTTCTTGGGAGATAACCCATGTGTTTATTTTGCTACTGTTTTGTTGTGTCTTGGAAGTTGTTACTACTGTAGCAACCTCTCCTTATCTTTATTTTATTTCATTTGTTGTGCCAAGTAAAGTCTTTGATAGTAAAGTCAATACTAGATTTGGATTACTGCAGCGAGAAACAGATTTCTTCATCGTCACGAATTTAGGCGGGGTTCTCTCGTAGGTAACTCAGAAAAATCTTCCAATTTACGTGAGTGATCCTCGAGATATGTACGCAACTTTCATTCAATTTGAGCTTTTTCATCCGAGCAAGTCTGGTGCCTCTAAAAAATTCTTCTTTACGGATCATTCTGTTTTGACAGATTCTGCGTTTTATTTCGCATTGCCTCCTTTCTTTGTGTTGGATGGATTTCTTTGTTCCATTAACTTCTAGTAGCTTTGTGCAATGTCCAGAAGTGTTAAGAATGATTGTGTCACCTCTGAACATGTGAATTTTTGACTATGCACTAACCCTCTAATGAGTTTGTTTTGAGTTTGGTGTGGAGGAAGTTTTCAAGGGTCAAGAGAGGAGGATGTATACTATGATCAAGAAGAGTGAAAAGTCTAAGCTTGGGGATGCCCCCGTGGTTCATCCCTGCATATTTTAAGAAGACTCAAGCATCTAAGCGGGGCATCCCCTTCTTCATCGACAACTTATCAGGTCACCTCTAGTGAAACCATATTTTTATTCCGTCACATCTTATGTACTTTACTTGGAGCGTCTGTGTGCTTTTATTTTCGTTTTGTTATTTTCATTCTTTGAATAAATACATGCTTGTGTGGGAGAGAGACACGCTCCGCTGTTGCATATGAACACATGTGTTCTTAGCTATACTTTTAATGTTCATGGTGAAGGTTGAAACTGCTTCGTTCATTGTTATATGGTTGGAAACAGAAAATGCTTCATGTGGTAATTGGTATAATGTCTTGAATAATTTGATACTTGGCAATTGTTGTGCTCATATAGATCATGTTTAAGCTCTTGCATCATGTACTTTGTACCTATTAATGAAGAACTACATAGAGCTTGTTAAAATTTGGTTTGCATGATTGGTTTCTCTAGAGTCTAGATATTTTACGGTTAAGGTGTTTGAACAACAAGGAGACGATGTAAAGTCTTATAATGCTTACAATATGTTTATATGTGAGTCTTGCTGCACCGTTTTATACTCGAGTTTGCTTCAAACAACCTTGCTAGCCTAAGCCTCGTATTGAGAGGAATTCTTCTCGTGCATCCAAATCCTTGAGCCAAAAACTATGCCATTTGTGTCCACCATACCTACCTACTACATGGTATTTCTCTGCCATTCCAAAGTAAATTGCTTGAGTGCTACCTTTAAAATTCTATTCTTTGTCTTTGCAATATATAGCTCATGGGAAAATAGCCTTAAAAACTATTGTGGTGAAGAATATGTACTTATGTATCTTATTTCTTATAAGTTGCTTGTTGAGTGGTAACCATGTTTCTGGGGACGCCATCAACTATTACCTTTGTTGAATATCATGTGAGTTGCTATGCATGTTCGTCTTGTCTGAAGTAAGGGCGATTTTCATGATCAAATGGTTTGAGTATGCATATTGTTAGAGAAGAACATTGGGCCGCTAACTAAAACCATGATTCATGGTGGAAGTTTCGGTTTGGACAATCAATCCTCAATCTCTTATGAGAATTTTAAGCTGTTGTTGAATGCTTATGCATTAAAGAGGAGTCCATTATCTGTTGTCTATGTTGTCCCGGTATGGATGTCTAAGTTGAGAATAATCAAAAGCGAGAAATCCAATGCGAACTTTCTCCTTAGACCTTCGTACAGGCGGCATAGAGGTACCCCTATATCTTCATTTGTGTTGCTTCAAAGCTTTCTACTAAGAATTTATTGCTTTATGAGTAACTCTTATGCAAGTCTTATTGATGTTTGTCTTGAAAGTATTATTCATGAAAAGTCTTTGCTATATGATTCATTTGTTTACTCATTATCTTCATCATTGCTTCGAATCGCTGCATTCATCTCATATGCTTTACAATAGTATTGATCAAGATTATTATAGCATGTCACTTCAGAAATTATCCTTGTTACCGTTTACCTACTCGAGGGCGAGTAGGAACTAAGCTTGGGGATGCTTGATACGTCTCAAACGTATCTATAATTTCTTATGTTCCATGCTACTTTTATGATGATACTCACATGTTTTATACACATTATATGTCATTATTATGCGTTTTACGGAACTAACCTATTGACGAGATGCCGAAGTGCCATTCCTGTTTTCTGCTGTTTTTGGTTTCAGAAATCCTAGTAAGAAAATATTCTCGGAATTGGACGAAATCAACGCCCAGCATCTTATAATTGCATGAAGCTTCCAGAACACCGGAGAGGCACTAGAGGGGAGCCCTGGGGGGCCCACACGTGTGGGCGGCGCGGCCTAGGGGGGGCGCGCCCCCCTATTGTGTGGCGGCTCCGTACCCCCTCCGACTCCGCCTCTTCGCCTATATAAAGCTCCCTAACCTAAATCTTCGATACGGAAAAGCCACGGTACGAGAAACCTTCCAGAGCCGCCGCCATCGTGAAGCCAAGATCTGGGGGACAGGAGTCTCTGTTCCGACACGCCGCTGGGACGGGGAAGTGCCCCCGGAAGGCATCTCCATCGACACCACCGCCATCTTCATCAACGCTGCTGTCTCCCATGAGGAGGGAGTAGTTCTCCATCGAGGCTAAGGGCTGTACCGGTAGCTATGTGGTTAATCTCTCTCTCTATGTACTTCAATACAATGATCTCATGAGCTGCTTTACATGATTGAGATCCATATGATGAGCTTTGTAATCTAGATGTCATTATGCTATTCAAGTGGATTTTACTTATGTGATCTCCGGAGACTCCTTGTCCCACGTGTGTAAAGGTGACGGTGTGTGCACCGTGTGGGTCTCTTAGGCTATATTTCATAGAATACTTATTCACTGAGTTATGATTTGAGTTGGATGTCTCTATGAAATTGTGGTGTGTTAGTACCTCCTATGAATGCTCAAAGTGACAGCGTGAGGTGTTCATTAGTACTTGGGAATACATCTTTAAGGTTTGCCTACATGATGAATTAGTGTTCGTTATCTTGCCAGAGAGTAATTCAGAATAGCATAGTGAAGTGCTTATTTATATTTAATTATGATTGCAATGTTGAGAGTGTCCACTAGTGAAAGTATGATCCATAGGCCTTGTTTCCAAATACTGCAATCATCGCTTGTTTACTGTTTTACTGCATCTTACTTCCTGCAATATTAGTACCATCAACTGCACGCCATCAAGCTATTTTCTTGTGCCGTTACTACTGCTCATATTCATCTATACCACTTGTGTTTTACTATCTCTTCGCCGAACTAGTGCACCTATACATCTGACAAGTGTATTGGGTGTGTTGGGGACACAAGAGACTTCTTGTATCGTGATTGCAGGGTTGCTTGAGAGGGATATGTTTGACCTCTTCCTCTCTGAGTTCGATAAACCTTAGGTGATTCACTTAAGGGAAACTTACTGCTGTTCTACAAACCTCTGCTCTTGGAGGCCCAACACTGTCTACAGAAATAGAAGCGTGCGTAGACATCAAGCACCCACTTGCAATTACAAAGTTATGAATAATGAATATATAGTGAGATCTTTCTAGCTGATGGCATCTATTCAGACTGTGTAACTTTAGTGAAGTATGTGAAGGATCCCGAGATAAGATAGAAGCTGAGTTTGCAAAGGCTCAAGAAGCTGCCCGCAAGGACATTGAGAGAGATTTCGGTGTTTTGCAAGCAATGCTTGCCATTGTTCGGGTCCAACTCGGTTTTGGGACAAAAAATACCCTTGTGAACATCATAACATGTTGTGTGATTCTTCATAACATGATCATCGAAGATGAAAGAGGGTTAAGTTGGCCCTGCTTCTATGACAACGTTGGCACCTGAGTGCAACCCCAACGGAATGCCGATCGCATTGAAGCTTTCCTAGAAACGCATCGGGAATGCCACTACCCATGCCCAGCTCGTTTATGATATCAAAATGCACCACTGGCAGCGACATGGCTGTCACCAATGATCCTACCATTCCATTCATTTATGTGTGAGATGAATTATTGTTGAGACATTTGTTTATTTATTTTATTATTTGAAAACTGTTGTACTTTGGTTGTGACATTTGTTTATCTGTTGTAATAATTTGGATGATATTGTGTTCTGAAAACTATTATTTGATTATTTATGATTGATTGGTGTATGTTTAAATATGAATTCTATGAAAAATCCTAGTTTTACGGGTTTGGATGGTGCCAGCGCAGAACCGAACCCGTAAACTAAAACTATAAAACAGAATATTCTTTTTTAAGTTTTGGTTTATGGGCTCTTTTCTGCGCTAGCCATTTTCCAACCCGTAAACACGAGTTCGATGAATTGAACTCGGTGTTTTCAGTTCCCCTAAATTTGGTGGTTCCTACCATTTAAACAAGTAATAGTTAGTTGCTACTTCCCTATGCATGGAACATGCCCGGTCCTGATTTTTCTAGCTAACTTTGTTTTGTGTGAAGTATGTGTCATTCATTGTAAGGTTGATGACCCTTCTTTTCTTTCAAAAATATAACTTTGGAAAGATAACTGAAAGGGGTTGGGTTGGGCTAGAACTGAAGGGGTGCCAGTCTGCCAGAGGAGTCAGATGAGGCGCTACAAAGGAATTTCTAGAGTTGATGATGTGGACAGAACAAGAAATATTCCCAGCCCGCCACCGCGAGCCCGCGAGACCCATCTCTGCCGCTCGCCCTATGGTGCGGCGCCTGCTAACTGGGCCGCACCGTGGATGCACGCTCGCTCTCCCGTTCCCGTCGTCGCCTCCACCTCCCCGTGTCCCCGCCCACGGCGGACCCTGCCAGCGAGGTCGCCACCGGATCCCACGGCGCCGACAGCAGAACCAGCGCTCCGCTTCCGCTCCACAGGTCACTCTCCGTGCTGCATTCCTACTTTCCTACTGACCTCCGCTAATCCCTTCTTGGGGGTAACATCGGTTGATGCGAACTTCACTTCAGCTTGGGATTTCGTGACTGGAAAAAAAGTTGATATGTGAGTGGTAACATGCTTGCTTGACTTCGTGGATTTATTCCTGTGTATTCCTCTGTGATGAATGGAGGATTTTCTAGAAGGGTAGGCACGGTGTTAAACGATCTGTCCAAAATGTGAAATTAAAAACCTGCATTGACAAAATGCTCAGTAGCTCAAAGTACTCCGACAACACAACACCACATATTACTTAAGGAAACTTGCAAAATAAAGAGACGCTGTTCTCACACTTTGAATCGTGATATGATACATCAATACTACTGACTTGTAGAAAACATCTCACTTAGAAAATATATGCAAGAAGTAATGTTGATCCCAGTGTTACTTTTCAGTGCGTTCTTTAAAAATTTCGTTGCCTAAAATACTTGCCAGTTGCTAGAGGATGAACTGGCACCGACCTGTATGAGCAGTGGACAAATCAATTTGGAAAGAAAGATGAGTCCATTTTCTGCTTAGGAAATCCTTGAGAAAATTGAGCACACTTTGTTCCTTTTGGTAAACATCAACTAGATTCATATATCAGGAGTACTGCAAAGTAATCACCACCAAAATCTTCCATGACAAGTCTACTAGTTCCATTTAAGGATGCAAATTGGTGACCCTTAGTGTACCCTCTTACCCTCTATAGCTGTACCAAATAAACCAAAATTTCAAAATCACAGCAGTTTTGAAAAAATAGTTCATTTGTTTGAACTAAATAGGGTAGGAGGGTACCCTAAGGGTAGAAATTTGCATATCTAGTTTCATCGGTAGTAGAGTTGAATAGTTGATGATACCTTCTGTTGCGATAGAGATACGAAGAGAGCTAGGGCTTACTGATTGAATGACGATTTATTTGGGCATGCTTGTAGTGTTCTGGACCTAGGGAATTGCCATGCTAGGTTTTTAATGTGGATTGAGCGAAATTGTGTTACAAATTGGTGGCAAAGTGGTATACGTGTTGGGCTGCATATTGAGGGCTAAAAATGCTCTGGGTGCCGATTACTTACGCCGTTATGTGCATATTAACCCATTGATGCTTTTTTCTTCATTTGGGATACAATACTTACTCCCATCACGCTCCACTCCTTGTTGCCTTTGTGAGATGACAAGTAGGCTATTTGCATCTTAAGTTATATATATAGCCATCGATGAAGTCGTTCTGACTCTGAACTTATTTTTGCCGCGACATTATTTCACTATGCATTGTTAGTTATACTTCTACAGGGTTCATAGTTGTCTTCAGCGACTGAATTTGCCTCCTTGATATAAGCGAAACCGGTGTAAGTGAAATTCTGTGCAAAACAAGTGGTCCTAAGATTTAATAAATCTGAATATCGACATAGTAGGTTCAGCCAAGACGGCAACATGTATGCTCAGAAAGGAAGAAACCAAACCATCAGCGTATTTTGCATTGATGGTAAATCACAAGTGATCACACAAAATCTTAACTTCTTTACAATACATACTAGTATAGCCTTTGCACAAATATTAGTGTTATGCCAATACATAACCTGGCATAGTGTGGTCAAATACGAAATTTAATATTGGTATACAAGCGACTCATGCAGTTCTTGATTTACATGGATACACATCATAGATATCTTGTTTTGGATCTAAGAATATGCATAGATGCTGCCTACTGTATCAAATAACTCTTCTTTTAGCTGGTAGAATACTGCTGAATTATGCCACTGCCTCATCAACCGAAAGAAGCATCTCCACAACACTTTCCATGGTGGGTCTTTTCCTACTATCTTCTTCTACGCATGAAACAGCCAGCTTGACCATCATTATTGCTTGCAAGTTATTGAACTGGCTGTTCAATCTGGAGTCAATGAAGTCAGTAATCCATAACTGTTTGCTGCCCTCCAGCATCAGATTTTCTGCAAGCATCCTAAGAAGAACCATTTCCACTTCCTCGTCAGCATTTGATGCCCAGTCTGTAACACGAGCCCCCTTCAGTAGTTCTAGGAGAACCACTCCGAAGCTGTACACATCAACTTTTGCTGTTATTGGGTGGCTAGAAACCCACTCAGGAGCTATATAACCTCTAGTTCCATGAATCCGCGATACATTTTTATTGGATCCACCTCTATTCATAAGTTTTGCAAGGCCAAAGTCGGTGATCTTCGGCTCCATGTTTTCGTCCAACAGTATATTCTCAGGCTTCAGGTCACAGTGGATAACCCACTCCAAGCACTCGTGATGAAGATAGGCCAATCCTTTTGCCACCCCTAGAGCAATCTTAAATCTTTCGTTCCATTGAAGTAAGGTTTGTGATCCTTTGCTGCTAAAAAGGGTTTTATCCAACGAGCCATTCTCAACATACTCTAAAACCAGTATCCTGTGTGGACCATCAGAACAGAATCCCCAAACCCTCACCAGATTCATATGGTAAATCCTCCCAATCACACTCAGTTCATGTTGGAATTCTTCTTCCCCTTGGTTTATGTCTTCCAACCTTTTGACCGCTACAGCCCTCTTGTCTTTCAAGACCCCCTTGTATACAAGACCAGATGCTCCCCTCCCAATCTGATACTTGAACTTTCGAGTTGCTCTCTGCAACTCCTTGTAAGTGTACCTGCGGAAATGGTTGGTTATCATTTCATAGCCAACCTCAGCTGGCCATACTCCTGTTAACTGCTTGCCCTCCCATTTCAACATAAACCAGTATCCTAGTGCCACAAATATTACCTCTACACAAAATATCGCCGATAAAAATCCATAGAAGTACCAGTACTGTGGTCCACTCTTACTGCTCTTGGGTTCATCCGGAAAATTTGCAGTGAAATATTTGTTCATTGCACTACAGTTAGGAACATATGCAAGACCAAAAGGCTGCGAGTGAGGAATTGAGGATGTTGGCACTTGTAATGTCTTAGGAAGCTTGAGATAGATAGAACCAGATAAATCCGGTCTGCTTACACCACCAACAAGGGAGGACTTTGGATAGCAAGCTCCACCTCCTTGCCAGTATGAGAAACCTTTGCAATTGCAGTCATTCAAGCACATCTTCTTGCAATCATGAAAGGAAACAATATGTTTACTTTGATCATAACCTATAAAGTCAGTGGTCGGTAGTTTCACAAACTTCATCTCCTGCCCATCGCAACTGAGGTTGAACTTTGGCCGACAACCTTTTCTCCGGTCACTTTGGTCGATGATCTCATGTCCTGGGGCACATGCACAAGCAGGCATAGGTGTATACACACATATTCCATTCATACCACACAAACCATGTACAAAGCAGGTCGGAAATGCTATCCACGTGACTGACCATTTTCGCTTTTCCCTACTTAGACTGTATAATCTAAGGTTGCCATCATAATCCAATGTTAGCCTCCTCATAACCCCTAGACCCCAATCGGCAGCCTTAAAAGTTAAATTATCACTTCCAAGAAAATATCCCCAGCTATCAAGGAACCCAAATGTGGTGGTACTAAATGGGTTTCTTTGCTTTGCCCATGTATTAATATCAGGCTTTGGCCAATAGATAAAAGAGAGATCCTTCTGATCATCAAACAGTGTGAGTAAATGTTCATCATCAAAATGGAAACTGTAGTGCCCAGGAACTAGTAACCTATCAGCAGATACCAACTTTGTAGCAGCAGTAATGTTCTGATTGGGTAGCAATGTATCGGTAGGTGAATCAAAGCTTTGCCATAGAATGATATCACCTTGGCCCATCACGATGAGGTTTCCTGTGTCCAACAACTGAGCTTGTTTGGCATTTGATAAAGAGTTCACACCATTCTCCCACACGAGCTGGCCATCGTAATCTTCTACAACCATTCGGCCATCCTTGTGTAGCATCACTTGGGATCCCAAGGAGTACACAGGGTGGAGGTGATTTGCGCTCCAGACGACAGTCTTTTCAGCTGTATTGGAGAACCAAATAGAGAAGACAAATGCATTATGGGAAACGTTATTGAAGCCACAGGTGAAAGTACCATCTGGTGAATGGAGCATGTCAGAGCTATCTTCTACGGAGAGAGAGGAGCCTGGCAAGAGGAATTCGCGAGCAGAGATGCGCAAAAGCAGATGAATCGAAGTTAGTAGGAGCAGAATGGTAGAGCGTGCATCCATATTTGCTGCAGGCTTGAGGCACTCGAGTTGATCTTTAGAATGACCTTAAATGGACTCTGTTATAGGAGCAGCCAGTTGGAAAAGTCCGGTTTAAACCTGGGTGCATGTGAACCCTAGTTGGAAATGCATTTTCCAAATGTTAAAAAATTCTGAAATAAAAATATCCGGGTACGTACGCATGTTCCATGTGTGCGCAGAAAGTTTTCGCGGAGAAACCACTTTTTTATTTCAAAATCTAAAAAAGACAAAGTACGTCACATATATACTGCTATATAGCCCTACAAAATTTCACTTTTTTGTCGAGACAAAATAAAAGGTTTTTTCGTCACGAAACTCATGTCCAGGGCACATATTTGAGATCATCTGGGAAATCATTTTGTTTTTCGATTTTTAAAACATGTTTTGACATCACAAACGGAACTTTTTAAAAAGTGGGTTCACATGCCCCCATGTTCCATATATGCAGTCTCCCAAATTGTTAGGTGCTTGTCTTTTCTTGAGTGATTGTTTGCTCTGTTTCGTCAATGCTTCAGTGGATAGTTAGCTGTAAAGTCTTTGCGCTGCAGAACCGTCTCTTATCTGAGATGGCTGACGTATACTCCTGTCGAGGCTCCAAGACATCATTCAGTCTGGGCCACTCCCACTCATGCAGTAGATAAGTGAAAAGAAAATAACTTAATTTTCAACTGCGTGGTCGGAACGATGTACATGAGAAATTAATTTGCTATGTCCTCACAGAAGCTGCCAGGTCCAAAAATTTCTCGGGAACAAACTGGTCAACTCTGGAGCATGGATTTGACTGTTGCACATAGCTTTCTCCCAACAGTAGCTTCTTATCCCTGTCTCGAGTGGTAACCTATTCTATTCAGTCAGCAGTTTAACTATTTTGTGAGGTGTTCTTCTCAAGTTGCAGTGATGTAGAATTGTCTATTGCCCCTTGTTTCAGGATTTCAGCTGGCTGATGTGTGGTGCTGAAATAAAGCTTCAGGAGTAAGACTCGAGCCAGTGGCGTTTCGCTCAATCATCAACCACCCAACGGTGGCGTCCAATTTGTATCCACCGTGCACTTTCTTTTCAGTTATCTTCTGGTAACTGGCTGCATGGTACTATTGGTATAAAGGTAAGACCATCTCTAGCCGCATCCCCAAAGCATCGTCAAACGGCGTCGGATCGAGCATTTTGGGGGACGTGTTTCCTTCGTCGTGTCCCCAAATAGAAATTCAAATAGTTTACATTTAAAAGGAGATCGTTCCCGCCAAAGTCATCGCGATGGAAGTAGTCGCGATCAGACGCGCGATCATGTTACAGACCGGTGGTGCAAGCTAATAAGACGTAAATTAGAAGAAGGGTTTAGGCGATGCCGACGGCGTATCCTGAGTCGACGTAGGCTCATCGATCACGACGACCTCGTTGTGCTCTGCCCGGTGTGCTTGCTCCATCGCCGACGTTGAGGCAGATGCCGATGCTGCTGACGCAGGTGTACTAGTGGACGCTGTCGCAGACGCGTCTGCTGGTGCCGACTCTTGCTCTGGGGGCGGGGTTGCTGCCTTGCCTCGGCCGCCGCCATTTTGGTTTCGATGTCGTCGAGGATCATGTCTTTGTAGAAGTTGTGCGCCGTCTGCGTTTGGGGAGACATTCCAGCTGTCGACGCGGTCAGCAGGGACATGTCCTCCTTGCGTTTCTTGAACTCCATCTTCTCCTCCTGCCTCTTTAGCAGCACCGCCCACCTTTCGTCGAACTTTTTGTCACGGAAGAGCAGGTCGAGGAGACCTCGGCGAGGCACTGCATGATCGACGCATGCGTCTTCTCGGTCGACGCAGCGTCGGCCAAGGTGGCCTTGGCAGCCTTGTTGCCGATAGGGCGCTGATACGTCTCAAACGTATCTATAATTTTTGATGCTACATGCTTGTTTTACACCAATTCATATGTGTTTTGTTTACACTTTTTTGTACTTTTACATGATTTTCGGCACTAACCTATTAACAAGATTTCATAGTGCCAGTTACATGTTTTCTGTTGTTATGTTTACTCTATGATCATAAACATGCAGTTGCTTTCAATGCACTATTATTCATGATCCTTTGTTTGAGTTACTCTTCATGTTATAACATAGTTGCTAAGTTCTATTGAATTATATCTATCATGCCTATGTTAGAGTACTTAGATCCCGGCTCACAATGATTTACATGCTTGATCAAGATTGTGTTGGCTTCATGTCATCTCAAAAATTATTTTGTTATCACTTACCTACTCGAGGATGAGCAGGAGTTAAGCTTGGGGGTGCTGATACGTCTCAAACGTACCTATAATTTTTGATGATCCATGTTTGTTTTACACCAATTCATATGTATTTTGTTTACACTTCGTTGCACTTTTACATGATTTCCGGCACTAACCTATTAATAAGATGTCACAGTGCTAGTTCCATGTTTTCTGCTATTTTCGTATTTTAGAAAAGTTGTACGGGAAATATTCTTGGAATCGGACGAAACAAAAACTGTAGTCAATATTTTACCGAAATGAAGACGAAATTTGGAGGGGGGACGAAGAGGCGCACCAGGGCGCCCAAACCACCCCTAGGCGCGGCCTGGGTCTAGCCCGCACCTAGGGTAGGTGTGGAGCCACTAGGCGCCCCACCGACCTGAATCTTCCGCCTATTATACATCTTTTCGGGAAAACCCTGGATACTCGAGCCTTCATCCACGAAACGTTCCGTCACGGCCGCCATCGCCGAACCCATCTCGGGGGTTCTGAAGCTCTTCCTGGCACCCTGTCAGAGGGGGAATCATCGCCGAAGGCATCTACATCGCCATGCCCGCCTTTGAAGTGATGCGCGAGTAGTTCATCTCTGGACTCTGGGTCCATAGCAGTAGCTAGATGGTTGTCTTCTCCAATTTGTGCTTCATGTGTAGATCTTGTGAGCTGCCCTACATGATCAAGATCATCCTTACATAATCCTATATGTTCTGTTTACTGGGATTCGATGAATATTATATACTATGTTGAGGTTGATTATATATTCATGTCATATGTTATTTGTGATCTTACATGCTCTCCGTTGCTAGTAGATACTCTGACCAAGTAGATGCTTGTGACTCCAAGAGTGGGTATTTATGCTCGATAGTAGGTTCAAGCCTCTAGTAATTTGGGAGAGTGACTGGAACTTCTAAGATTGTATATGCTACTAGGGAGAAAACAACAATATTTTATCCAAAGATAATTCTATTGTTTACTTTATACACATTGCTTAATGCGATAATCTATTGCTTGCAACTTAATACTGAAAGGGGTTTGGACGATAACCGAAAAGGTGGATTATTAGTCATAGACGCAGTTGGATTACCGTCTAGGTATTATGTTGTAATGCCCAATCAAATCTCATGGTAATCATCTTGTCATGTATGATCGATATTCTATCAATTGTCCAGCTGTAATTTATTCACCCAATATGCTATTTATCTTTATGGAAAGACACCTCTAGTAAACTGTGGACCCCGGTCCTGTTTCCTTTACACTGATAAATTTATCTACTGCAATTCTGTTCTCTTTACTTACTGCAATTCATGTTCTTTTTAATTACTGCAAACATCTCCTTCCACTCGATACGTCTAATTCTTTGTGTTCAGCAAACCGGTGAAATTGACAACCTCACTGCAAATTGGGGCAGAGTACTTTGATTATATTGTGTGCAAGTTTCATGTTGTTGCTGACGCTGTAGTGCGCCCTGCCACTAGTCAGGTAGCAACACCTTCAGAAGTCACGTCTTTCTCCTACCGATCGATTAAACCACATTGCTTAATGGGATAATCTATTGCTTGCAACTTAATACTGAAAGGGGTTTGGACGATAACCGAAAAGGTGGATTATTAGTCATAGACGCATTTGGATTACCGTCTAGGTATTATGTTGTAATGCTCAATCAAATCTCATGGTAATCATCTTGTCATGTATGATCGATATTCTATCAATTGTCCAACTGTAATTTGTTCACCCAACATGCTATTTATCTTTATGGAAAGATACCTCTAGTAAACTGTGGACCCCGGTCCTGTTTCCTTTACACTGATAAATTTATCTACTGCAATTCTGTTCTCTTTACTTACTGCAATTCATGTTCTTTTTAATTACTGCAAACATCTCCTTCCACTCGATACGTCTAATTCTTTGTGTTCAGCAAACCGGTGAAATTGACAACCTCACTGCAAATTGGGGCAAAGTACTTTGATTATATTGTGTGCAAGTTTCATGTTGTTGCTGACGCTGTAGTGCGCCCTGCCACTAGTCAGGTAGCAACACCTTCAGAAGTCACGTCTTTCTCCTACTGGTCGATTAAACCTTGGTTTTGTACTGAGAAAAAAATTTGCTGCTGTGCTCATCACACATTTCTCTTGGGGTTTCCCAACCGTTTCCACAACAACTGCCAACAAGATTGTTTGGCGCCATCATCGAAACACCATCACATCTCAAATCTCTTTGGGAAACGGTTTAGAAAACACGGCTGGAGATGCTCCAAGGACCCAGGTCCTAGTTGTGTGGCGGATCTTTGTTGGTTGGTATTGCTTATACAATCATGTACACATCGATAGTTGTACTGTAGAAAGGATGCAGTTTTGACGAGAGAAACACTTCTCCGCGTCAGCATGTATACTCACGAACACATTAAATATTGCTTCAACGGCTGGAGGGCGGTCGAGAATGTGCAACGGGTGGCCAAAGAAGTGTTTACTTGGCACACGTGGATGGCGGTCTAGGCTTCAGATCGATGCTCCAAAAAATGCGACTTGGGGGTAAGAAGTCCTCCAAGTAATTCAATAGATGATATTTGGTATGTACATCAAGAGAGCGGGCGCTAGCACTCGAACTCGGGATCTCGCGGGTCACAGCAGGTATCAACACCCGGCAACCATCCGGGCTATGCCTCGGTTCACTGAGATCGATGCTCCTACTTGGTAGTTTTTTCCTTGCTCTTTAGCTCCATTTTATTACTCTTTTCTATTGGTATGTTGTATCAGCTTGATGCAGCGATGAAATTAATAAAAACCTCCCATCATCGAACAAAAGTGAAATGAAATCTTAATTATTTCGGGCAGTGTGGTGACAGTGGCATGGACGACTAATTGGTTGGCCAGTTCCTACACTGGTCGTTGGCGAGATCCCAATTAGCATCGGTAGACAGATAGTCATCGCCCTTGTTCAAAAGAAACTGACATCTGATCAGTAACACTGTGACAGTACATGAAAAATTGAACGTTGAACATTCTGACAGGAAAATAACACTTTATGGCTTCATGCATTGCAACACATGATTCAAAGTGAGTGGTACATGCGTTTGGCTTTCAGAGGAATAATTAGCATCAGACTGGAGAACGGAGACTTCACAAATTTATCTCCGGCCCTCCGGTACATGATAGACTTCAAGTAAGCTAACCACCGGTTGTTGTAATCTTATAACCATGTAAACCCTAGTTCGAAAAAAAAAATGTAAACCCTAGTGGGTGGTTAGTAAACCGATCCTATACAGCACACATGTGGCACAAGGTACCTGTACCGCTTCCACAAAGATAGATACAGATTAGAAAAGGCAACATAGGCTACTACCTCCATTCCGAAATGTAGTATGTTTTGGAAGCTAATTTAGCTTTTGAAAACATACTACAGTTCGGAGCGGAGATAATACAGAGAGGGAGAGTTGTCACAGGAAAGACCACTACTAAAGTGAACTATACATGGCTCTGCTTTGGATTTTGGTCTTCTTTAATTTGGCGCAGGTGTTCTATCATAAGCCAGACGATTGTGGTGAACTCACCACCGCTGCTAAGCTTCCTGGCATGTGACTCTCTACTGCACCGGTTGGCTGCGTATGCTAGGAAGTCGATCCACAGGCGTAGCAGCAGACTCACCTTATCTTCTTTCTCTTCGTTAATTATTTCAGCAATTTTCTGTGCATACCTGAGGCGCGGATTTTTAGAGCCAGAGGGCCCATCAAGCTCCAGTATGTGTTCAGCGAGCTTCTTCTCAAGCTCAGAAGGTTTCCACTCCCACTTAAAGAAATTCTTGAGCACAGTGCAGAAGCTGTTGTCAGGAGAACTGACGAGGTGGTTTAGATTGCATACCTCGTCCAGATTATTGCAGGTTTGCTCGTACAGCCAATCTTGAGGAAGCCCTGGTAGCATGTAGGGGTGGTTCACGAGGAGGAACATCATGTAGTTGGACAATGCCCTGACTGTCTCCACGCGGGGGTCAGCTTCCCTTGCAGCAAGGAGGATCAAGTCTGTGGCGATGTGCCAGGAGATGATGCTCTCATTGAAGTCAACTCCACGCCATTTCTTCAACTTCTTGAACAGCCCGGGATTCTTGTGATTCAGTGCTACTTTGCCCCACTTATGCCTCAGCAAGCCCATTGTGTTTATATCATGCCGTGAGACCCAGGTGTTCACCGCCTGCGCATTCTTCATAACCTTATCCGGGACAGTGACAGTACGTGAGTAGTACCTCCTGTCCCACCACTCACCAAGTCCCAGCATCTTGAACAGATCACCGAATCGGCGACTCATCGGGTCGACTTGTCCAGCACGAAACCGCACCATGTTGTGCTGCCCCATGGTACCTGACCACCTCCTTGAGGTTCCTGTCATAATCCACTTGCCAGGCCAGGACCTACGAAGAGAAATAAGTGCAGCACGTAGCCGATGCCATCTTCCAGTGCATAGAGCTGAATGCCTAAGCCAATCCCAACGGGTGGTACACAAGAATGCAAGCGCCCAGCTTGAGCCTAGTGCGGCAAGGAGTGATTTGGTCTCCAGAACCAAGGTGCCACCCAATATTGTGTATGTGATGTAAACATCGAGCCGCCTGTAACCATCTTTGCTGCTCAACTGGAACAACACGAGCGAGGCAGCGATGGCTAGCGGCGAGATGACACGAATGCAGTAGCCAACCCAAGAGTGGGCCACGATTGCCTTGGTGTACAGGATGTCATACATGAGGGAGAGCTCCATCTCCATCACCCTCCACATGAACTCACGGTCCCTCCTAAGTTCCTGGATTATTTTCTTTTCCTCAGAATCCACCTCAGTCGAGCTATCTGAGTCCACCTCGATCACAGAATCAACTATCCCGCGCTTGCAGATATGAAAGAGGGAATGAGCACGCTGCAGGGCGAGATCATCATCGGAGTCATCGTACCAGTCTTGATGCTCAATGTAAAAATGGTGGTGATGTTTGTCACGTGCCAGTACCTTGAGAGACCTCTGGATGCTGCTGAAGTTGGCGAACCAGAGCGCACATGTCCTCTCAGCATACTTTGCAACACCGACAACGAATACAAAGATGACAGCCAACATGAGGAAGAGCCCGCTGCCAGCGATGTGTTTGTAAAGGACATATCCTGCTCCCAGAACCTGCAACAGAAGGCTCAGAAAGTGGCGCTTCCAGAGCTCATTGTCCTCGAGGGCATAGGCGGTTATGTTGTCTGGTCCGCCAAGGTGCAGCAAGAGGAATGGCGCCCAGAAGGCAGTGAGCTGGTGTTCTTGCGATGTGCTGCTGCTGTAGAGGAGTTCGCCGGCAGAGTATTTCGCAGCCATGTCCGACAGCTGGTACGCCAGCCAGAGGGGAACCCTCAGCCAAATCGAGCTACTACGCCGACGTACATTGGCGAAGAGATGCAGGATGATCTGGCAGATGAGGCTGACGAGAACCCCGATCTGGCTCACCCAGTTAAACCACAAGTCCAACGGCTCTGTCGCCATTGGAGCGAGTTTGATCCTGCAATGCAACAACTGTAGACAGGTAAAATCAGTAACAACAACTAGACAATGTAAAAACATAGCCCAGTTGCGTAGTACTGAGTTCCCAACTCAGAAGAAAGTGATCACCTGCACTCCAGAGTACGACTGCTGTCTAGAGCAACTGATCCAGTAGTAGTACACTGTCAAGTCAACATCCATGCGATTCTGATTTTGGTGTTGCAAGAGCTAGCCAAGTAGCTGTCCACTTCAACAAGTAGCCAAAGAACCAAAATATTAAGAATGCTGTTAAAGGTGAGGAATCACATGGAAAGGTCCGATGCAGCCTTCACACCAACTCATCATTTAGTATCTAGTCAATATAAAATCAGGAAGCAATTGGGTTAGGTGGATAAATACTGCCAAAATACCAGTACAGTACAGTATATGAGCTGCATTCAATCAAACACTAATGCTATAATCCCAGAGCATGTGATGGCAATCAGGAGACAATTACAACTTGATGCTGGCACCACAGTAGGGAGGCGGGGAAAACGAATCCAATTCTGCAGCCTGGAGCAGTAGCGTAGCTGCAATGCGATATTGGGGATTGATTAGTGGGATAGACACTGAACACTCTGGTTCCGTGTAGAAGAGTGGTAGAAACTAATGGATAATGTTTTTACTAGTAATAATAGATATAGGCTCCCAAAATAAATGGCATAGATACAATCACTAATCGAAATGCATACATACCAGTGCAGTGAAATGTGTCAGAGTGGTGATACCTTCAAGTCTGTAACAGAAGCACTAGTAGTAACTGTACCAAGTTCCAAGTAGGAAGTAGCAGCAGAGAGAGATGGTGGCGAACATTATTTTATTATACATGTCTATCTTGAAAGTAATAAAGAGGCCATATGCATCTATTGATGCAGAGGTGGGGTTCTCGACACTTCAATTCTAGACCATGCATTGTCTGGTTCAGAAGGAGGTTATATTAGAAGATCTGGATGGGCGCCATTGACAAAAAGGATCGGGGTTGGTTAAGTGTAGTTGCTGTCAGTTTTGTTCTAGTTGTATGGCTGTTTTGAAAACCTGAAGTTTGGTTGGCTTTTAGCAGTAGGTTCTGCAGCCTAGATGTGTTTAAGTGGAGAGTTTAAATGTTGGCAGTTTTGGTTGTTAAATTTTCATGTAGTGGGGTGTGTGTGTTCCTGGAACTGTGTTATCTCACGGTGAACCTTTTTTTGGTTTCATGATGAATGAAATCGGGACCTGTATCTCCTTAATTCAAAAAAAAAAGAAAAAAAAAAGAGGAGCAGGGTGGCAATAAAAACTGGACTGGCAGGTGTGTCCAGTGCAGAGCTTTTGCCAGGATCCGAACCTGAAGCCTGAAGAAATGAACAACAACTCTACTGCACTTTAGACTTACTTGTACCATTTGCTTTTACATCCACGCTTGTAAGGCAGATGTTTCATCATGGTTCTGTAGCAGCACTGGGCATCTCTCTTTGAATTGGGATAAGCCCTAGCCGCCACCTGAAAAAACAATCAATCTATCCCGGTAAAATCACCCCCAGACTTAGCTTTCTGAATCATGGTTCTGTAGCAGCACTGGCCTGCAGCCAGGCTCTGCAATTGAGTGTGAAACTATTGGCTTTCTGAATCTTTTTTTTCTGGAAGAACTTAAATTACCGATGGGTTGGAGTAAATCACGCTTGCTATTTTTTTCTGGAAGAACTTAAATTACCGATGTGAGCATGGATGGGTAGGCTTCTTTATCTATTTTTTGCCTAGATAAAGAAGCTGCTACAGACCTACGCAGCAAAAAATACAGAAACAAAAACCAGTTCAGATTCAAATACGAGTACCGAAGATCGGAAGAACTGATGGCGAGCACTGCATCTCGACGGGAATGACATGGCGGCGGCGGCAGCGGCAGCGGTGGCGGCGGGACGTAGTCTAAGCCAGCCTACGCGCCTCACATCCCTCCCCGCGCCTCACTCCAACAGGCTCCGCGCGCCGTCGCACGAAGCGGAAGGATGCCTGGGGTGGTCGCCGCCATGGGTACCCTGCGGCCTTAGTTGTACTTCCTACCGCATGGGTCCTACGCATGTGACAGCCAACTGTTAGCTCAACGATCTGCCGAACTTTTCGAGGAAGAATTTGAGGCAAAACAATTGGAGGCAAGAATGGAGCGGATTACCCGCAAAAAGAGAAGAGACGTGGGGGTGGGGGTTGCCCACCAAGGACATCGTCTTCATCTTCTCAGTGAGAAAGAAACACACCATGCGACAACGAACTTCCCTCGCCGCCACCATCGGCCGGGCCGCCAGCTACCGCCACCCGCGGCCGGCACCGCTCTGGCGGAGCCTCGCCGTCCCGCCTCCCTCCACCACAGCCCACCGCTGGTCCGTCGCCGCCTCGACCTCCCTCTAAACTCTCCTTCCCCATCTCCGTCCTGCACCCCGCACCCCCTGCCGACACCCTAAGATCCCTTCACCGACGAGATCCCGGACCTGCACCCACCCCACCCTAAGTCATAAGTTCTCTTCATCACCTCTGTCGGCGACGCCGCAGCCAGCCGCGTCGTCCCCGTCTCCGGTGAGGTCAGCCGGCGACACCACAGCTAGCCGCGTCGTCTCCGTCAGCGGCAAGGTCCTCCCAGTGGTCGTGGCTGCGTCATCTTCCACGAATTTGGTCAACCCCATCGCTTGCAAGGTGGGCTGGCCCATCGTGCCGGTCGACGCATGCATTTTCGAGCTAACCAACGCAACGGGCGTTAAATAGGATTTGCCGAAGGGATCGCCTCAGCAGTCAGCACCCGGAGTGCGAGGTGCTATACACCACCCTGGTCGGTGCGGACCAGGCACCGCACCCCCCAGGGTGCCTGTTGGGCCGGCTCAGTGACGTTTGTTTTCTTTCTTTTTTTTCTGTTTTTCTCCTTTTCTGCTGTTTCATTTCTTTTCTTTTTAAAAAATTTAAAATGCCAATGTGAAATTTTTTCTGAAAAACAAAAATTCCCAAAATTTGTATATTTTCAAAAAATTGAAAGCATTATTTTCTAGTTTTTTATTTTTTATATGAACAATTTTAGGATTTGAACAATTTTCGATGTGAACAAATTTTAAATTTGAACAAATTTTAAATTTAAACAGTTTAAAATTTTAAACAATTTTTGAATTTGAACAAATTTCATATTTGAACGGTTTTTAAATTTAAACGGTTTTCAAATTTGAACGGTTTTTAGATTTGAACGTTTTCAAATGTGAACATTTTTTAAAATTTGAATATTTTTTAAAATTAAAATTTTCGAATCTAAAAAAATATAAACAAAACCGAAAAAAGAAAAAAGAAAAGAAAACAGAAGAAAAAGAAACCAGAAAAGAAAAAAAGCAAAAAGCAAAAACGAACTTCACAGGCTAAACAGATCCAAATGGGCTTGGCCCATACCCGACCAGGAGGTGTGCGGTGGCCTGGAGTTCTGTGTAGATACAAACTTTTCCGGGAAGCCCATCCTGGTAAAGTCTGTCCAAGGCATGGCCCATGAAAGATGAATCATTCAGGATACCGGCCCACTTAGAAACAGACACAGGCAGGTCCGAGATAGGGCTCGGACCCAAGTTGAGTTGGACCCCAACACGAACTGCCTCCCAGTCCCATATAACCCAGCCGACCCACAGGATAGGGCTTCGCCGCCGAATCCAGCGATATCTATTTTTCTTGCGTCCCGGTCCCCAGATTCCGACTTTTTCCAGTTTTGGTGCCTTGCTTGCTTGTCTCGCGCGGCGGCGGCGGCGGCGGCGGAGGGTTCGCTCTAGCGAGTTAGGGTTTCGTGTCGGGGGAGGAGCGAGATGGAGGAGGTCACCGAGGGCGTCAAGAACCTGGCCGTCACGGAGCCGCACAAGAAGAACCGGATCCAGGTCTCCAACACCAAGAAGCCGCTCTTCTTCTATGTCAACCTCGCCAAGGTGAAAGATTCTGTCAGATTTATTCGTCCGCGATTGCTGGTTTGTCTTAGCCGATTAGTAGGGATTGCTTTGAGCTGCCGTCGTAGTTTTCGGTCTAAAACCCTGGAAAGTTGCCTTCCAATCCTGTCTGCCTATCTATCTGTCCTGTGTATTAATTTAATTGCACAAGATAATTTTATTAGATTTTCTGTATTCTCTTTCCGTTGTGAAATTTACGGGCTTTGCGGTCTATACGGCTTATATTATTTTTGAGGGCATCGAGATTTAGCTTCGTGTGTGCTGGTTTTGGTAAATCCCCAAGCTAATGTTGTTGCGATGGTGATTTTGCAGAGGTACATGCAGCTGCATACCGAGGTGGAGCTCTCGGCCCTCGGCATGGGTAAGCTCCCACACCCTTTAGGATGATTTCAAATGTTATTGGTAGGCTACTCGCGATTAGTAATTGCTGCTGGGCTGCTGCAATGAAGCGCTCATTTTGGTTGACTTGATCTTAGAACCGATTATATAGGCCTGCCTCAGTCATGATTTACTCTGATTTAACATTTGACCGTGATGTGCAATGAATTGTTTGCGATGTCATGTTTGGTAACACAACTTCTAGTGTGTAACTTTGTTGGCAGTCATCTGTTTTTGCCCCAGCTCATGGTTGACTGATAATTCCTTGTGTCCTTTATGAAGAAGGGTCAGGCAGTAGTGCAGGCATTTATAATTCTGATGACTTCTCAGAATTAACAAGATTGGACAGTGTTGTACCTTATTCGCATTTGAGATGCCATATTGTTACATTAGTTTTTTATATTCAAGTGCAGCTGCAAATTGCCATAGTTTGATCAAGTTTGTTGCTTTGGCTGCTGTTGAAACTATATTGTCAAATATGCATTCCTGTAACATCAAAAACTAATTTGTGATTCAGCTGTTTATCTGGTACACTCAGACGTTAAAGCCTGTTAGTGACACTTGTATTCATCTTGTGTTGTTCCACTTGTCATCCTCATTGATCCTTTGTTATGGTGCTTCTGAGCTGATTAATTTCTTGTTTATCCTTTCAGCCATCGCCACTGTGGTCACTGTTGCCGAAATCCTGAAAAATAATGGCCTTGCTGTTGAGAAGAGTAAGATACCTGTTACCTTGTTGTTTGTAAATCATGTTTGCATTTCTCTCCTCTCTAGTTACTCAAATCAAATTTCCTTTGCAGAGATCATGACATCAACTGTTGATGTCAATGACGAATCAAGGGGCCGCCCCATGCAAAAGGCCAAGGTTAGCTTTCTTCCTAATTCCACTGAGCAATTCTAAGGTAGGAGTGTTTGCGAATTAGTAGGTTATTGTTGCTGATCCTTGAAACTGTTGACATGCCAGATTGAAATAGTGCTTGGCAAGACAGAAAACTTTGATGAGCTGATGGCCGCTGCTGCTGCCGAGAGGGAAGTTGCAGCTGCTGAGGAGGGCGAGGAACAGAGCTGAATAAACTATCTTGGGTCGCTGTTGTAGCTTAATTTAGTACCTGCTTTTAGATTATGTGTTCAATCTCTTGGCCTGCAAGAGAAGATACTTGTGTAATCAAAGAGCTCTGCTTATTTGATTCGTTTGAATAGTAGTTTGTTGTCTTCATGGTATGCTGGTTGATCTCTTCATATATCGGTTGAATTGTTTGTTTCGTGTTGGACTTACGTTCACGGCGTGCCATGTGAAAGATACATTTGGCAAACCATTAAAAAACAAGTCTCAGAGATCTTTCTAAATTCTGGAAAATCAACTGGTATCTCATCATAATATGTGTAGTACTTTGACTATGCAGCATTGTTTGTTTGCTGATCCTGTCATACGCAAAAGATGGAGATATTTGATGAGTTGTGGAGGGCAAGGAATTGAGCTAAATGAAGTATTTGAGCCGCTGCTGTAACTTAATTTTAGTATGGAGTACCTGCTGCTGGGTTTTGTGGTTTCTCTTCGTTGGAACATGGGTGCATATGCTCCCTATATTTTGAAATGCATGTTATGTACATTTTAAATTTCAAAAAAATTGAAACAAAAATTTTGTACGTACATCTTCACATGCTACGCGCTCACAAAGTCGTTTCATAAAAAATGGACTTATCATGTGACGTGTGTAAAAAAGACAAAATTCAGTGCTAAAAATAATGCTTTTCACAAGATAAAGTTTCCCAATTTCTATTAGGTGCCGGGTCACCGTGTTGTCTTCCGTGGTGCTCACCTGTCTCTGTCGTCGGATGGCGATCGTACGATCCTAGCGAAGCGGTGCAACAGTCATCCCCAATCCACCGAAACCGCACGTGGCTCCCTCGGGTCCACGCAGTCATCTCCTTATCCTCACTCACCACGAATCGGACGCCATGAACCGCGAGAGAAATCCCCAGCCCTCACCGCGTCCGTCCCTTCCCCGTCGACTTCCTCGCCTCCGCCTCCGTCCGAGAGCGTTCCCCAATGACCGGCGCGCTCGCGTCCGCCCTGCACCAAGGTAGCGGGCGGCCGGCGGCGTCGAAGGATGCAGTGTCGCCGGTCTGGATGCGGCCGGGGAGATGCGGAGGTGCGGGCGGCCGGAGGCGGGGAGATGCGTAGGTGCGGTCGGCCGGAGGCGGAGAGATGCGGCGGCGGGCCGGAACCATGGGCGGTGGCGGGCTGGTGCGGCCGGAGGCAGGGAGATGGGGAGGTGCGGTCGGCGGGCGGTGGCGCGTTGGATGCGGCCGGAGGCGGGGAGATGCGGAGGTGCGGGCGGCATCGGAAGATGCAGCGGCGCCCCCCATGACCGCCCCGCGCCACCTCCACGCGCGCCGGGAAGGCCTCATGTGGTGCCGCCGGAAGGACCTCGCCCCTACAGCGAGCGGCTGGGCCCTCTCTCCCATGGTCCAGCGCGCCGCTCCTCCCTGGATTCCCGAGTTATACATCCAGAAATATCCAAGGATGTAAAAAAAGTTGGCTCCCCCTTTGTTCTGGTTGTAATTTTTTTGGAGCTGGATGTTTTTTTCGATCTTTTTGTACATCCCCGAATGATGGCAGTGGTGGATCTGGTATTTCTTTGATGTATTTTTTTCCTTTTTCTTTCATCCATAGTTGCTATTTTTACATCCTCAATTTTTGGAATCACAAACTAGCCGGTATGAGATGTTCTTGAGGATGTTTTTTTTTGCAACAATTGGATAAAAGTTGTGGCTTAGGTGCATATGGATGTATTTTTTTCCCATTTTCTACATCCCAAATCTTCGAAACAGAGCAAGGCTGTAAAACAGTGTATGTTTTTTTTATCCCAGTATTAGTGGTTTAGATGTAAATTTTTCGTTTTTCTACATCCGCCGCTACCTTTTACCTATCAATTTTGGAAGAGGTATTTTTTGTGGTATGTATTTTTTGCTGATGAATTTTTACGCTATGAAACACATTTTATTCTCTACAGCACATATCGTGACCTTGTTTGCGTTCAATGTTGACGAAAGGAGGACGGGAGGACTAGAGTTATTTTTTTAAAATGCGTGGGGACTGTTGCATGTGACTAGTTCTATTTTTATGTTAAACGTCGCTTTCCAACATGAGACCACGGGCACGTCGCTCTCTGCGTTTCGGGCGGTAAGAGGAGAGACTTTGCTACTTTTGGAACGCGGGGGCTGTTGGATTAATTTATTTCCTAATTTGGGTGGGTCACCCCCTAAGACTAAACAGTCTTTATAGCACTGTGTAGCAGCGTCTATAAAGTTTCTCCTTTTTACATAGACCACAAAAAATATTGATTTTTCATGAAACTTAGCGAATGCACATACATTATCGAGATGTACATGTAGAATTTTTTATCCAAATTTTTTGACATTTCGAAATATGTTTTATTGGTAGAGGGAGCATACGCACCCGGGAGCCGAATTGAATTTCCGCTCTTCGCCAGCTCTGCTTATTTGAAAATAGCACAGTGCTACAGTTTGATAAGTATTATTTTCATGGTATTTTCATGTTTGTCTCTGTTTATGCATGTGTGCAAAGATATATACACTAGATTTTCAGGGGCCGGTTAAAAAAAGGTTTTTCAGGGTAAGAACCCAAAGATCATCACGGTTCAAAACCTGAAAGTTATCACAACCCAGAGACTGCGTTTTTGGAATCTGGAAAATCAACAGTCCCAAAGACCTTGTTTATGAATTCTGGCAGCTTAATGACACGAAATCATGAGAAAGCCACCGGAATAACTTATCTGTACTGATCGATTCTGCAGCATACTGGCATTTTCTGTAAATATTGCATGGTGTGCCTTGGAGGCAAAAATACCGAGGATTATTCTTGGTAATAAAGCAGAACAGAACCGGTAGAGAAGCGAAGTATTACACCAGAATGTTGCATGGTGTGCCTGGGAGGCGAAAAATACCGAGGATTATTCTTGGTAATAAAGCAGAACAGAACCGGCAGAGAAGCGAAGTATGACAAAACTGCTTCCGCTAGTCAGAATATTGTTTATGGACTTCAACTCAAAACACAACTAATGGAAGCCAAAACTTCATCTAACAGATATCTCAATTATCTTGCACCTAAATTTCTAATGAGTCGATCATCCAATTTTGTTTTCTTAGTAGAAAGAAAGATAGATTTCATCATCCTGCCTCTTCTTAAAGATTCACCCATTTCTTCAAGTGCACATGCTTCACTCTACTCCTCAGCTTCAACTAGTATCTTCTTGCAGGCTTCGTAGCACATGAAGGAGATCCCCGCCGCAGGCATAAGCTTGATGCAGCTAGGTCCAAGCCCCTTGTAAAGACCGCCGACCCCGTCCTTCTCCATTATGCAGTAGAGTGCATGGAACACGTTCTTGTAGATCTGCCTCCCGCCCACTGCACCGGCCTGCATTTGCTTGCGAGCTACCTCAAGGGGGAAGGTGGCGGTGCTCGAGATGGCACCTGCAGCTGATCCAATCAGGAGAGTTGCAATGTTGCTGATTTCCTCCTGCTTGAATGTCTTCCTGTAGAGCTTCCTCAAGGTGTCATACGCATAGTAATTGGTGGCGGCGTACGGCACTACTCCTATCAGACTCGGTGTCAGACCACGGTAAAGCTCTGAGGGGCCTTCCTCTTGTACAATCTTGACGAGACAATGGAGAAAGTTGTTGTAAACATCTTTCTGCAGAAGCAAGTAGAAGTCAGGTGAGCACAAAGAAACATCACTTCTGAACATTCTTGACAAAGAGTTATATTCACCTCTATAGTCAAACGGGTCTTGATCAATTCCAAAGGATATGTGCACAATGTTGAGCTGACTCCTGCAAGTGCTCCAGCAACAAGTGATGGAGGGAAGGGAGTCCTAGGGGACTCATCAGCCTTTGGAGTAAGGAATTTTTTGGCTGTGTCAAAAGCAAATAGCTGCATTTGGATTGGAAGAGAAAGATTAAATTAAGATGTTGTCATGTCCATAGAGGCAAACTACAGCATGTGTGATCAGTTATTACAAATATTGGACCTTCTATCATATTGAAATTCATAAGCACAAACTGTCAAAAATAAAACAAAAAATCATAGGCAGAGAAAAGAGTTGGGCATGGAGTCTCACAGCTAGTGTAACACTTAACCATGCAGTCTCATAATCATCACCACCGGACATATTTTGTTGCCAATATAGTACCATAAGAATGATATTCATGTTTTGTCATCTAGAAAGTGTCTAATGAAGCCTATAAGAGAACAAAGAGAGTTGGCACATGATATTGTAGGATAAAATATAAGAGAGCAAACAGTGCATTCAGGCTGGGGGGTAAAACTAAACAAACGACATAAACACAATCTAAAAGTGCTAACAGTTTGACTTTGCTAAGAGTCTCAGGGCCACCAAATACTAATACCAGAGGACAGATCCTTGATCATATCAAAGATGAAGCTCAATTGTAATCAAATATATGAAAACATCAAAACGCCAGTTAGGTAAGAAGCCAAACTCCTTTGCAGAAGTGTGTGTACAATTACATATACCATTATACCTACTTAATTAATAGCAGCCCGGGTGCTGCATAACATTGACTACAAAGTGGTGCTGTCCCATTATTGTTATATGGCCCTCCTTCCACATGAAATTTGCTGCATCTATCAGCAAAGTTGGAAGTTTCTGTAAGATATTAGCTAGCATAACTCATCTTATTCAAAGTGCAGCCCACAATTAACACCACTCTAGTAAATCGTTTTATTAGCAAAGAACAATACAACAGACATTGGTAACATCACACGATACGTTTTAGCAACAGGGCCTCCTAGGAATTGCAAAATATAACATAAACCGAAAGCACCAACTTACCTCAATCGCCTTGCTTGGAGCAACACGGATAACATTGACGAAATTCCCACGGAACAGCCCTGTCCAGCCCTCCGTCTTCATGATCGACTGGAACACCTCAGTCATGGAGTCCCCATTGCTCCCAACCATCAGATGCGTCCTAATCGTCTCCAGCGGCGCCACGCAGGTCCTCGACACAGCCCCCGCAATAGCCCCGCTAACGAGCCGCCTCAGATGCGGGTTCCCAATCTTGATCTTCAGCTTCAGCCCGCGCCTGCCGGCCTTCTTCCTGGCCTTGCCGTCCACCACCTCCTCCCCGACAGACTCAGCCACGTTGGTCCCAGCGACCGGAAACCCGACCGCCGAGGAGACGTACTTCATGCAGTGGTCCGCGAAGGGGATCTTGAACTCCTGCTCTGCCGGGCCAGCCGCTGCGACGGCTGGGGCGGCTGCTGAGACCTTGAGGCTGACGCTGGCGAACAGCCCGCCGTGAGCCGGGGAGAGGAAGCCGTCGTGCAGGCTCAGCGAGCAGCTCCTGTCCTCCTGCGAATCCCAGGGGAACCGGAGCTCCGGGAGCGGCGGGACAGCCCACCCGTTCCTCTTCTCCGCGGCCAGCCCGCAGTTCTTGGTCTTGGCCGTCATCGCCACCATCGTCGCCGCCATGGCTTGGAAAACGGTTTTGCCTCAGATTTCAAATGCGGGATGGAGGTGGACGGCCGCCTGCGCTGCATTGACGGTCACAAGAAATGAGCATATTCTGAGCCATTCATCTAAAAAAAATGGACATCACGAATAAATCCGAACCCTCTCCGCTACCAATAAGTTAGCACAAGTGAAGCCGTCAAAATTCTTGGTCTCGACTGGCTCTCACTGACTACAACCATGTACAGATCAGCGAGGGGCAGACTTAAACAAGGGGAGTGCGGGTTCAGTTGAACCCCAAAACTTATTTGTCTGAAGATAAACTGCCGCCACAAAGAGATGGGTTCCAAAAAGGTTTTGTCTAAGTCTTCAAACGCGGAACGGAGGTGGGTGGCCGCCCAAACTGCATTGACGGTCACAACAATGAGCATATTCTGAGCCGTTCGTCTAGTAAAAAAATGGAGACCGCGAATAAATCCGAACCTTCCCCACTACCAACAAATTAGCACAAGTGAAGCCCTCGAAATTACAGGTTTTCATTGGCTAATTAGACTCAGTAGCTATCATCATGGACAGATCAGTGAGGGGCGGACTTAAACAGGGGGAGTGGAGGTTCAGCTGAACCCCAAGATTCCTTTTTTTCTGAAGATAAAGTGGCACCAGAAATATACACCGGCGGCTTGAAGACTGAAGAGAGGCATTTGGTTTGCTTGTTTGGATTCGATTGGAAACGGGAAATAGAAGCCTAGAAAAGAAAACGAGCGGCTAGGGCTTCCTTACCAAGGACCTGAATCGCGTCTGGCCGCCGGCAGCCGCAGCGGAAGGAGGAGCCCGTCCGCCTGAAGACGGCAGCCGTTCTCCGGCGGTTGGAGGAGTGGGGGTGGGGGGCGGCGGCGAGGTGGAGGGGGGGTGGGGGTTGGTGCGGCCGGAGGAGCACTCCTTCCTTGTCCGGCCGCCTCCTTGTTTGTGAGGTAGAAGGCAATCCCTTTTGGGATTCCGAGGGCTTTTTGGCTCGTCTGCTCCATTTACCGTACTGCCCCTGGCCTCAGCGGGAGGGGTCCGAGGGCAGTTTCGTCAGTTTTTGGGGGCATTGACAGGGGTCGTGTGGACCCGATTGGAGCAAGGCGCGTAATTTATTCCCATATTTTAGAGGACGGGAATCGCCTTGTTGCGGGGGTGGGAATCTAGGGCGCGCAGCCTCAGCCGTTCTTTGCTCACGTCCGTGCAGCCTCGGTGCGGGCCTCTCGAACCACACTTCACGGGCCGAACTCGGGAAACATTTTTTTCCTTTTGGGAAGAGAACATGGCAACATGTAAGCAATTGGTGATGCCTGTTGGGCTGCCATCTTTATTGGCCAAGATGACACAAATACTTTGGTCTAGCAAAAAGAAAATCTAACTTTTTTTTTGTTGCGAGATAATATAATTACAGTATTATAATTAGTACCGAATAGTGTCTTTCTCTCTCGAGCTCTAGTGATCCCTTCATTCTTAAATGTTCGAAATAAAAATTCTAAGTTTCAAAAATTAGGAAAACAAATCGACACATGGTCAATAATGTAAGTAGAAGCATGCTGACTTTCAATAGGAAATTCTTCATATTATGGGCTACATAAAAATGACAAAATCTGATAAAATTTAGAGATTTGAAAATACATACTCAGATCCAGACGTTTCTCATTTCTATGTAGCCTAAAATACGCATTATTTGAGATTAATATTTTGCAAGTTCGCGGGATAAATAGTTGTTAACTACATCAAAAAAATCAATTTTATTTGAAACTCGTAGATGCAATTTGGATATTTTTGAAGCAACGGGATCACTGATGCTCGGGAGCTAAAAATCTCCACTCTAAATTATATATGCATATGTTGATTGTTTATTTATTTTATAGCCGCATAACCTTTTGTGAATGTTTTGACTTAAACTGATGAGGACATCCCTACTACACCACTACCTCCGTCATTGCAAGATGAAGACGAAGCTGCTGTGAAGCTCAAGTCCAATTTAATCAGGATTGGACCAATGACAAGAGCTCGTACGAAGTTACTCAAACAACAGGTGAACTTGTTCCTAAGAGATACTTTGATCGATGAGAACTTTATACTGCCTAAGTCCTATTACTTATGTATGATCAGGTATGAAGAGGGAGCAAACATCGCACGAGGAGGAGGGGAGCAGCTGGACATGAAGACATCTCATGGAGGGGAGCGCGAGGGAGGAGAGGGAGGCATGCGCGAGGGGAGAAGAATAATAAAAATGCTCCATCTAACAGTCTCATGTCCATTCTTTCCCTCCTATTTACATGATTGCGTCGATTTGGTTCTGAGCTCCCTTATGTATGTGCAGATGTGATCTAAAATTCCATAAAGTTTGGTGAGATGGTATTGTATTTTTTAGGTTGTGCAAAAATGACAAAATTTTGGTTCTAAAGAGAAACAAACTTTATTTTGTTATTTGCATGAAAAGGGGGAGTGCAGCGTAAGTGGGTCCATGAACTTTCTTAACCGTTATTTGCATGACCTTAATTTAAACTGTAGGTCAATGAATAACAGTAAAGGGAAGGATCCAATAATCAGCGAGGAAATTCTTTCAAAAGGTAAATATATTCCAGATATTGGCCATTCAAAGCATGGGAAGAGCTCAGTCTGGACTGTCCCAGAAAATGGGTGGATTAAAATCAATGTGGATGCCTCTTTTGTCAGTAGTATTGGATCCATTGCATGTATATGCAGAGACCATGAAGGAAAGGTCCTTTGGGCTAGAAATGAGGCTAATATCAAGTGTCAGGACGTTGCTGAAGCGGAAGCCAGGGCATGCCTTTTTGGCCTTCAGAGTATGCAGTCTGTTGAGAATGCGGCGATCATTCTGGAATCGGACAACGCTGTGGTTGTAGATGCAATCAAGAGTAGGGACCAGGGACAGTCTCGGGTCTGGAGAATTTATGAGGATATTAAATCTATTCAAGATGGTTGTTTACGTTTTGAAGTTGTCAAAATAGGAAGAGAGAGCAATAAGGCAGCTCATGTTTTAGCTAGTATAGCTAGATCCACGGGTCATGGGCATAGCTGGTTGGGGCATGTCCCTCCGGCTGTGTCTGAGATAGTTCAGGCCGAATCTGTAAAGACTGTGATGAATGAAATATAATAGCTCTCTTTCCCGCAAAAAAAAACTTTATTTTGATTCCTTATTTCTGTACTATTTTGTTGTACTTTCTCCGTTCTAATTTATTCAATGTTTTAGAAAAAATCGGACAAAATAGTATTACAGTACTACTTTAATCAATCCAATGTACAATGAAAGTTTGTACGCACTTGTATTTGTTTTTGCAAAAGAAAGTTTTTTTTTTTGACAGATTTTGCAAAAGAAAGTTTTAAGATAAGGTTTCAATTATTTTCTACAAAACTAGCTCTATCCTCTAGGGGCACTTTTCGCTTTATGGCGCTTGTCGTTTCTTGCTTGTGTAGGGCTGGAAAACAGTAGGCCCTGCCGTGCGTTACACTTGTCCAGAGCAAAAAGTGGGGGATTATTGTGCGATGACGCGACAACAAACTAGGCAGCTGAGCATGATTAGTTCGGGACCAAATCCACGTCAAGCTGCAGGCCGAGGCAGTGAGTGATCGAATCGCATTTCTTCGGACAAACGCTAGACTGACTTAATTCGCACGCTGAATAAGAAAATCGGAGCACTTGTTTTCGCACGACCGCAACGAAGACCGCCCAGGGTGCGCGTTCCACTGATGTGGCTCCAGTATTCTGTAAATTAACATTTTGTGTCGATGAGTATATCTTGTGCTATGTGTAATGAGATACGTTTAAAAGAAAGGCTACTTAGCAATTCCTTCTCGAAATAGGTTTTCGCTCCGCTATATTAATATAGCAACCAACTTACAACAAGCTTACTGGGACAGCAGCACAACCAAACCAAATAAAAAGAAAAAGAAAGATAAGAGAAACAAATGCCGACTGCGGCTGAGCAACGAACACGAAAACAACTCACAACCGCTGCGCCCTCCGGAACAGTACCACCACGCTCCTAGCAGTCCGAATCGCCGCATACCAACAAGGAAAACGACGACGACACCGCTACTACCCGGACTAGTCCTAGGGTTTCCCCCGGTACGCGAAAGTGATGGGGGAGAGGTACACACGACACCCTTCAGGAAGGAAAGATGGCACCCGCAGGCGTCGCCGCGTCGGTGTCGGACAAGCCGACAAGGATTTCTCCCGACCCACACCGCCACCACCCCAAACAATCTGAACTGCTCCACCCCTGCCGTCCACCAGCGTACGCCACCACGGTCTTGAGCCATCATCGCTGTCGCTCAAAGCTCACCAACGCGAGGCCTAGAAACAGATAAGGCGAGCGCAAGGTCGGAGATAGCAGCAGCACAACCACGCCGGAGGGAACAACCTCCACCGCCCGAACCGGCGGTAGTCGGCCGGACGTAGTAGCGAGACCAAGTCGGGCCCGAGCCGGCCCGTCCAAGTACTCGCCGCCATGCTGCTACTGGCCGGATGTGTGCCGCCGTCGCCAACCCCTGCCACCACACCTCCGCTGCTTCCAGGGGAACGACATCGAGCCAGGGGCCACAGGCCCACACCAGCCCAGATCGGGCCCAGATGGGCCCAGATCTGGGCAAAGCGAGCGCCGCCAGCCGTCCGGCCAACCCCACCGCCCCGCTGCCAACGGTAGCGCCGCCGCGTCACCTCCCAGCCGACTTGCGGATACCACGCCGCCAGATCGACCGCCGCCGGCCGAATCGCACCGCCGCCGGCACCGCACGGACAACGCCCGGAGGCCCACGCCGACGGTGTCGGCGGCGGCAGGAAAGAGCTGGGGGGAGGAGCTGAGGGAAGGGGGCTAGGGTTTTTCGCCTGTCGCCCGCGGGGGGCGAGCGAGCGAAGACGCATCGGTTCCAATATCGCTACTTGTAAGGGTACATTGCCCCTATGTGTGGTTTTGGTAATTAATGACAACCCCTATGGACTAATGTTTTCATTGAGTTTATATGAAGGAATATTCCGTAGGTACTACTTGCTCTCCATGTGTTGGATTCAAGTATGGATGCCATGAAGATAAAGGTATATCTTGTGTATTGGCATCAAGATCATCGATACAAGGTTGAGTTGGGCAAGTTCAAGATGAGCGTCTCAAGTGAATCACATAATTGAAGCTTGCCGTCCATTTGATGATAATGGACTTGTGAAGATGTGCATCAATGGAGCTTTCCCATCATAGTGTATGGGGGAGCATTTGCGAGTCTTCACGAAGCAACATTGATCAAGAGAGGCATTCCGGCTTGAGTGAAGCTTGAAGAGTTATCATCAAGATCAAGCGGGATGCGCAAGGCAAAGGTATGGCCTTGCTAGGTTTTCCTTTTACCGGTCTCAAGGTGGATGTTGGGAGACCGGATTATAGGATAGATAGCCGCACTATTAAGAGGGGCTTTCGGTTGAGTAACTTGATCACATCGTCTTAGGGAGCTCAACCTCTTGCATACTTTGCATATCCTTATTGCTTCTTGGTGTTTCTCTATGTGAGGTTCTTGAGCTTGTTGCTAGCTTTACAACAAGCCCAAGTTCATCGAAAACGGAGTTCGCATGCATCTTCTATTGCGTTTTCGAGGTTGAGTGATTTTACCGGTTATTCATGATATAAGGTTCTACCCTTTTATATTCATGATAAAATCCCCTCCTACAGTTTCTTGAGTTTGGACTTTCTATTGGATGGCATTTGTTATTATCTTTCCAACGGAATTTGTTTCATGTCAATCGGAGTTCGGGAGCAATAGTTATTAAAGAAAAGATAAAAGAAGAAAAAGAAAAGGAAAAGAAAAAAAAAGGGAAGGCCCCGGTTGCCGCCCGGCCTGCCGGGCCGCACGCCGGCCCACTCGGTCGACCGGGCGGCCACCGGCCCACGCACCGGCCTAGCCCAGCTGGCCCTCCGGTCCGACCGGATACCGCACCGGGCCACTTCTCCGCCTTCGGCCCACGCGGCCTGCTGCTCCCCCCGCGCGCCTGAAGCAAGTCGGCCGCCCAGCGCGCTATCCACCGCGCCCGGTCGGTGGGCCGGTCCGACCGGACAGGCCACCGGCCTCTCCGGCCCAGGATCCGGTCGGCCGGCCTGCTGGCCGGCTGGGCTGTCTTTTTTAGCCGTTTTTTATCCGTTTTTCACCCAGTTTTCTCCCCAACGGTTATTTTTCTCCTTAGACTATAAATAGCCCTTCTTCCACCTTGAGCAACAGCTTCTTCCCCTTTCTCTCACCTCCATTGTTGCATTTGAAGAAGTTGCTCTCTCCCTTGATTCCTCCAACCATTCTTGCTCATTTTTGAGGATTTGAGAGAGGAGATCTAGATCTACACTTCCATCAAACCATTTCTTCTCTAAGTGAGGGAATCCCTTGGGATCTAGATCTTGGAGTCTTTAGTTGACTTTCCCCCTTGTTCTTCCTCTCCAATCTCATCCTAGCATTCGTTGCTTTGGTGGGATTTGAGTGTGAAGGACTTGAACACCTCCGGTGTTCTTGCTTTGCATCATTGCATAGTGTTGAGCTCTCCACCACGATTTGTTCGAGTGAGAGACCGTGAGCTTGTTACTCTTGGAGGGAGACCTCCTAGTTGGCTTGGCGGTTGATACGTCTCCGACGTATCGATAATTTCTTATGATCCATGCCATATTATTGATGATACCTACATGTTTTATGCACACTTTATGTCATATTCGTGCATTTTCTGGAACTAACCTATTAACAAGATGCCGAAGAGCCGCTTGTTGTTTTCTCGCTGTTTTTGGTTTCGAAATCCTAGTAACGAAATATTCTCGGAATTGGACGAAATCAAGACCCGGGGTCCTATTTTGCCACGAACCTTCCGGAAGACCGAAAGGGATACGAAGTGGGGCGACGAGGCGCCGCCACCATAGGGCCGCGCGGCCGCAGGGGGCCCGCGCCGCCCTATGGTGTGGGCCCCTCGTCACCCCTCCGACTCCGCCCTTCCGCCTACTTAAAGCCTCCGTCGCGAAACCCCTGATGCGAAAAACCACGATACGGAAAACCTTCCAGAGACGCCGCCGCCGCCAATCCCATCTCGGGGGATTCCGGAGATCTCCTCCGGCACCCCGCCGGAGAGGGGATTCATCTCCCGGAGGACTCTACACCGCCATGGTCGCCTCCGGAGTGATGAGTGAGTAGTTCACCCCTGGACTATGGGTCCATAGCAGTAGCTAGATGGTTGTCTTCTCCTCATTGTGCTTCATTGTTGGATCTTGTGAGCTGCCTAACATGATCAAGATCATCTATCCGTAATACTCTATGTTGTGTTTGTCGGGATCCGATGGATAGAGAATACCATGTTATGTTAATTATCAAGTTATTACATATGTGTTGTTTATGATCTTGCATGCTCTCCGTTATTAGTAGAGGCTCGGCCAAGTTTTTGCTCTTAACTCCAAGAGGGAGTATTTATGCTCGATAGTGGGTTCATGCCTGCATTGACACTCGGGACAAGTGACAGAAAGTTCTAAGGTTGTGTTGTGTCGTTGCCACTAGGGATAAAACATTGGCGCTATGTCCGAGGATGTAGTTGTTGATTACATTACGCACCATACTTAATGCAATTGTCTCGTTGCTTAGCAACTTAATACTCGGAAGGGGTTCGGACGATAACTCCGAAGGTGGACTTTTTAGGCATAGATGCAGCTTGGATGGCGGTCTATGTACTTTGTCGTAATGCCCAATTAAATCTCACTATACTTATCATGACATGTATGTGCATTGTTATGCCCTCTCTATTTGTCAATTGCCCGACCGTAATTTGTTCACCCAACATGCTTTTATCTTATGGGAGAGACACCTCTAGTGAACTCGTGGACCCCGGTCCATTCTTTTAATACTGAAATACAAATCTGCCGCAATACTTGTTTTACTCGTTTTCTCGCAAACAATCATCTTCCACACAATACGGTTAATCCTTTGTTACAGCAAGCCGGTGAGATTGACAACCTCACTGTTTCGTTGGGGCAAAGTACTTTGGTTGTGTTGTGCAGGTTCCACGTTGGCGCCGGAATCTCCGGTGTTGCGCCGCACTACATCCCGCCGCCATCAACCTTCAACGTGCTTCTTGGCTCCTCCTGGTTCGATAAACCTTGGTTTCTTTCCGAGGGAAAACTTGCCGCCGTGCGCATCATACCTTCCTCTTGGGGTTCCCAACGAACGTGTGAAATACACGCCATCAAGCATATTTTCTGGCGCCGTTGCCGGGGAGATCAAGACACGCTGCAAGGGGAGTCTCCACTTCTCAATCTCTTTACTTTGTTTTTGTCTTGCTTTATTTTATTTACTACTTTGTTTGCTGCATTATATCAAAACACAAAAAAAATTAGTTGCTAGCTTTACTTTATTTACTGTCTTGTATTGCTATATCAAAAACACAAAAAAATTAGTTACTTGCATTTGCTTTACTTATTTCATCATGTTTCCTTTTAATTTTACCACAAAAAACATACCGGTAGGTCGCGGGTCTATAATTGGGAGGAACAATATAGAAGAATTTTTCACCCATGTTAGTACCGTTGAAGATTTTGAAGATAGACACTTGGTAGAACTTGCTCCTACTTATGAAATTGCTGCTGCTGCTTTAGTTCGCATGTTGGAAACTAAATTTGTTAATCTCAATCCTATAATCCAACACATGTTTCTTACACTTGGTGATTTGGAAGAGGGGGAAAAGAAAGATTTTGTTTTAGAAACCCTTCTTAGAGAATTTGGTGGTCTAGCAAGAGAGGCTAGAAAGGTCTTTGCTAAATTTAATATGCTTGGTTCTCATACTAATTTTGTTGGTCTCCTTGAAAAAATGGACATGGATAGAATAAGGTACACTAATAATGCTAATGATGGTGGGGAGATCAAAGCACCAATACCATGTAAACTCCTAGCTATGAATGATGCACTAGAAAATAACTATGCTTGGCTTGTTCCCGAAAATTTGTTCGATGAGAGTAGCAAGCCCAAGACTAATGAAAAGGGAGACGCTGAAACTTATGTATCCAATATACTATGCATGGTTGAGAAAACTCCAAACCCCGCTGTAGATGCACCACCCTTCGATAACACTTGAGTTACACTTTCGCGCCTAGCTGAAAGGCGTTAAAGAAAAGCGCTTATGGGAGACAACCCATGTTTTTACTACAGTATTTTTGTTTTATATTTGAGTCTTGGAAGTTGTTTACTACTGTAGCAACCTCTCCTTATCTTAGTTTTATGTTTTGTTGTGCCAAGTAAAGTCTTTGATAGTAAAGTAAGTACTAGATTTGGATTATCTGCGCAGTTCCAGATTTCTTTGCTGTCACGAATCTGGGTCTACCTCCCTGTAGGTAGCTCAGAAAATTAAGCCAATTTACGTGCATGATCCTCAGATATGTACGCAACTTTCATTCAATTTGGGCATTTTCATTTGAGCAAGTCTGGTGGCCTAATAAAATCCATCTTTACGGACTGTTCTGTTTTGACAGATTCTGCCTTTTTATTTCGCATTGCCTCTTTCGCTATGTTGGATGAATTTCTTTGATCCATTAATGTCCAGTAGCTTTATGCAATGTCCAGAAGTGTTAAGAATGATTGTGTCACCTCTGAACATGTTAATTTTTATTGTGCACTAACCCTCTAATGAGTTGTTTCGAGTTTGGTGTGGAGGAAGTTTTCAAGGATCAAGAGAGGAGTATGATGCAATATGATCAAGGAGAGTGAAAGCTCTAAGCTTGGGGATGCCCCGGTGGTTCACCCCTGCATATTATAAGAAGACTCAAGCGTCTAAGCTTGGGGATGCCCAAGGCATCCCCTTCTTCATCGACAACATTATCAGGTTCCTCCCCCGAAACTATATTTTTATTCCGTCACATCTTATGCACTTTGCTTGGAGCGTCGGTTTGTTTTTTGTTTTTTGTTTTGTTTGAATAAAATGGATCCTAGCATTCACTTTATGGGAGAGAGACACGCTCCGTCTGTAGCATATGGACAAATATGTCCTTAGGCTCTACTCATAGTATTCATGGCGAAGTTTCTTCTTCGTTAATTTGTTATATGGTTGGAATTGGAAAATGCTACATGTAGTAACTCTAAAATGTCTTGGATAATTTGATACTTGGCAATTGTTGTGCTCATGTTTAAGCTCTTGCATCATATACTTTGCACCCATTAATGAAGAAACACTTAGAGCTTGCTAATTTGGTTTGCATATTTGGTTTCTCTAGAGTCTAGATAATATCTAGTATTGAGTTTTGAACAACAAGGAAGACGGTGTAGAGTCTTATAATGTTTACAATATGTCTTTTATGTGAGTTTTGCTGCACCGTTCATCCTTGTGTTTGTTTCAAATAACCTTGCTAGCCTAAACCTTGTATCGAGAGGGAATACTTCTCATGCATCCAAAATACTTGAGCCAACCACTATGCCATTTGTGTCCACCATACCTACCTACTACATGGTATTTATCCGCCATTCCAAAGTAAATTGCTTGAGTGCTACCTTTAAAATTCCATCATTCACCTTTGCAATATATAGCTCATGGGACAAATAGCTTAAAAACTATTGTGGTATTGAATATGTACTTATGCACTTTATCTCTTATTAAGTTGCTTGTTGTGCGATAACCATGCTTCCGGGGACGCCATCAACTATTCTTTGTTGAATATCATGTGAGTTGCTATGCATGTCCGTCTTGTCCGAAGTAAGAGAGATCTACCA
>NC_061508.1:213492126-213574157 GCF_022539505.1 Lolium rigidum | reverse complement strand
TATGCCTAAAAAGTCCACCTTCGTGTTATCATCCGAACCCCTCCAAGCATTAAGTTGCAAAGCAACAGTACAATTGCATTAAGTATGGTGCGTAATGTAATCAACAACTACATCCTTAGACATAGCATCAATGTTTTATCCCTAGTGGCAACAGCACAACACAACCTTAGAACTTTCTCGTCACCGTCCCAGGTGTCAATGCGCATGAACCCACTATCGAGCATAAGTACTCCCTCTTGGAGTTAAAAGCATCTACTTGGCCAGAGCATCTACTAGTAACGGAGAGCATGCAAGATCATAAACAACACATAAGCATAACTTTGATAATCAACATAACAAGTATTCTCTATTCATCGGATCCCAACAAACGCAACATATAGAATTACATATAGATGATCTTGATCATGATAGGCAGCTCACAAGATCCGACAATGATAGCACAATGGGGAGAAGACAACCATCTAGCTACTGCTATGGACCCATAGTCCAGGGGTAGACTACTCACTCATCACTCCGGAGGCGACCATGGCGGTGTAGAGTCCTCCGGGAGATGATTCCCCTCTCCGGCAGGGTGCCGGAGGCGATCTCCAGGATCCCCCGAGATGGGATCGGCGGCGACGGCGTCTCGCAATGTTTTCCGTATCGTGGCTCTCGGTATCGGGGGTTTCGTCACGGAGGCTTTAAGTAGGCGGAAGGGCAAGTCGAGAGGCGGCACGGGGGCCCACACCATAGGCCGGCGCGGCCGAGGGTGGGGCCGCGCCGCCCTAGGGTTTGGCCACCCCGTGGCCCCTCTTCGTCTCGTCTTCGGTCTTCCGGAAGCTTCGTGAGAAAATAGGCCTCCGGGCTTTTATTTCGTCCAATTCCGAGAATATTTCTTTACTAGGATTTCTGAAACCAAAAACAGCAGAAAACAAAGAATCGGCACTTCGGCATCTTGTTAATAGGTTAGTTCCGTAAAATGCACGAATATGACATAAAGTGTGCATAAAACATGTAGATAACATCAATAATGTGGCATGGAACACAAGAAATTATCGATACGTTGGAGACGTATCAGCATCCCCAAGCTTAGTTCTCGCTCGTCCCGAGCAGGTAAAACGATAACAAAGATAATTTCGGAGTGACATGCCATCATAAACTTGATCATACTATTTGTAAAGCATATGTAGAGAATGCAGCGATCAAAACAATGGTGATGACATGAGTAAACAAGTGAATCATAAAGCAAAGACTTTTCATGAATAGTACTTCAAGACAAGCATCAATAAGTCTTGCATAAGAGTTAACTCATAAAGCAATAATTCAAAGTAAAGGTATTGAAGCAACACAAAAGAAGATTAAGTTTCAGCGGTTGCTTTCAACTTGTAACATGTATATCTCATGGATATTGTCAACATAGAGTAATATAATAAGTGCAATAAGTAAGTATGTAGGAATCAATGCACAGTTCACACAAGTGTTTGCTTCTTGAGGTGGAGAGAAATAGGTGAACTGACTCAACATTGAAAGTAAAAGAATGGTCCTCATAGAGGAAAAGCATCGATTGCTATATTTGTGCTAGAGCTTTGATTTTGAAAACATGAAACAATTTTGTCAACGGTAGTAATAAAGCATATGCATCATGTAAATTATATCTTATAAGTTGCAAGCCTCATGCATAGTGTACTAATAGTGCCCGCACCTTGTCCTAATTAGCTTGGACTACCTGGATTATCACCGCAATACATATGCTTTAACCAAGTTTCACAAAGGGGTACCTCTATGCCGCCTGTACAAAGGTCTAAGGAGAAAGCTCGCATTTGGATTTCTCGCTTTTGATTATTCTCAACTTAGACATCCATACCGGGACAACATAGACAACAGTATAATGGACTCCTCTTTTAATGCTTTAAGCATTTGGCAACAATTAATTCTTTTCTCATTAGAGATTTGAGGATATTTGTCCAAAACTGAAACTTCCACCATGAATCATGGCTTTAGTTAGCGGCCCAATGTTCTTCTCTCACAATATGCATGCTCAAACCATTCAACTCAGTGTAGATCGCCCTTACTTCAGACAAGACGAACATGCATAGCAACTCACATGAAATTCAACAATGAGTTGATGGCGTTCCCCAAGTAAACATGGTTATCGCACAACAAGCAACTTAATAAGAGATAAAGTGCATAATTACATATTCAATACCACAATAGTTTTTAAGCTATTTGTCCCATGAGCTATATATTGCAAAGGTGAATGATGGAATTTTAAAGGTAGCACTCAAGCAATTTACTTTGGAATGGCGGGAAAATACCATGTAGTATAGGTAGGTATGGTGGACACAAATGGCATAGTGGTTGGCTCAAGTATTTTGGATGCATGAGAAGTATTCCCTCTCGATACAAGGTTTAGGCTAGCAAGACTTATTTGAAACAAACACAAGGATGAACGGTACAGCAAAACTCACATAAAAGACATATTGAAAGCATTATAAGACTCTACACCGTCTTCCTTGTTGTTCAAACTCAATACTAGAAATTATCTAGACCTTAGAGAAACCAAATATGCAAACCAAATTTTAGCATGCTCTATGTATTTCTTCATTAATGGGTGCAAAGCATATGATGCAAGAGCTTAAACATGAGCACAACAATTGCCAAGTATCACATTACCCAAGACATTTATAGCAATTACTACATGTATCATTTTCCAATTCCAACCATATAACAATTTAACGAAGGAGAAACTTCGCCATGAATACTATGAGTAGAAACCAAGGACATATTTGTCCATATGCTACAGCGGAGCGTGTATCTCTCCCATAAAGTGAATGCTAGGATCCATTTTATTCAAACAAAACAAAAACAAAAACAAACCGACGCTCCAAGAAAAAGCACATAAGATGTGGCCGAATAAAAATATAGTTTCAGGGGAGGAACTCGATAGTTTGTTGATGAAGAAGGGGATGCCTTGGGCATCCCCAAGCTTAGACGCTTGAGTCTTCTTGATATATGCAGGGGTGAACCACCGGGTGCATCCCCAAGCTTAGAGCTTTCACTCTCCTTGATCATGTTGCATCATACTCCTCTCTTGATCCTTGAAAACTTCCTCCACACCAAACTCGAAACAACTCATTAGAGGGTTAGTGCACAATATAAATTGACATATTCAGAGGTGACACAATCATTCTTAACACTTCTGGACATTGCATAATGCTACTGGACATTAGTGGATCAAAGAAATTCATCCAACATAGCGAAAGAGGCAATGCGAAATAAAAGGCAGAATCTGTCAAAACAGAACAGTTCGTATTGACGAATTTTAAAATGGCACCAGACTTGCTCAAATGAAAATGCTCAAATTGAATGAAAGTTGCGTACATATCTGAGGATCATGCACGTAAATTGGCATAATTTTCTGAGCTTCCTGCAGGGCAGTGGGCTCAGATTCGTGACAGCAAAGAAATCTGGAACTGCGCAGTAATCCAAATCTAGTACTTACTTTTCTATCAACGGCTTAACTTGGCACAACAAAACTCAAAACTAAGATAAGGAGAGGTTGCTACAGTAGTAAACAACTTCCAAGACACAAATATAAAACAAAAATACTGTAGTAAAAACATGGGTTGTCTCCCAAGAAGTTCTTTCTTTATAGCCATTAAGATGGGCTCAACAGTTTTAATGATGCACTCGCAAGAAATAGTATTTGGAGCAAAAGAGAGCATCAAGAGGCAAATTCAAAACACATTTAAGTCTAAAATGCTTCCTATGCATAGGAATCTTGTAAATAAACAAGTTCATGAAGAGTAAAGTAACAAGCATAGGAAGATAAAACAAGTGTAGCTTCAAAAATTTCAGCACATAGAGAGGTGTTTTAGTAGCATGAAAATTTCTACAACCATATTTTCCTCTCTCATAATAATTTTCAGTAGCATCATGAGCAAACTCAACAATGTAACTATCACATAAAGCATTCTTATCGTGAGTCTCACGCATAAAATTATTACTCCCCACGTAAGCATAATCAATTTTATTAGTTGTAGTGGGAGCAAATTCAACAAAGTGGCTATCATCATATATAGGAGGCATATTGTAATCATAAAAGAAAATTTTCTCCTCAATGCTTGGGGTACTAAAAAGATCCTGCTCATCAGAGCCAGCTTCCCCAAGCTTAGAATTTTCCATAGCATTAGCAACAATGGTGTTCAAAGCATCCATAGTAATAACATTCCCATTAGCATGCATATAAAGTTCCATGGGTTTTTTAATTCTCTCTTCAAACACATCATGTCCTAATTCAAGATAAAGTTCATAAAGATCTCTCATATTTTTGTTGTTTTCCATTATGCTTAACTAGTGAAATAAAAACATGCATGATATTAAGTAAAGTAAAACAAGTAACTAATTTTTTTGTGTTATTGATATAGAGTGCAAGACAGTAAATAAAGTAAAGCTAGCAACTAATTTTTTTGTGTTTTGATATAATGCAGCAAACAAAGTAGTAAATAAAATAAAGCAAGACAAAAACAAAGTAAAGAGATTGAGAAGTGGAGACTCCCCTTGCAGCGTGTCTTGATCTCCCCGACAACGGCGCCGTAAAAAGAGCTTGATGGCGTGTATTTCACACGTTCGTTGGGCAACCCCAAGAGGAAGGTATGATGCGCACAAGCAGCAAGTTTTCCCTCGTAAAGAAACCAAGGTTTATCGAACCAGGAGGAGCCAAGAAGCACGTTGAAGGTTGATGGCGGCGGGATGTAGTGCGGCGCAACACCGGAGATTCCGGCGCCAACGTGGAACCCGCACAACACAACCAAAGTACTTTGCCCCAACGAAACAGGTGAGGTTGTCAATCTCACCGGCTTGCTGTAACAAAGGATTAACCGTATTGTGTGGAAGATGATTGTTTGCAGAGAAAACAAGTAAAAACAAGTATTGCAGTAGATTGTATTTCAAGTAAAGAGAATTGGACCGGGGTCCACAGTTCACTAGAGGTGTCTCTCCCATAAGACGAACAAGCATGTTGGGTGAACAAATTACAGCTTGGGCAATTGACAAATAAAGAGAGCATGACAATGCACATACATATCATGATGAGTATAGTGAGATTTAATTGGGCATTACGACAAAGTACATAGACCGCCATCCAACCGCATCTATGCCTAAAAAGTCCACCTTCGAGGTTATCATCCGAACCCCCTCCAAGTATTAAGTTGCAAAGCAACAGTACAATTGCATTAAGTATGGTGCATAATGTAATCAACAACTACATCCTTAGACATAGCATCAATGTTTTATCCCTAGTGGCAACGAGCACAACACAACCTTAGAACTTTCTGTCACTCGTCCCGTGTGTCAATGCGGGCATGAACCCACTATCGAGCATAAGTACTCCCTCTTGGAGTTAAAAGCATCTACTTGGCCGAGCATCTACTAGTAACGGAGAGCATGCAAGATCATAAACAACACATAAGCATAACTTTGATAATCAACATAACAAGTATTCTCTATTCATCGGATCCCAACAAACGCAACATATAGAATTACATATAGATGATCTTGATCATGATAGGCAGCTCACAAGATCCGACAATGATAGCACAATGGGGAGAAGACAACCATCTAGCTACCGCTATGGACCCATAGTCCAGGGGTAGACTACTCACTCATCACTCCGGAGGCGACCATGGCGGTGTAGAGTCCTCCGGGAGATGATTCCCCTCTCCGGCAGGGTGCCGGAGGCGATCTCCGAGATCCCCCGAGATGGGATCGGCGGCGACGGCGTCTCGCAATGTTTTCCGTATCGTGGCTCTCGGTATCGGGGGTTTCGTCACGGAGGCTTTAAGTAGGCGGAAGGGCAAGTCGAGAGGCGGCACGGGGGCCCACACCATAGGCCGGCGCGGCCAGGGTGGGGCCGCGCCGCCCTAGGGTTTGGCCACCCCGTGGCCCCTCTTCGTCTCGTCTTCGGTCTTCCGGAAGCTTCGTGAGAAAATAGGCCTCCGGGCTTTTATTTCGTCCAATTCCGAGAATATTTCTTTACTAGGATTTCTGAAACCAAAAACAGCAGAAAACAAAGAATCGACACTTCGGCATCTTGTTAATAGGTTAGTTCCAGAAAATGCACGAATATGACATAAAGTGTGCATAAAACATGTAGATAACATCAATAATGTGGCATGGAACACAAGAAATTATCGATACGTTGGAGACGTATCATTGAGCTCTCCACCACGATTTGTTCGAGTGAGAGACCGTGAGCTTGTTACTCTTGGAGGGAGACCTCCTAGTTGGCTTGGCGGTTGGTGCTCCGGTGATCTCTTCAAGAAGATTGTGAAGAGGCCCGGGCTTCTCCTTCGTGGAGCTTGTGAAGTGGTTGTGGAGCTTGCCATCTCCGGAGCGGAGGAAAAGCTAACCATAAGGAAAGGGCCATTATCCTTCGTGGGTGTGGTTCGGAGAATAGGGTGAGCCTTCGTGGCGCGGGGAATCCTTCGTGGGACCTCCACTCCTCCAAACGTGACGTACCTTGTTGCAAAGCAAGGGAACACGGGAATACATCCTCGTCTCCGCGTGCCTCGGTTATTTCTATACCCGAGCTCTCTTTCCTTGTGATAGCCATCGTGCTTGAAGTACATATATCTTGCTATCACTTGTGCTACATATATCTTGTGCCTATCTTGCTTAGCTCTAGTTGCTATTGTTACACTTAGTTGAGCTTAGCATATTTAGGGTTTGTGCTTGTAAACTAAACGATAGTTTAATTCCGCATTCTTACAAGACAAATCCGCAAGAGTTTGTAATTGCCTATTCACCCCCCCCTCTAGGCGATATCTCGATCTTTCACTACTTAGCCGTTCGAACTATCAACATAAGGAAGTAAGCCTAACTCAATTGATTGGTTTCTATTTATACTTCAGGACCATGCTTTCTTGGTACTACTGCAATTTCCCATGAGAGCTAGCCTTGGTGTCTAACCAAATTAAAGATCATAGTACTCATGCTTACAATGGTTGTGTGCATTCCACCGACGATATTCGTTTGGCCCCCGATGGATGTAGATGCTAAATCGGATGAAATTTGGTAGTGTGCATCCATATTTCTAGTCGTGCGGCTACAACTTGATGAGGGAGTGGCACAAAACTTCGTTATTTGTTGCTTCTCCCGTGGTTTATATTAAGGGGGGTGTTAGCGTATGTAATACCCTATGGGTATGATACGAGTAGTACTTCGATCGTGCACATACAAAAATTGTAATGCCATGCAGGGGGTGTTTCCTTGCCTATATAACATGCAACCGATGACCCAAAAGAGCACGCATCGTTCCACGAAAATTAACAGTGACATGTTGTTTCGATTTCCATGGAGAAGACACTCGCAACGAATGGTATGGCGGTTGATGTCTAAGATATAGTAATGGCGGACTGAGTCTTTGTGGCGAAGAGGATTTTGCTTGGTGTTTTTTGATTAGCAGCAGCAATATCGACAAGCGGGGGCGACAACACACGAGAAGTACAAAATCTTATATTTCAGGTGAAAATCCAAGATCTGAACTTCATTGATTGTGCATGATAATAATATTGTTGAATACATTGTTTTGAGAGGGCGACTTCAAGGTGAAAATCCAAGGTCTGACCTTAATTAGTTGTGCATGACAATGGTTTTGTTAAATACATTATTTTAAGTGCGGCAACTTTGGGTGTTGTGTTGGCGGTCGTTTGTGTTGCAGCCACAATGTTTTGATCATTGTAGGGAGATCTTTTGTTTTTGTTTTTCCTCTTTTTGTAGTAGGATTATGATCATCCTTAATGTCTTTATGATATTTCGTTATTGCAGAGGGTGGTTGTAATTGGTATATCTACGATATTAATATATTTCCTTTATCAAAAAGATACTATCTCGTATTGAGATCTTGCAGTCGTAGGATACATTGTTGATTACATGGAGTTTTTTCCATTGTTGACTTCATCCAGGTATTTTTTTTTCATTATTGGCCACATCCAGGTTTTGTTTTCTAGAATTTTCTAAACTTTGAAATCGAGTTTTGGAACTTTTCGAAGTAAATCGTCACATGGAGCCCGAGTTAGCATAGATTAAACACACCACAGACCTGCAGACCTCTGTAAACTCGGAGACCAGGCTGCTAAACAACCGTGGAGTTCCTTTCTTTCCCGCGCCAGCTTGAATTTCGATTTCGGGCGGCGCGTCGTCCTGGACGCAAAAGGTATCGCGTAAAAGAAAATTGATGTTTTGCCGATGGAACGGAGCACAGGATGCAACTGAACCGATGCTGTCACCGTTTTCTACACCAGGATTACTGTTCGTCTGAGTTTACACTTTTCCATCGAAGCTGTACCAAACTTGTGATAGCAAAAGATGCTTCATGAATCGCCGTGCACGTGGAGCTGAGCGCGGGTGGGAGGTCCGTACTGAACGGTACAGCCACGCCACGACGCGAGCCCCTCCTCCTATCTCGTCAACCGTTGGTTGGGGGCTGGGTGATTCTGCTCGCGTCTTGGCTGTTCACCTCACATGTGTCATGTGTGATAGGCTGTCCCGCCAAGCGCCAAGCCACTACGGTATCTGAAGTACTCCTACACAAGTGGCCCATATGTCACACGAAGTACGTATCACAAATGCGATGAATGAAACATGTACGAAATATCTGAATTCTGAAACATCTAGAGCAAACAAAAGACAATTATGCGAAGATGCTCCTGCGACCATAATACAACGTGCTACGTGTACACGTGATTTATTTACAAATCATTCGCACACTTTGGCTGACGACACAGAGAGAAACACACGACCAGGCAAGTCATGGTATGGTCCCGCGAGAATAGATAAACATGGTTTTTTTTTGAAAAAAAAAACTTCAACATAAAATTGACTAAATCTTTTTTTTTTTTTTTACAAAAATGGCCTCTTTCTATGACGTTTGGGAATAGGGCACCGTGTTATTTAGCACGAGGCCCTAACCTCGGGCGTCATGGTAGATACCACGATGCCATTGCTAGAGCTAGTTGCCTCACCATATATCACGGCGAATTGGCAAAGAGGCCGTTTTATGAATATAATTAAATCTAGTCTATTTTGTGCTGGAGCTTCATTTTTTTGTCCACTTCATTATGGTTTTTCAAGTAAATAAAAAAATACAAGGAGTAACTACTTTCTCCTTTCAAACTTTTTGGTTAGACTTGGTCTAGGTACGACATATTTTAGTGTACAAGTTTTTTATTTTTTTAGAAAAATTGATCACCCTTGCCGCGGCGGTAGTGGAGGGGGATTAATTTGTATCCAGCCATCTGTTCAAGTACAAGTATACGCAGTGAGCTCATGCAGTGACATCTTTTGAGGATTTAATTCCATTTTGTACGAAATGTGCTAGTAGTTGGCAAACGACCGGATAAAGATACGCTGCCGGCCCACCTTCAATTCAGAGGACAGGTGTATCTCACTCATACTACAGGCCATGGAGACTTTTTCAAGTGCAGCTCATGAGTGGAGTAAGCGGAATGATTGGTTCTCTGCCTGATCAATACGGTGATGACGTGCGGGAATCGACGGTATACGGCTCGGTGATCATGCCGGTGAACTGGCTGGACTCGTGCGTACGTCCGGCGCCACGTGGAACGGACAAGTGGAAATGGGGAGCTGGCCATGCTCCTCTTCTTGCTGGCTCGCATTGCCTATACACTGGGATGGAGGGAACAATAGTTTGCATGGGTGTACTAACAACAGGGAATTATAAAAAGAAAATTTGATGATGATTTACCAATCACCAGGGCGCACTGCTGCGAAACCTATATTTTTGTAGAGGCCAAAATGCAACGACATTGCGCTTCTTAAACTACCTCTAGCAAAATACAAAGAAGATGTGGTGCCATGGCCGCCCCCATGTAACATGAACGAATAAGGTCCGTCATCACCACAACTCAGAGATCACATGGCCTCCGCCATGTCAAGACCAACCGTCGCGGTGTCGTTGAAGCCATAGTGACAGAGTCATCACCGAGAAGATCGGGAGCCGCTACCCGAACCACCCTCGTCAGTATCAATCCACCGAAGACCTACTCTCTAGGGATGCAAAGCGGCATCCGATCCACTCTGCTTCGCAGTTAAAATTGGTCAAATTAATCATAGCTATTTCAGCAAATTAATCTAATTTAAACTGGATAATATTTTTGTGGACTTACCCGGGATCCGCTTGCAACCTACTACCCTCTTACACTCCGGCGAGAGGCTGGGCATGAAGGGCATGTTTGAACACATGGATAGAAGAATCGCATGATTCAAATATTATGTCTAGTTCAAGCAGCGTTTGATTCACATGAAAATCAAAGGAATTGTATCACGAGGTTTGACTGGATGAAAATTTTCCTCTATAAATAATACGGTCCAATTATATAGAATTGTTTTTCCATGCATTACTAATGAGTAGTAAATCCTAAGAATAAAATGATGCTCAGAGAAAAAATCTTATAAGAATAAAAATCCTACTATAAATTTTTTTTGAGCCAAGCTAAATGCACGAGAAAGGAAATCCGCCGAGATGCAATGGCGACGGGACCCGTACTAGTGCCATATTTTATTACATCACTAGTTTTTCTATGTAAACTAAACTCAGTTACTTCACGAGGCCGCTAGGTCCACGATGATCGATCTCGCTGCGAGTGCCACACAGATGGAAGATGCCATCTCCAGCACGATTTGTGCTTTGTTTTCGCGAGATGCTGGAAGCTTCGCCACGTGGATGGCATCGGTTGTAGCCACGCCAATGAAGCAAGCAAAAGAGGACTTCTACTCGCATTTCAAGATTTTAAAAAGGCTGGCTCACTGTAGACAGACAAGTCCACGGATCGAACCATGATCGCAACACGTGCGCACCCGCGAGGTTTCTTCTTATCAGGTGAAAAAAAAGTGCGAACTACTTGACGTCGGCGCTTCTGATCCGTGCGCTGGTTGCCTATACGGATTATCACGAGAAAGTACCTCGAAAATGTTGTTATGTGAAAGTGTATCTTGTCTTCTAGTACAACAAATAAAAGCACTTCCTCTCCGCTCCGGTGACATCGAGTTGCTCAAGGACCGGGCTGTAATTTTGTTCTTTGTTGGGATCCTTTTTGTAACTGTCATGCTTTAATATCACCAGCAGTTTCCTCGCAAAAAAACAAATAAAAGCACTTCAACTTTAGTTTACATATACTGCGCCGGATTTCCTTACTCTGCCCGTACCATAGTATGTCTTAGATTTATCTACATTTAGGTGTAGTTGGATTTTTTTTTGTAACACCATGAATTTAAAATATTTCTTATTTCTTAGTCCATTGAAAAATTAAATATTTCCAGGTCAACTACATGAATATTGAAAATACAAAGGTACATGGAATTCTACATCTAACGGTAGCGGACTAAGTTATTACTATCCTAAATCAATTGAGAAAAAAGTCACTCTTTTGATAAGACAGAAATTGGGAAGACATAGGAGTAAAATGTCAAGACATCTTAAATCCCACGGGGATTGAAAACATACCTCCTCCTCCGTTCACAATTATCTCGTGTTCTAGGTTTAACAAAAGTCAAAATTTGTAGAGTTTGATCAAATTTGTAGGAAAAAATATCAGCACCTACAATATGAAATCTATTATATTAGAATCGTCATAAAGTATATTTTCAAACTATATGCATTTAATATTATGAATATTGATGTTTTCACTTCTATTCTTGGTCACTTTATAAATTTTAACCTTCACTAAACCCAGAACGTAAGTAAATGTGAATGGATGGAGTAAGAGACAATAACATAAGTTGATGGAACCAAGAAAAAAGAACACCACTCTTTTTCTATGCGGATTGGGTGCATGCAATAGTTGTTTTGCATAGGAAGCAAAATTCCTCCAAGTGAGAATCTTATGAATTTGTCATCGAAAAACAACATTTGTGTAAATCTTTTGAATTCCTCATGCCTCCTTTGTTTCATAAGGTAGTAAACACAAAATGAACAGAAAATACAAAGGATTAGAATTCCCAGCCCAAGTGGATCCTATGGACGAGAAATTGTTGTGCAACAGAGAAATAACCATCATGGAAGATGAGAAACATAGATTGAAAGAGTTTGATCTACAACCACACCAACACCAACAAAGACGAAAAACAATGAGATCCTAGAAGATCCGCCGGACCCACAACTCCACGCATCCTCTATCAATGTTTGACGCACCACCGGAGCGGGATATGGCGTGAAGAAACTTATTATAACATGAGGAGCATAATTGCTATGGTAAATGTAAATTTTAATTCGTCGTCTCATCATGCATATCCTTATCCTTATTTGCTCTTTGGCCTAAAATAACCATCAATTGTCATCCAAACACGGTATGGCTTTTCCCTACTATATTTGTGCCAAATAATCAATTGTCATCCAAGAGTAACATTAACTCTCATCTGACATCATCTCAGTTATACATGTCCATGTTTGTGTATTTTCTCAACTACTAATTGCCCCCCAAACTAAGTCGCAACTGCCGGTCCCCATCTGACCAGTTCGTATTAATTCAACTTAACATCGCTCTACCGTACACATCGTTATCTCCATTTTTGTCTTCTCTAGCCCAAATTAATGGGAGTAATAATATTTAAGCTGGTCTACCGACTATACGATGTAGTAGAAGACCTAGCCAGCGATCCTGAAACTACAACAAACCAAGCCTCGTCGACTTGACCTGAGGATCGATTCCAAAAGAAAAGAAAAGAAAGTTCGTGGCAGATCGGCATCGATCAGCACCACCCAGAATTCGAAACCCATCACCTCACTCCACACTCCGTCCGTCCGTCCCGCGGTGCGCATTGGCCAAACCCATCGGTTTGGGCAACCAACTGGTTGTTTTCTTGAAAGAGATTTGCGCTTCCTCTCTGCCCCTCTCGTGACTCGCGAGCCTCCCTCCCTGGAGTGCGGTAGCCTCACCACCACCACACGCCAACACCAACCGTCGTCGCCCACATTTAATCCCACCGCCGGCGACCGATCGCGATCCCCGAACGCCGCCCGGCAACGGCGATGATGGAGCCAAAGCCGCCGTCGCCGGGCCCGGCATCGGCGACCCACCACAGCCACCGTCGCTGGGCAGCGCCCCTCCTCGCATCCGTCCTGCTCTCCTCCCTCCTCATCTCGGCCTCCCTCTTCTTCTCCTCCTCGCGCGCGCTGCTCCTCTCCTTCTCGCCGCTCCCCTCCGCGGCCGCCGCGGAGCCGCTCTTCGTGGAGGCCAAGCTGCGCCAGCACCACCAGGCCACCGCCGCGGCGCGCCCGCCCCGCGCCGTGCCGCGGATCGCCTACCTGGTGTCCGGCTCGGCGGGCGACGGCGTCGCGCTGCGCCGGACGCTGCGGGCCCTCTACCACCCGGCCAACCGCTACGTCGTGCACCTCGACCTCGAGGCGCCCGCCCGCGAGCGCGCCGAGCTCGCCGCCGCGCTCCGCGCCGACCCCGTCTACGCCCGGTTCAGGAACGTCAGGGTCGTCACCCGCGCCAACCTCGTCACCTACCGCGGGCCGACGATGGTCGCCAACACGCTGCACGCCGCCGCCATCCTCCTCCGCGACGGCGCCGGCGACTGGGACTGGTTCATCAACCTCTCCGCCTCCGACTACCCGCTCGTCTCCCAGGACGGTAAGCGCCAAAGCAGATGCGATCTGCTCCTCCCGCCCCCGCCCCCCAAATTCCGCGCGCGATTCGATCGTGCCCCGATCCGAATTCCGCGGGCCGATCTCCGGCGCCGATTCGGGCGAAATCGAATCCAGGTCGCCCCTCGCTCCAGGCCACCAGCAACAGGGGCTCCGATTTTCAAATTGGAACCAGTGCTTCGCCGGCGAAAGATGCGATTTTTATACGTTTCCGATGCCTAGTTGCTTTAATTTACTCCTTGTTATTAATACGCAAGTTTCTTTCTTTCTCCAACTGGATTTGGGATTCGGTTAGATTGATTGCTTGCTCGTTCTAGGTCGTATGTGGGGGAGCCACATCTTAGGGGCTTGTTCTTTCTCTTTATGGATGTGATTCCATATGTGATTCTTCTGAGAAATCTTGTTTCGTAGCCGTGTTCTTTCTCTTTATGGACGGATGCTTCTACTCCTACGGACTGCTCTGCTCCCCTGCCCCAAATCTTGCTCTACCTTTCCTCTTTCCATCTACTCCCATATGTGATTGTTCTGGTACTTGTTCATGGACATAAAGCGGGTCGTTCCAAATCCGGCATCTGCCGTGGGCTCATGTTTCTTTTCTTCTGGGATGCTGACCTATACCTACTGGCTCACTGGGATTATTTATTTATTAGGATTTGTCTTTGAGGAAGCAGACGCTTTAGGAAGTTACTCCTATATAGAATCAACATCCCTCTCTGTTTGTCTGACTTCTGTTGCATCTGCTGCAGATCTCTTGTACACGCTCTCCTCCTTGCCAAGGGAGCTCAACTTCATCGAACACACCAGTGACATCGGATGGAAGGAGTAAGCATGGGATATTGCCTCAAAGTGCTGTTATTTGTTCATGCAAGTTGGGCAGTGGCTAAATGTGTCTCTGTAGGTATCAGAGGGCAAAGCCCGTGATCGTCGACCCAGGGCTATACAGCCTGCAGAAGTCTGATGTTTTCTGGATTACGGAGAAAAGGAGTGTGCCGACTGCATTCAAGCTCTTCACTGGTAAATGCTTCGTCCTCCCTTCCTATTGCAATGCTATGATGAGCTATATAATGTTTGTTTTCTTAGTTTTGCTTCACGTGCCCCACCTCATATAAACCCCAGTTTTAGCTGACAGCATGCATTCACATCCTTGTTTTATTTAATTATCATTACTAGTTTGACTATAATTCATTGCTTTCTCTGTTTGGTCTTTGTTGAATATGCTTGAAGGACATGCAAAAGGAACACCTTTATTTTATGTCTTTGTCTCAATGCTTACTCTTTTTGTTGAGTGTGATAATGATACTAATACTAATATGATAGATGGTGTTCTCTGCTTGATTAGTTGAGCTGTCAAGTGCCAAGTTGAAAAATTAGTTCTACTAGTGTAACTGGTGGACACCTAGGATTCTACCAAATGGGTATGCCACGCTAAAATAATTGTCAACCATTTTGGTTAAGTTCATTGACCAATTCAGTAAATAGTGGTAAACTTATCATTGTAATATGCTACTGAAGCAATAATATGTGGAACGTAATAGAAAGGTTAAGATGGAAAATTGCATAAATTACCATATAAATAGTTCAAACACCATACTAATAGTTGGAAATATGCATATAAGAAGCTTGCAATTTTGCTCTCTTGCTCTTGAGTGTGATCTTCCGCCACAGTTTCAACCGGAGAAGGATTTGAAGCAGCGTCAGCCTTCTTTGATTCATGTTTCTGAAAAAGGGATCATGCCATATCTCCACTTCTTTTCATAACTGAATAACTCAAAAAGAAGTACAACTATTGGCGGTATGTACACGAGTGTGTAATGAAACTCACATGCGATGTTAGAATCTTAGTTCATAGTCATAGTCTCATAGATGATACAATCTCTTCACAGAAATAAAGAATATGGCTAAGCATAAAATATATGTTCACAATTGATTTGTATTTAACTATTTATCCCATGTGATATATTTGATCCTAGAATAAAGTAGAAAAACGGCTATTTGGATAATTACCGTGCCGAGCAGATGCAGCCTACCCAATTACCTTGGTCTCGTGGTCTTCGGCTGCCGGTGGCTGCCGTGGTCTCGTGGCGGTCGACAAGGGGCGAACTAGTCTTTAACCATGCGGCGTTGCGGCGCGTCGTCCGGGCATGCGGTGGCGTCCAGTTCCGCAGACCGTTGTCCCGATCGGGGGTGATGGCGTGGCAGCGGCATACTGGCATAGTCGCTGGGCACGCTAGCATTTGGGTTTTGGATCAGTAGATATGACATAGAGGATCAAGCTGACCGGTTTGCACTATGCAATCCCCAATCGATCAGGTTTTGCCCTTTTTTTTGTACTATCCAAACACAGGTGCGCCCAGGCTGCAAATCGGATGAAGCCAAGCACTTTTGCTATCCATCAGGCCTCTTCTTTTTTCCTACTACGTGGTAGCATGGCTCGCCTGCAGGATATACCGTGGCACATGTGGCATACCCTGTAGGTCCGCCACTGCCATTAGTTTATGCTACTAAACACTAGTACCTATCTTCCGGGGACGTGTCAACAAATGATTAGTAATTAGTACGGAAACAGATGCCACACCAGTATATTCACCAGAAAACTAAAATATACTTAGAATTTTAGAAAACTAGCAGTTGAGATGACCCTGAATAGCTTTATTGTAGAGTGTAATTCTCCAAGCCTACCATCCAATGCTATTTTGTAGTTCTCTAGGCTTACATAACATAATCTGCGGTATGAAAACCAACAAACACATTTAGAGTATCAAAACAATGCTTTCCCTTATCGAGATAGACCAACTTGATTTAAAGAGGACAATAGTGATAGTTTATTTATTTCCTATTCAGTAAGCAGCATCATGAACAGACTGATCATTTCAGACCATTTAGTTCTTTTAGTAATCAAATCCAATGAAAGTTGTCTACATTTAAACGTCCTTTCTCTGCGAATAAATCCCTTCCATTTAGTACCATTTAGACACATGCATCAAAACTGTGCACTGCACTTTGGCTTGCTTCCTCTTGCTGGAAGATGATAAATTCCATTGATTGCTTGGATTGCTGAAAAAATTACCGTTTTGCTCGAGGCTTGTAAAGAATGTGTGGAGAATGGATGATGAGAGATTCGGATAAAAAGAAGAGAGAGAAAGGAATCTTTCCATCTACCATGGTCGGCACGAATCTCAAAGAATAAATGGACGGTGACGGAAACACCCACACCCATGCGTGGGTGTACAAAAGTATTTCCGATGGATAATATGTACTTTTAGCTGCTTTTGAACCACTAGCAGAGGGTCTTTGTAAGAATAAGCATCAGTAATAACACACCTTTGGATTGGTTGATAGCACTCGAATCATCACTTGTGAACCTCGATTCACAACGGTATAGCCACTGTGCTGAAGAAAGCCAGGAAGCAATGATGATCTTCAACCAAACCGAGGAGGGGTAAAAAAGTGTGAAGCTAGAATTTGGTGAGAACAAAGGAAAGACACCCAAAACTGAAAGGAAGTGGGCCAAACCGATGTGTTTTTGTATAATCAACAAAATGATTATCTAAGTAATTATGTGGTGTATAAATCTACATACACTTACACATATATATGGTTATTCAAAGAAAAATCTTGGGGTGTAGTCGGGTTGATGAGGGGATTAGGTTCGTACGAGATGATAGAATAGTTTGGTTTTTTTTTTTTATTAATTGTGAAATACGTGACATCCTTATAGAATGAATGTGTAGCTGTAGTTTAGCCATTAGGCCTTCACCATCACAATGACTTCCAAATAGATTAGGTTCCTTTTATCCTAGACTTCCTAAATATTACTATTTCATAGAAGACTAATCTTCCGCTATTTAGATTTTATCCACTGTGTCTCCAGTTCACACCATCATCTTTGGCAGTTATCATCTTGGTTTGGTGAAATTGATGTTCTGGCTTTTCTTCACCTTGAATCTTTGTTGCTAGTGTGGCATGGTGATCTCCCATTTTGCAAGCCGTAGCGTACAGAAATACCTAAGATTGTGTTTGCCCATACCCTAGTATCTGCTACGCAGTAAGTCTATCTAGTATTATTATTACGTTGTGTTGTACATGACAACTCAGGCAACTGCTATGGTGGTGCTCTTTATTCCTGAAATAGTGAAATTGTCTCGATAATTTTGCTTTGGTGTTGAAAAATCAAAATCTACTTCCTTATGACCCCAGGCTAAGCTAGTTGTTGCAATCCCAGCATCACACAACTACTAATAATTTATTATGCAATTTCATTTTCTTACGTTGGAATTCATCTTTATATATACTTTCCAGCCTGTGTAATTTGAACACGTCTTTTTCTTCATGCATATTGATTATTGTTTCAGGCTCAGCGTGGATGATGCTTACTCATCATTTTATTGAATACTGCATCTGGGGATGGGACAATCTACCAAGGACGGTCCTGATGTATTATGCCAATTTTCTCTCTTCGCCAGAGGGTTACTTCCACACAGTCATCTGCAATGTTCCAGAGTTCCGCAACACCACAGTCAACCATGATCTACATTTCATTTCTTGGGATAACCCACCAAAGCAACATCCTCATTACCTCACCCTCAATGACTTTGACGGTATGCTTAACAGCAATGCTCCCTTCGCAAGGAAATTTGGAAGAGAAGATCCTGTCCTAGACAAGATTGATCAGGAAATATTGGGCCGTCAACCTGATGGATTTGTGCCTGGCGGATGGTTGGATCTGTTGAATACAACAGTGAAAGGGAAACACTTTGCTGTCGAGCGTGTAGAAGATCTCCGCCCAGGGCCTGGTGCGCACAGGCTAAAGAAACTCGTCACAGGCTTGCTCACTCAGGAAGGCTTTGATGACAAGCATTGCGTATGAAGCTTGATGATTCTGGGGTAGGTTACTTGTTCAAAATTTGGCGCTGGAGCCATTAGCTAGTCATTCTACTAGCTGAGGAAGCAGAACATAGCGTCAAATTCGCATCGATGGAATGGTCTGATAGAAGATGTTCTTATAGACAACCGCTTGAGTTGAGTTACCGTACAGCAGGAGACCACGGCCGTAGCAGTCAGAGATTATACATCACTAATAGCTCATTAGGTTATGTTAGAAGATTATATCAGCCCAACCATTAATAATATTGGAATCTTCGGTTTCTCAGCGTTGCAGGTAGTCCCAAGGTTGGTCCATTCTTTGAATAGAACAGGACCCGATCTGTTTAGGAGCTATCTGCACATGGGATTTCGTTGTATTAATTGTGGATTCCTCGGGGCAAACTGGTACATTTTGGCTGCGTATATGTATTCTTTGATTTGTTTTCCTTCTCCCACTGCTGATTATACCAAATCATTTGCAAAGCCTTCCTCCCTTTGGTAAATATGCATACAAATATTTGTGTTTTTGTCAAAAGTTACCTTAGTACGTAGTCGAGACTCGTGATATCTGAGTTTGCATTGCTGTATGGATTTGTGTTAAAAGTGGGTGTCAAGTATCAGACATGCTTGTTAAACTGGATGTCAGATATCATACATGCTTGTTAAACTGGGTGTCTGTCGAAGTATCAGACCTGCCTTGACTGCCATCAAACAGGTGCAGTGCTAATATAGGTTTGCTGGATTTGTATTTGTGTATCCTGTCTGGTTTGTTATGGTGTATTCCTAAACCCGGAAGTTGAACTATATCCTGTACTTGATTGGGCATATGGCAGCAACGTCATTTCAGGTAGGACTTTTAGCTCAACGAAACACAAATAGTTTCAGCAACGTCCTTCATGCATACTTTCAGCTCAACGAAACAACTTACATCTCACTCTACAGAGTGCAGAATTACCATGGACAACTGGAAGTACCCTAACTTGTTTCTATGCCAGCTTAACGAGCGTCTTGCCAACATTTTGGCCGCGGTACAGCGCGACGAACGCCGACGGGACGCTCTCCAGCCCCTCAGATATGTCCTCGACGGCCTGGACCTTGCCCTCGCGGATCCAGTCGCCGATGATCCCCATGAACTCGTGGAACTTGGCCATGAAATCGTAGGCGAAGAAACCTCTGAGGGTGATGCGCTTGTAGATGATCTCCAGGAAGTCAGGTGACGCCCGCTTCCCTGGGTCGGTGTACTCGGCTATGACCCCGCAGACGGCCACCCGGCCGTACGTGTTCATGTTGGCCAGCGCGGCGTTCAGCATCTCGCCGCCGACGTTCTCGAAGTAGATGTCGATCCCGTCGGGGAAGTACCTGTCGGATTTCAAAAACACATTTTAGTTAGCACGAACCACGTGTGATTTTTTTGTAAGTTATGGGGGACAGGAGTACAGGACACTCACTTCTTCAGTGCGGATTTGAGGTCAGGCTCGTCTTTGTAGTTGAAGGCGTCGTCGAACCCCAGCTTGTCTTTCAGCATGTCCACCTAAAATCGAATTCTTTCGTCAGAAATTCAGAATGTTGCCAGTTTCAGAGTTTTTCAGCTAGACGGCCTGATCGAGTTGTCTCGAGTGGAGACGATTGTGTGTGAGATCGAAGCTCATGTGGGCACCTTGGCTTGGGTTCCGGCGCAGCCGACGACGTAGCAGCCGGCGAGCTTGGCGAACTGGCCGACGAGGCTGCCGACGGAGCCCGACGCCGCCGACACGAACACCTTCTCGCCCTTCTGCGGCTTGCCCACCTCGAAGAGCCCGCCGTAGGCCGTCATCCCGCTCGTCCCCAGCACGCCGACCTGGTAGGACAATGGGAAGCCGGAGGTGGCGTCGACCTTGACCATGAGCACTGCGGGGGACGGCCGGAAGAGCGTGTACTCCTCCCATGCGAGCACGCCGGCGACCACGTCGCCCACCTCGTACTCCGGGCACGCCGATGCCACCACCTCGCCGACCCCGGTCGACCCGATCCTCTGCATGGACACAGCCACAAGGAGAAAGGGACGTGAGCGAGAGACCACTGCTTGTCTACCGGAGGATATCAGTGGTTACTTACCTCGCCGGGCAGGATGACGTCGACGGAGTGGTGGGACGCGCTCTGGCGCTTCATGCGGTTGAGCTGGTAGGGGTCGATGGACAGGTACATGTTCTTCACCAGTACCTCGCCGGACTCCGGCGTCCACCGCACCGGCGCAGACTTCACCTCGAAGTCGTCCACCGACGGGGAGCCCTCGACGTGGTGCCTGATGGCGACGTACCGGTTCTCCACCTCCATCTTTCGGTCGACGAACGGTAAGGCACAATCGGGAAGAAGAAGAACAAATGTGTGAGGTTTCGCAGATGGAACTGGGTCGATTGCAAAGCAAGAACAAGCGGTCGATTTATATTCGAACGGTTAGTTGGCGGGGTCTTTGTCTTTGGAATGATATATACGTTTTGGATGCCGCTCGTTAAACCCAAGGATGAGGACAAGAAATGGAGGTTGAACTCGTCGATCGGTTAGATGCTATGACAGGAGTTTCGGTGGAGATGCTTTGCTCAGAAATTTGTACGCATTCCATGTAGAAAACGAAATGAATCGGACCTGCGTTGGATCTTTAGGCGGCGTCGCGGTCATGGACGGATGCTTTCTCCTGTTCGTTGTCTTGTCTGTCTCCTTTGTTCTCTTCCTGACGGGTCGCTTTTTACGTGATAAGGTAGGGGGACTGTGATGACCCGGAGATGAGATCGATCACAGCGATATGGATCGAAGGAAATTCTTCACAGGAAGAGAATCTAGATGAGGAATAACAGAGCAGGTTAGGTGAGAGACAAGACAGAGGATGGGAATTTGTTTTCATTCAATTTTCACATAACTTGTCCCATACAACTTTCTCCCCTTATAACCCGGGTTGACACGACAACATGCCCACTGGCCAACTCCAGCTCACAACTTACACACGGCCTCCCTGACGCTGGGCCCAAGGAGCTCGCCAGCTCAGCCTGCCGACTTGGTCATGTCCACCAGTGATGATGTTGAGGGCGTGACAATATCCACCCCCCCCCCCCAAGAAGGCGTCACTGGTGCCGATTATTCGTCCCAAATTGATGCATCTAGGTACCTGTTTTTCAGCACATAGTAATCTTTCTAGGTGGTGCAGTTGTCCGACGTGTGTGCCCAGCGAATCAGCACTTGTGGTGTAGCAGCATTCCCTTTACGGATAAGGCGACGGTCTAGAATCTCCACAGGTGTTGGAGTAGCAGTATGCAGGTCTGGTGCCGTGGGCAGATCGGAGAAGACCAATGTGTATTTGCTAGTGAAAGGTTTGAGCTGTGAAGCATGGAATACAGGATGTACCTGAGCAGCTTCAGCTAAGGCTAGCCGGTACGCCACTTCACATTTTCGTTACATTATTGTAGATGGTCCAGAACATTTGTATGACAGCTTCAGGTACGGGCGGTTGATCACGGATTGTTGGGCATAAGGCTGGAGTTTCAGTAAAACTTGTTCACCAACTTGAAACTGACATTTAGTGCGGTTGCGATCATCATAGTGCTTCATCCTTAACTGGGCCCAAACCAGCTGTGCCCTAAGGAGTTCAGTGTGAGCTAGCTTGATACTCCAGTGTTGCATCAGTGGACACAGAATCATCTTCTACTGCAAGGTTTGGCATGAAACCAAAATTCGGCTCAGTTTTGTAGAGTGCCTTGAAAGGAGAGCAACCCAAGGAAGAATGAAAAGTAGAGTTGTACCAGAACTCGGCCAAGCTTAACCATTTCTTCCAGTGGCGTGGATTATCCTACACAACAGAGCGCAAATACTGCTACAAGCACTGATTCACACGCTCGCTTTGACCATATGTCTGAGGGTGATAGGTTGTACTGTAATGGAGCTTGGTGCCCAAAACTTTGATCAAATCCTTCCAAAAATGGCTTGTGAAAATTTTATCGCGGTCCGATATGATTGCGAGTGGAACTCCATGTAATTTGAGAATGTTATTAACTAAGAGTTTGGCCACTGAAGCAACAGTAAAATGATGACGGGGCGGTAGGAAATGTGCATACTTTGTCAGTCGATCCACCTAGTATGGAGTTGAATCCTTCCGACATAGGCAGGCCTTCAATGAAATACATGGTGATTTCTAACCAGAGAGTAAACGGTCCAGGCAGTGGCTGAAGTAACCCTGCCGGTCTTTGTCTAGATGACTTTGCCATTTGTTTGACATAATTTTCTACAACAAGCTTCATTCCTGGCCAATAATATAAATGTTCCGGATTCTGGAGCTCCCTTCCATATGACTTATGATTCTTCTGCCCTCTCCTCTCTTCGATCTATTTATTTTCCTATTAATGTTCTCAATTCTAATACGATTGTACTTCTCTTCTTTTTGCTAGTTGCGACACCCATTTCTGCTCCGTTTTTTGTTCCCGGTGTTTCTCATGTACCTCGTCTTACCTTGAATATGTTTTTCTGATACGGGTCGTTGGCCCGATCTTTCACGGTGCACCTTCTTGATCCATTGGATATGATAACTCTCCCAATCACGTGTGCGATATACGCGACCTGAAGATGGGGAACGCCAATCCGGCGAGCAACTCGACGAAGAACGCCGAACCTGAAGCTAGATAGACACGCCAAGCTCGATAACCCTCGACAGTTCGAGGACCTTCTTGCACGCACGATCACCCTTGACAAACTCAAGAACTATCACGCCTTTATTGATGGATAACTGTACGAACATCCGAGACGCCATCACATATGATGATCCCATAGGAACCGCGCTAATATGAACTTGGAGTTCTACATTATTCTGATTCAATCTAATCTACTAATCCCTAACCGCACCACCACCTTGTATGAGGGGGATGGTGGCCGGCCAGCCCCTATTGGGCTGGGGCGCCCCACTATGGGCCTAGCCCTAGTTGAGTTGGACAGGCCCAAACCTAACAGACACACTAAAAACCCTAGATGGCCCACCACATGATCTGGCTACATTATTTCCTAGTAATAATACTACGATAAAATACTGGTACAACCTTAGACTTAATAATCGTATCACAGGCTGTCCTAGTGTACCAAGCTGCTTGGATGTCCTCATCATCCTCCCCCTTCAAGAAGCGTTGTCCCCAACTCGTGACGGTGTGCTGAAAACAGGATGGCGTCAGATAAGCAACATCGCCGATCTTCATCCGCAAGCCTCGCCAGTCTTCCAGACCTCATCCTCCCTCTCGACTAGCTTGACTTGACCTTGGTGCCCCTTTGGTCTTCGACGCCATCAACCTGATTGAGACATAGGCATCCTTCCAAGTGCAACTGACACCGCACCATGCATATCACCCAAAACAAACTGAACAAATTCCTATCCGCCTTAGATCCAAATAAGCTGGAACACATGAGTATGCACTCGTATGAGAAACTAGTGCCTTCCTCCTTGATTTTTTTAATCCTTCGCGATGAACAAGCAGCAGCAGGTGCAGCTGCCGGCCTGGACGCCGGTTCTGCTGGCCAGGGTGCCGGTTCGGCCGGCCAGGGGTCCGATACTGCCGGCATGTGGACTGGACCATCCGGCCAGGGGCTCGGTGGGCCGGCCTAGGTGTCGGGCGAGTCGTCCCTACTCCCTGGAAGTTGGCCCGGTGGGCACCGGTGCTGGGCCCGATTTTGGCCGGTCCACCCGGTCTGGAAGCCGGCCACGCCGACCATGGCACCAAAGCAACCGGTTGTGGCTGCTCAACTCACTTATTCTTATTGCCGAGTTATCCTTGATGTTAACTCTTATTTTGTACAAGATCGTCGCACCAGCTGGCTATGGTCGGTGCTGGCTCTCGGCGTCGTGACTCTATGGGTCTTTGGGAGCTCGATTGGCTTCATGTTCCTTCTGTTGCCACCACAACCACATATTCCCCTGCTCTTGTTTCTTCCGCTTCTGCCTCATTCCAACAGTGGCATCATCGACTTGGTCATATTTTTGGTTCTTGCTTGTCATATTTAGTTCGTCGTGGTCTTCTGGGACCCGTCTCAAGAGATGCCTCGTTACAGTGTTAGAGATGTGGACTTTGCAAATAGGCTCGGTTACCCTATCATACTACTTGTTAGAATCATGATTCTACAACTTAACGATCCAAATTGGGTGGAACGATTATACGATTGTACTAAGTAGAATCTCACATTTTATGATTCTAATGTTAAGATTCTACTATTTGTGATCTTAGCATGGAGGTTCCGACTCGATTCAGAATCCTGATTCTGACAGTGTTTCGACATCCTTTTGACTTGGTTCATTCTAATGTATGGGGTCCATCTCCCTTCGCTTCGAAGGAGGGACATCCCTAGGATGTTAGATTTATCGATGATTTCTCTCGCTACACTTAACTTTTTTTATGACTTCTCGCAATGAGGTTCTCTCCATCTATAAGTGTTTCCCTGCCATGGTTCACACTTAGTTTCCACGCTTATTCGTGTTTTTTCGAGCTGACTCTACTGGCAAGAATGTCTCCCAGATATTACGTGGTTTTCATGCTGAGCAGGCACTCTCGTCCAGTTCTCTTGTCCTAGCGCTCATGCTTAGAATGGCGTATATGGGAGCAAGCATCACCATCTACTTGAGATGACTCGTGCAATGGTGACCGTCGCCTTTCTTCCTCCCCACTTTTTGGGATGAGGCTGCACCGGTTTCCACCTATCTCATCATCATTCATTCCTCCACTGCCCTGCAAGGTGGCATTCCTCTCATATGTCTTCATAATTGTGGATCTGCTCTAGCTGAAAACCGCATAACAAAGATGATCTTGAAAATGAAGGTATCGATGATCGAAAAATTAGGTAGAATCAAGGCTTTATACACAGAGATAGAGTTGCTGATATGGAAACTGAAGGTATCGCTGATCGAATAATTGGCATCTTCAGTGGTACCTTCATTTTCCAGATCATCTTATTATTGAACACTGACATATTAGGTAGAAGCAAGGCTTTATACATGGAGTCCACCGAGAATTTTCTGTTCTCATATAGATTCCATCTAAACTCATCGGACGCCTGCGTCAAATGGATAGAAGCCAAACGCTGAAGCAAAGCATGCCAAGATGCCATCTTGGGTCCAATAAGATCACGTGTGAATGTCACATTTGGTGAGAAAGATTCCATCACCTTAACTAAGGTATCACTTTTGTGGCATACAATATTGTATAAAGCATGATATTGTTCCTGGAGAGTGGTGTTACCTATCCACATATGCTGCTAGAACCTTATCTGAGATCCATCCCTAATAGAGATAGAACCATATGGTAAGAAAAACTTCTTTGCCGCCATAAGTCCAGCCAAAAAATATGAATCATCAGGTTTCCATAACACTTGGAATAGCGCATTAGAGCCAACATATTTCTCCTAAGAATGGTTTGCTAGACCCCATCTTTGGTCAGAAGCTTAAACAACCACTTACCGAGAAGAGCCATTCAAGATCATAGATGCCTAGCACACCATGATCTTTAGGACGGCAACCAACACTCCATTTAGTAAGCCGGTATTTTTTCTTCTCACTATCTCCTGTGCTCTTTCGGCCGTTGATCGTCCAAATCGCGTGATCATTTCACCCATCGACGTATTTTGACCTAAAAATCACTATATATATGGGCCCAAAGAGTTCTCGGGAGAAGAGCATCACAGAAGACAGAAACACGAAAACAGAGGCTGCAACAGCGAAGATTGGAGGGGAAACTCCACTGTGGATCACCGCCGAAGGGATCTCCACCTTCTCCAACGTCTTCATCATCATCATCATGATCAAGGGGGAGTAGCCACCTCTGGACTACGGGTTTGTGGCAGTATCTTGATCTATTTCTCTCATGTTCTTCATAGTTCTTAGTGCCATATGAACTGCCCTACATGATTATTGCCATATTTGTAATACATATGTGGTGGATCCTTATTCTATGATATTGTGCTATTAGATCCGATCATATTATGTGCAAGATGTATTGATAGATAGATATCATGTACCACATCCTTAAGTATTTGTTCTGATCCAACATCTATGGAAGAGCGTGTGTGGGGTGATGTGTGTATTACATGGAGTAGCATGATTTTAGTGATTGGATAGAGACAACAAATTCATGACCTATTATGGTATTGCCTTTTCTTTTGCTATATCACTATGGATAAAGTGAATGCATGTGCTATATATGTTCGTCACATGACAAAAGTGATGATATTGTTGTTCGAAGTAACATATTTGATATTCAAACATCATGTCAAAGTACTTATGGCTACACTCTGTTAATTCTTAATACAAGATTGCATGGAGTTTTTCCTTTCTTGTGGAGTATAAGAGAGATGTATTGCATCATCTCTATATTAGGACGTGATGCCCATATGAATGTGTATCTTTCACATGTTATTATTTTGCATCTTCATATCTCATTGATGAATTTTTGTTGTCCACTATAACTTAAAAGAGAGAATATTCAAGTGAACCTATGAACCCCAGTCCACTTTTTATCATAATAAACACCTTTGTATTGCCTTTATCTTGTTTTCTATTTGCTGCACTATTTTAATACGAAATATTAAAATATTAATTTTCTTATTTGCATCCAAAACAATCAACCCTTATTGCTTAGTTACTTTATTCTATCTAGTTTTACTCGCTTTATTATTGCTTGTGTTTTAATTATTTCCGTACACGAAACCATGTGCTTGACAACCACACGGTGGAGTTGGGGACATAAGGTTTTATTTTACTTTGCAGGATTGCTAGAAGAAGAGAGGGAGAAATAACTCTTTGCTCAGTTCTCCGAGAGTTCGATATAAACCCTTGGGTCACCTTTGTGGGGAAATACTCTGCTGACGCAACACTCTGCACTTGGAGTCCCAACGTCATCACGGTCTTCCACTGAGTGATAGTAATTTTCCTTTTCAACTACTAAGATGTTTCTAAATTCTCTCCTCGACTTGTTTCCCTTCAACATTAGTAGGCCTTCGATAATGAATCGGAATGCCCAAATAGCTAATGCAAACTGGCCTAATCCAGAGCCAGAAAGTTCGGCATATAGATCGACCTCGTCTAGAGCATCTAATGGCTCCCAAATGCAGGAGATCAATTCTAGTACTTTTTAATAAGAAAGGTTTTCGAACCCACGAGGAGATGAAAATAATGGTTAGCGGATTTGACAAGCAAAAAATAATAAAGATGCAGTAGTTTTGGTGTTTTGAATGTATAATTTCATTAAAATAAATGCAGAAAGTAAATAACAATATGCAAATGCTCTCAATGAGAGAAAACCCAATCCTCTATGCAGCAAGAGGACAAGTTCAAGTGTGTGTATGCTTATATGAGACAAGTTTTCCCTTGGACGGCATGGATTTACTAACATTAGAGTTCTACACAACATGATAAATATTTTGTCAAGTTTTATTCCCTTAGGGACGGAGCCTAAATTAGGTGCAGCCATAGATATGAGCAAACAGACCCCTTATGATAGATCCTAGAGCCATTTTCATATGCAAGTATAGGAATCATTAATACATAATACATAAATATCCCACCATAGCAATAAGATCATTGGTCCCCGACGTAAACCCTCTAATGCAACTCATATTATTGGAAAACGGTTTATGTCATTCCGTCCCTTCCAACACTGATTCATTACATTAAAGTGTAGCCCTATGAGCCCATATAGGTGAAGTAATATGCAGTCGACGTTCACATAAAATCATCATAGAACAACATAAAAGATAAAACCTTGATCAAATACTCATTGCACATCATATAGAATCATAGCCAGATCATCCCATGCCCTCAGGAACATGGGGAACTACTCACAAATGTCAAAAAATATCTAGCGTTCAATCAAACACAAACTATGAGGGGGATGAAGTTGATCTCGTAGATGGTGATCATGGTGATGATGGTGCTGATGGAGATATTGATGGAGATGCCTCCCCTACGTCATGGAGGAGTGGTGGTGACGATGGCGTCGATTTTCCTTTCACTGGAGGCACCGGTACGACATGATCTACCCTCTCACAGAGTAGGAGAGGACCTTCGCCTCAACAAATCTCGAGAAAAATATGGCTTAGATTTTTTTGGCAAAACGGAGGCATCTGTTAAAAGGGGGACTCGAGACGATGCCCGAGGGAGAAATGGGCATGGGTGGCGCGCCCAGCAAGGTAGAGCGCGCCACTGGGCCTCTTTCAGCCCTCGTTGCTCCTCTCGCATGATTCTTTGGCCCACGGTGCTTCTTTAGGTGAAAAACTGATCATGCATTTTTCCTTCAATTTTTTAGGTGTCCAGAAGGTTCCTGAAACAATAAAATACGAAAAAGGAGGTTTCCTGCCTCCGAGGAATTAAATACCAATGAAGAGTAATTTGTAGGAAAGTCCAGGAAATCAAATAAAAATGCATAAATAATGATGTATGATGGAAAAATATCAATAAAACTAAATATATATGTAACAATATTGATGATGTAAAATGCACGTATTAGCATCACCAAAGCAAAACAATTCACTTTTATAGAAGTTAATTTTTAGACTAGATAATTGCTCGAAAGTTGATATAACTTAGGATTTGTTGCTTTCCAATGTCATGTTCCATAAATAGAATCGTATCATCATCATATTGAAGAATAGATAGCCCCCATCCACAAGATGAGGAACCACTCCTTCAATTTGCCATCAGGTTTCACACACTTAATAATTATGGCTAACACATCAACCACTATATTAAATAGCATTGGTGATGATGAATCACCTTGTCTAGGACCTTTTTTGTCTAAAATTATCAACCAATGTCGTCATTGAATTTGATGGCAGCACTTCCACCAAAAACAAAGTTATTAATTAGGGCTCGTCACTCTTCAGAGAAACCTTTCATTCTAAGAGTTTGCGGAAGGAAATACCATTTAACATCATCATAAGATTTCTCTAAGTTGGTCTTTAGTATTACACCATTCATGTTTTTATGATGTAACTCATGTACTGTTTCATGCAAGGTTACAACCCCATCTAGTATATATACCTTCCTTGCCTGAACACTGTTTGAGTAGGTCATATCACTTGATCAGCTACCGAATTAAGCCTAATAGTTGCAAATTTTGTGAAACTTTTAAAGCAAACATTAAGAAGACATATCGTCCTATACCGTGGAATCCTCTCTGCTTCATTAACCTTTGGCAATAAACTAATATCACCAAAATTCAACCGAAAAAGCTCAAGTTGTTCGTCATGCAGAGCACCAAAAAGCTCAAGCAATTCCAAAACGATAATCTCCCAATAGCTCTGGTAGAACTCGGCTAGATGACCATCCGAACGTGATGCTTTATTGTGCTCCATTTGGAAAATGATCCTTTTTCTACTTCCTCCTCATAGTAGGGAGAAGTAAAAAAGGTGTCTTCCTCTATGGATACTGAGAAATATCGTCTATCTGGGTTTCATCCATAGAGATAGTTGTTTCCTCTGGTTTCCCAAACATGCCTTTATAGTAGTTTGTTATATATGACTTGAGTTGCTCATGTCCTTCAATCTTCTTTCATCTTGTACAAGAGAATGAATGAGTTTATTCCTGTGTCTACCATTTGCAACGCCGTGAAAATATCTTGTATTCGAATCCCCTTCCAGAATGAACCGAGCCTTAGATCGTTGGTACCATTTAAGTTCTCCATGAAGGATCCCGGCTAACTGCGCATGTATTGATATTTTAATTCAAACTCTTGTGTTGTTAGAGTTTCTCAGTTTTGAGCAACCTAGTCATATGTCTAGCACATCCACCAAGGTATCTACCAGGCATGGAACATAATTTATTGTTTCACCTTTGGAATGAATTATGACCAGCGACGAGTTCTTGCCGAACCACTGTTCGCACTCTCCTCGTTCTCGCTTCTGTTCGTCATTGCTCTGTCTCTCAGCTTACTGTTGATGCATTTTTTTATTTACATGAGAATGTTTATATCTCGCTATCACTGGGTACTCTGTTCTTGGTAGCATGGTCTGCTGACTTCAGCGCTCCCTCTATGGCCTTAAGCAAGAGCCTCACACCTAGTTTGAGCATTCGGCAAGTGTTGATGAGAGACATCTACAAACTTGAAGTCGTGTGTCTACCTTTGAAGTATAGTTGCGAGGCAACAAGATGACCCGCTTCTTCCTAGAAGAAGAGCAAGAAGCCAGTAGTACACCCAGACCTCTAAGCTTATGCAGGAAGTTTAAGGCCACATCAATTAACCCTAGATAAATCTCTTTTGGATTAGCTTATATAGACACAGAATGAACGACTCTGCCGAAGAAAAGCTGGAAGAGATGAGATCCCCATATCCAGATATCCCACACTCCCTTAGCCCTTATTTGGTATTAGAGTTTTTGAGGATAGTAGGGATAATCTCCACTAAATTTTAAATTCCCACTTATTTCTAAAAGCATTTTGGTACTAGAGTATTGAGCGAGTTTAATCTCCACTTATTTCCACTTTTTTCTAAATCTTAGTATATTTTTCTCAATCTCCAATACTCTAACCCTACCTAGTGGATTGAGGATAAAGTTTTGTGGGGATTTGGGTGACGATAGGGGATCACCTAATACTTTAGAGTATTATCCGCACTAATCCCCACGAAAACTTTAGTACCAAACAAGGCCTTAGACGGGGAGGAAAGCAAAGTAATGCACCTTTGACGGAGGATTATTATTATTGTATAAAACATTCATTGTAAAAGTGTAAAACAGTTCAGGCCCGGTGTAGCGTGTTCCTCCCCAGTGCTCATACATACATGACTTAATATTTAAAATGTTTATCGTACAGTGGAATGGAGATGGAATGGAGCTCGCTATTGGCTCCGCTCAGGTGAATATGTGGCGCAGGCGATCCATTGAATAGGTGAACGCCTTCTGGACCTCCTCTAGGCAGTGGTTCTTCTCTTCCTGGGACCAGGTCTGAGCAAAAATATGATCGGGTTAAGACACTGAGACACACGGGCATAACAAAAATAAGAGCACGAAAACAAATCTCTTAAACTTACAGAAGCAACTTGGTTAAGTTTGGCGCGGACATCCTGCAGCAGCTGGGACAGGGAACCTTCCCACTTGTAGAACTCCAGCTCTTTCTTGTTCAGAATCTTCTCATCAATCTAAAATGTATAGAGGGCATGATTACTAGGTTAAACGGTATCCATCAATGAAGGAACAGGTAACTCTCGCTCACGCACACCACACTGACAGATTACAGGCTGCCATGATACCCAGATTTGCATTGGATAAGTAAAATACAAGGATTCATGTTCCACATAAATGGCCAGCCATAGAATGAATGTAAAAGTATTTACACACGGAAACTGCAAATGTAGCCTGAGCCACATGTAACTTGTTTTTTTTTTTGAAGATTTTAAAATAGACATTTTAAGGTTTCGAAACATTCTAAAAAAAATCCTAGATGTTGATAATGATGTGTTCTACAAACGTGCAAAATCTCAATTCAAACACCTTTTATTCTGGGCCAGAAAAAAATGACAAAATCTGACGAATTCGGAAGGTTTGAAAATTCGTTACTGTTCGCTATTTCAGATCCTCACTTTTGTCATTTTTGCACAGAATACAATGCATCTCGAGTTAAAATTTTGCATTTGCATAGAATACATCATTCCTACATATAGAATTTTATTCAATTTTAAAAAAACTTAAAATGATATTTTCGAAATTTTTCGCAAAAAGAAGCTACATGTAGCTCGGTCTACAAAACGTTGTCACTCCATTTACATAGCAGAAGGCGTGTATATAAGTGACCCTCAACAGAGTGCATACATCATAATACTACCCTCAGTTGGAATTTCAATCAGTAAAAAACCAGAAGATTGAGATTTAAGAATCAGTGCCAACAACACATTGTTAACAACAATATGGGAAGCCATTCAAACACATACTATGTGACATCACATGAACGTTTTGGTATAAGGTTCTGTACTGAAAAGTGGTACCTTTGCGCCGATCATTCGACCTCCAGCAGACTGAGCAAAGTACACACTATAGAAGTGACAGAGAAATGCTTGCGAGTCCTTCTCAGACAACTCTTCCAGATAGGAAGCATGTTTAGTGCCAGGGGCAGATGGTTCTGGAATTGTGTGACCCTGTTCACTGAACCATTTCAGATCGTTCTTCAGTGCCTCTGATCTCTCTAACCCAGTATTCTGAAACTCCGCATCTGAAAGCATAGATAACTAAAATGTGAATCAGCAATATCTAGCCAACAACAATAAAAGAAATGTTGTTGGTCCTTCCTAAGTTCCTAGGTGATTAGTATAATTTACGGCAGAACCACTATGAGATTTCAGTAATTACGATGTTTATTGATTTTCTTTTGCGAAAAACGATGTTTATTGTTCTAAGCAGGATAAACAAAGTAAATTCCATCGAGCTAAATCTTTCCAATTCTAAGTAAGTGACCAGACAGTGTTACCTGTTAATGGAACTATGCAGCTAAAGGTCCCTACTGTCTATTCACAAATTACTTGTTGCATGGGCTTAGCCCAGTGGTTGGGGTTGCAGTGGCGCACTCCAACGACCGGAGTTCGATTTCTGTCAGGGATGAATTTCGGAATTGTCACGCCAAGTCCCGCTTCTACTATATCAAAAAGTGTCTAGTTCCTCCTAGACACAGTTTCATAACTGAAGGTGGTCAAAGTAGACAACCATGAATTTCACAAGTTCATATAAAGCAGGTAAGTAAAACACCATTTATCAAACCAGATTAATATAGATAATCTAGATATGGCCAATTTTAATTTTAAATATACAGCTGCAATAGGTATAGTTACCAATCTACTAACCCTTTGTTTATTTGCTAGTTTTGATCAAAACTATTATTTTCGTCCCAAAAAACAGAATTATTTATCAAGAACAAAGTTTATCACACCACAACCGACTAAACCAGTCCATAACAAACAGCAGAGCGAAATTATAACAAGTTAACAACATCAACATAAAACTGAATTTTGCTACGAGGGAAATGTCCTTGCAGACACAACTGAAATTGTTATCATTATCGCACGGTTAGCCTTAGCCCTCCAAGATTTCCAACAACTTTTTTTTAATAATTTCTAACATCTCAGGAATAAAGCAGTGGTCCATTGGATGACAGCATATAGCTATATCAGGTGCCAATAGCATGAAAAAACCATTCACAGTGCCTAGAGTAAAATCCAACATGTTTGCCAAGTAGAGGAAAAATCACTATACCACTACGGTATATACTTATATAAAAAGGACGTACCCAGTGCTGAGAGCTCCCGCGCTGTGCGGGGTCTGGGGAAGGTGTTAGTGGCAAGCCTTACCCCCCACGAAGTGCAATGTGAGGAGACCGCGACTCGAACCTGGGACCTCTCGGTCACAGGCGGTGAGGCTCTACCGCTGCACCAGGCCCGCCCTTCAAAATGACGTACCCAGTGCTGAGAGCTCCCGCACTGTGCGGGATCTGGGGAAGGTGTTAGTGGCAAGCCTTACCCTCACAAAGTGCAATGTGAGGAGACCGCGACTCGATGGTATATACTTATATGTGAAGCAAAAAAAATTACGCTCCATATCACAAGCAAATGTGATTAAAAATGCACGAGTTCCAAATATTTCTTAGTTGATAACTTGATATATGAGTACTATTTGTCACTAATAATTGTTTGCGAAATCATTCAAACTGGGAAGTGTGAAAAATTGACGCGAAGTGTTTCCCCGGGATCATTTTAGATACAAAATGTTGCCGAATCACCTAAAGAATCGAACGTGATATCCTGCAGCGCATATATTCAGATCCACAATTGGTTTGTGGCAACATCCAGCATGTCTCTTCGCAACAGTTAAACACTAACGTTTGAATGTGATTTAAATATTGTGATTCCAATCTTGAATTCAACTAGATCACTTTCAGTGGGAACTCTCGATCTGCCTCTAGTCTTAGTATTGAAGTGCATCTCATCATATAGGTTTATAATAGAAGAAAAGAACATACATCATCCTATTAAAAATTCAGTCCAATATCTGGTTTTACAAAATAAGTATGTATTGTCTCGAAAGCATATGCAACGTCTGCGTGCCTTCCTTTGGACCGGGGATGAATCTTGCAACGGAGGCCAATGCAAGGTGGCTTGGGAAAACGTCTACGTTCCTAAAAAGCTTGGAGGTCTGGGGGTCATATCCCTCCCTTCACAAAATTCAGCTCTTCTCGCTAAATTTCTCACCAAACTTCACGCTGACTCCTCTGCCCCTTGGGCATCCTGGTTTCGCCGGATGTACGGCTGGGATGGCTCCCGCGACCTGGGGGACCGCCATCACCTTGACACTCCCATTTGGAAGGATATTGTTGCCGGTCTTGCTGCCTTTCGCTCTATCTCCAAGGTCACCTTGGGGAATGGGACCTCCACGGCCTTCTGGATAGATCTCTGGCTTGGGGATCAACCCCTGCATGAACGCTACCCCAACCTGTTCTCCCACTCTACTCGCCCTCACATTAATGTCACCACTACCCTCTCCTCGGGCCTCCGCAGCATCCTTGGACCTCGCCTCACTGCTGCCGCGGCGGATGACCTTCGAGCTTTGTCTCATGAGCTGAGCTTGGTTGACCTGCGTCTTGACGTTCCGGATCTACGAGACACCCGCCTCTCTAACAAAAAACTCTCAAACAAATGTTTCTATGTCCACTCCTTCAGGCATTTGCAGATAGATGACATGGAGACGGTGATCTGGAGGAGTGCAGCTCCTCTCAAATGCAAGATTTTCTGCTGGCTGGCTAGGAAGAAACGGCTCCCCACTAACAAACGGCGGTTTCGGCATCACCTCACCACCTCCGCCGCCTGCCTCTCCTGCAACATTGATGAAGATACCGACCACTTGCTGCTCTTCTGCCCTCGAGCCACTGAAGTCTGGGACTTCTTCCACCACGGCTTCGACCCCGCTGACTACTCCAACTTCTCCGACCTCTGCCTCAAGAAAAGCTGCAGCTACGAGGAAGCCACCATCAACACAGCCATTGCTTGGAATATTTGGAAGCGACGGAATGCTCAGACTTTCAACGACGCTGTGGAAAGTCTCTCCTTTGTTACTCGTAGATGTATCCAGGACATTAGGCTCTGGGCTTTTAGATGTAACTCCCCTTCCTCAACCTCCTTCCTTAATTCTTGGTGTAATGGATACGATCCCCCCTGAACTCTCCTCCCTCTTTCTCGTTTTCTCTTTAGCTCTCTCTCCTAGCTGCCTAGCTACCTAGGAGCCTCTCATCTCCCTTGTTTTGTACCACCATGTGTTTTTGTTGGCTATAAAGTGTTCAGGCTGGCGTAAGCCCGCCGTAGTCCAGGTCAAAAAAAAAAAAAAAAGAAAGCATATGCAATAGTTATGGGCTTAAAATCTTTGTATACCTGAATTTGGATTAGTAAGCCATGGCTAGTATTAGGAGAACATATCTTTCGCAAACAACAGAAGAACCAGGAATGGCAAAACAATTGCTTGTCTGGCCCTTCGCCAGTACATTCGATTTTAATTTAGCAATATACTCCAAATAAGGCTCATTTCTTTTGGCGGCTTCTCCGAGAAGCTGCTCTCCCCCTAGCTTCCTGAAGAAGCCGCACCAAAAATTTAGGGAGGCTTCCGAACTAGTCTAGCCTAGACCATTTCGGAAACCTTTCAAAATTTTGGGGGCGGCTTCTTCAGGAAGCTGGGGAGGGCAGCTTCTCGAAGAAGAAGCTGCCAAAAGAACTGAGCCTAAACCGTTCACAAAATCACTACCCAGCACCACGCGCTAGCAGTTGCACAAGGGGCAAAAGATTCGAAATTTATGTTAGGTTTTTAGTCTTCTGTAGCGAATACATCCACAGCCGTTGGATTTTGCAGTGTACGGCGGCAAGTTGCCATGCATGTGCCCTACTGCCAAAAATTCCAGCGCTTATTCAAATGCGCGGGGATTAGCGTCCAAGAAATTAACATGTCAAAAAGCAAGGCCAATGGCGAGGGTTTGCAGTCACTCACACCAGGGGAAGGGGACGACGGCGCGGTTGACGATGTTCTCGAGCGTCTCGAAGACGAGCTTGCTGTCGACGAGGAAGCGCAGGTAGCCCTCTACGGTAGCGTTCCGCAGGTGTTGACTGTCCTCGCCTGGTCCTCGGTGTGCAGGCTCATAGCGATATCCTTCATCTCCTCCACGAAGGTCTTCTCCCCGTCCTCCCCCCTTGCCGAGGGAGGCATCTTGGTCGCCGCCGCCGCCGCCGCGACCATCCTACCCCGCTGCGAATGAATCACAGAAATCCCCGGCACACGGCGCGCGCCGGCTGACATGGGCAGGCCGTTGCTGTTCTTCCCAGCGGCGGAAACGGAGAAAGCTACGCGCGGAGCCGGAGAGGCGAGGGTGGGCAAGCTGGTTGCTGCTGCGGACGCCATGGGTGTGGATTGGCGAGCAGTCGACAATGCCGAAAGGGAAGTGCGTGGGGTGGTGGCGAGATACTGCCGTGGGTGCCATGGGACCGGATCGGAGAGGCTTCTCTTATAGCGCTAGGGTGAGGGCGACGCGTGCGACGTGGTGGGAGGAGCGGAGCGGAGGAGGACGTGCGGTGTCGACGCGACGGGAGCGAGGAGATTGGAACGTGAGCGTTGCAACGGCGGCGGGATGGCCGGGTCTCGAGTAGAAAGCGAGCTGGGAATAAAATACTGGATTGGACTGCTACGTTGGGTTGGGGAGGGAAGGATTGGATTGGCCGGCAATGGCGTGAGGGCGAGCCTCTCTTCGCCACGGCGAAGGCTCGGCGATGTCACCATGGGGTTCTCTTTTCCTTCGGCTTGACAATGTCACGATGGGTTCGCTTTTTTTTCTTCACAATGTCACGATGGGCTCTCTTTTTCTTCGGCTCACGATGTCACGATGGGCTGTCTTTTCCTTCGGCTTGACGGTGTCACGATGGGCTATGTTTTTAATTGCCTTGGCGATGTCACGTCCATGACATTTCTTGTCGATCCGATAAATTTTGTTTTTTCAAAAATCTAGGGGACCAAGTTTTGGGAGAACAGTCTAGCTAGAGCGCGACGCGCCAATCGCACCCTAGCTAGTTGATCGAGCGTTGCAGGTTATTTGATGATGTCTCTTGTTTTTTCCATATATTTGCTTTGTTTTCACCCAAATCAGAAGGTATTACACCGAAGCTTGAGGTTCAGACCTGGAATATGATGCCCACCATGGATTCTGGAAGGCATACAAGCTAGAAGCTGTGGGTTTAAAAGGGATTAACACTACCAGAAGTCACATCGTTGCGGAGTATTTCCTTCTTTACCTAGTGCCAAATCTCGGGTACGCGACAAATAGCTTTTTTTGCCGAGTGCCAAATGAATACATATGGGAAAGTTTAACCTTTGTTGAGTACAAACACTCTGCAAAAAAAACTCGCACGATGAGATCATGAAAATACACTCGGCAAACAAAAACATATGACAAAAGGTCTCTTTGCTGACACTCGTAATGGGAACTGCCACGTGGGAGCTGCCATGTGGCTCTCTCCTCACACGCCTGACGGGTGGACTGATGCCATCAACTTTTGCCAAGTGCCAAGCAAAGACAATCAGCAAAGAAAATATTTGCTTAGTGTGTTTTAGATGGCACTCGGTCACATACCCCCTTTGCTAGTGATTTTCAGATGTCACATAGGAAAGACCCACTTCGCCCGGTTTGGAAACGTGCGAAACCAACATCATATTTCAGATAAAAAAACACGTTGTGGATCTAAAAATGATTTTTGAAAAAGTTAGGAACAAGTGAAAGTTGACGCTTGGTTTAAATTTTGGCCCGCTTCCACCGAAATCGAAAGGATACCGTAGAAAATATCACGAATTACCAGAAAGCAAACACACGTAATAGGTATGTGTACAGTAGTGTGGAAGTGGTCTTCTATTTTTGTGCATAGGTTTCTTACCATTGTAGATTGCGCTTCTTGTAGCCGCTTCACAAAAATAAAATATTTATCCGTGGGCAAAATGAAAATTGAGTTTTTTGTGGCTAAGAAATGAAAACTCATGAAGGAAACACTGCTTTCCACCCAAGCCACACGCATGTGTGCAGTATGGGTTCGTTCTGGCAAACGATGCCATGCCGAAGGCACTTAGCTCATTTTTGCCCTAAATGACGTAGCACCTCGTAGGATGTAGCTCATTTTGTGAAGAGATTTACGAAATAACTGTTGTATTCTAAGTTCGTGTTTTTTTCCCTGCAAGTAGGTCACCTAAATGACGCCTCGCGAAGGTTCTCCATTTTTTTAGATCTGTTTTGAGTGAATTGTGATCAAATTGGAACCCACCGGAATGACTTTTCACAAGAACTCGCGGTTGGAGGCACACTTCCAACACACAAGAGGGAATCGCAAGAAACTGACATCCTATCTCTGATAAAACAACAAGTCATCTACGTAGCTCATTTTGCCTAAAAGTCTAGCTTAGAACCTCGTTGGAGGTAGCTCATTTTGTGAAGTGTTTTTTAAATAACTTTTGTATTCTAAGTTCGTGAATTTTCCTTGCAAGTAGGTCACTTAAAACGACGACTTGGAAGACTCTCCATATTCTAATTTTTTAGGGAATTGTGCTCAAATTGGGACCCATCGGATTAACTTTTCGCACGAACAAGCGGTGTGAGGCCACTAGGGGGAACCACACGGAACCAAAATTGTATCTCTGATAAAATAACACAACGAGGACTTGAAAATGATTTTTGCAAAAATCTAGAACAAGCGAAAGTTAACGTGTAGTTCCAATTTGGCCCGCTTCCAGCAAAATCGAGCAGGATTCCCTAGAAAATACTATGAATTTATAGAGAGCGAACGCGAGTAGGTATGTGAAACTTAGTGCAGAAGTGATCTTCTATTTTTGTGCATAGATTTCATGCCGTTACAGATTGCGCTTCTTGTAGCCGGTTCATAGAAAAAACCCGTTTCAGCGGTGGAAAAATGAAAAATGAGTTTTCGTGGCTATAAATTGAAAACCCATAAATGCAACATTGCTTCCAGTCCCAGGCCTCACGCCTGTGTTCAATATGAGCTTGTTCCGGCAAACTATGTCATATCGAAGGTCATGACCTAGCTTATTTTTCCTAAAAGACATAGGACCACGTAGGAGGTAGCTCATTCTATGAAGGTTTTTCTGAGTAACTATCGTATTCGAAGTTCTTGTTATTTCCTTGCAACTTTTTTTCTCTTCGAAATAGGGGTAAACCCCGGCTTCTGCATCATGACGATGCACATGGCCCTTTATTAAAATAAGGTTCAAGAAAATATCGTTTACAACTCACGCATCACCGAAGATCGATACAATAATCAACCATCGAAAGAAACAACCATACTATGACTAGAAATCAACATAGCCTTCTAGTATATCGCCAACCAGCCTGGCATAAGATATCCTGAGCAATCATCAGGAGCCGTGTGCAGCCAGAAGCCATGGCATCCCGCTGCTCCTCCCGGGAAAGTAGGGCCCAGAGCTGGACCCAATGGGAGACCATATGGATAACCTGCAAGAAATGAAAAGAGACTTTTTTTATTAAAGATTATATCATTTCTGACCCTCCAAATAGACCAACATAAAGCAGAAACCCCAATCCGGATTAAAGCCTTAGATTGTCTATCTACTCCATTTAACCAATTACCAACCATATTAGTAATATTGGCTGGAGGTGGAAGATCATAAGTGAAGTTAACCGTACGCCATACGAGCTTAGCTAGCGGATATTCAATGAAAAGATGTTGAATAGTCTCGTGTTCCCCACAGAAAACACATTTTGTACATCTATTCCAATGACGTTTAGCTAAATTATTCTTAGTTAACAGTACTTTATTACTCATGAACCACATAAAAATCTCATAAGCGGTATTTTCACCTTCCAGAGATACTTTCTCAAATAAGGGGTATGGTCACACATAAGATCTTCATACATCGACTTGACAGTAAACACCCCATTAGATGTCAGCTTCCAAACAAAACGATCATCCTCATTATTCAATGTAACCATCATGGGTTTTCTACATAATTGTAACCAGGAGGTCCACTTAATACCACTCAATACCCTCCGGAATGTAATATTCAAAGGTGATTGGGAAAGCACCTGTGCAACTGTAACATTCTTATGATGTACAATATTATACAAGGACGAATATTGCTGAGCCAAAGAAGTATTTCCTAACCAGGTATCTTCCCAAAAGCGGATGGACCTACCATTACCTACTTTGAAAGAGCCCCTAGAAAAAAACTCATGTTTGACCTCCATCAATCCTTTCCAAAATGGGGAATCAGTAGGCTTAGCTTGTACCTCCGATAACGTCTTATGTCTTAGGTATTTGTTATGTATCAACTCTTGCCGCACCCCGTCATCGTTTAGAAGTTTAAAATCCATTTACTCAATAAACATCTATTTTTGATTTCGAAAACCTCAATACCCGATCCCCCTTGGTCTTTGGGTCGGCATACAATATTCCATTTTGTAAGCTGGTACTTTTTTTTTGCGTCAGACTGCCAAAAGAACCTAGATCTATAGAAGTCTAAACGTTTCCTTACCCCAACAGGTATTTGTACGAAAGACAACATAAACATTGGTAAGCTAGTTCACACTGAATTAATAAGAACTAACCTATCACCATAGGATAGTAACTTTCCTTTCCAGCATCCTAATTTACCTTCAAAACGAGTTTCCACCGGATACCAATCGAATTCCTGAGTTTTTTTTGTAATGGATTGGAATACCCAAGTATCTAAAGGGGAGTTGTCCAGCATCACATCCAAAGATCTGCTTATACTGATCCTCCTCCTCCTTTGCCTTTCCAAAACAAAAATCTCACTTTTATGGAAATTAATCTTGAGACCCGACAACTCTTCAAAGAGGCACAAAATTAATTTCATATTAACTGCTTTATTAAGGTCATGTTCCAAGAATAGGATTGTATCATCTGCATATTGTAATATAGAGAGTCCTCCCTCAACTAAATGAGGAATTAACCCTCCTACTTGACCATCCTCTTTTGCTCGTTCAATTAAGATAGCAAGCATATCCACTACAATATTGAAAAGCATTGGAGATAAAGGGCCCCTTGCCTTAAACCTTTCTTTGTATGGAAATAATGACCAATATCATCATTCACCTTGACACCAACACTACCTCCTTGGACAAACTGTTGCACTAATCTACCCCATTCTGGAGCAAAACCTTTCATTCTCAAAGTTTGTTGTAAAAAAGGCCATTTCACCTTATCATATGCCTTTTCAAAGTCAATTTTAAATAACACCTCGTCCATTTTCTTAGTATGTAGCTCATGGACTGTTTCATGAAGTATGACTACCCCTTCCAAAATATTCCTTCCTGGCATAAAAGCTGATTGAGTTGGTTTAATCACTCTTGGGGCAATCCCCGAGATTCGATTCGTACCAACTTTAGTGAAAATCTTAAAACATACATTCAACAAACAAATAGGTCTATATTTTTGGATTTGGACCGCATTTTCCTTCTTGGGTAATAATGTGATAACCCAAAAATTTAGTATATAAAGGGGCAAATCCCCATTGGTAAACTGAGAAAACAAAGCCATCAAATCATCCTTTAAGACTTTCCAATTTTTTTGATAAAACTCAGCTGGAAATCCATCTGGTCCAGGAGCTTTATTCAATTCCATTTGAGAAATTGCCTCAAACACCTCCTTTTCAGTAAAAGGAGCCGTCAAGATCTCATTTTCAATTGGAGAAATCTGAGTGATATCCTGAAATTCCTCTTCAACTAGAGAAATATTGGTTGGTGCCGGTGCCCTAAACAATTTCTTATAGAATCCAGTAATATAGACCTTTAAATTATCTTCCCCGACAATAGTCCCTTCTTGTTGCTCTAATTGGAAAAATTTCTTTCTTCTATGTTTACCATTCTCTATTAAGTGAAAATACCTCGTATTATTTCCCCCTTCTTGAATATGTTTAACGCTCTTTGGGCCCATTTAGACTCCTCCTCTCTTCTTAATTTGTTCAAATTGTCATTGGCCTTTTTTAACACCTCCCTTTCATTTGTATTCAGTAGAATCGTTTCTGCTTTCAAGTCAAGTCTCTCAATAATATTTATCAATCTCTCTTTCTCTTTTTTATACTTTCCGCTTTGATTTTTTGCCCACCCCTTAAGAAATCTACGGATATGTCTTAACTTATTCAACCACACCTCCATTGGGTTATCGACACCTACAACTGATTTCCACTCCTTTACTATCATGTCGAAAAAACCCTCTTGTCGCAACCAATGTAGCTCAAAGGAGAATTTCGCTTGGTTACCCAGATGTGCTTTCACCCCTGAATCAATAAGTATTGGAGTAGGATCAGAATCAACGCTAGTTAACGCTCTTACCGTCACCAAAGGAAATTTTTGTTCCCAAGAAATTGAAGCTAGAACTCTATCCAGCTTCTCATATGTAGGTTGTTCTCTCCTACTCGCCCATGTATATTTTCTTCCAGTTAGAGCAATTTCCCTCAAATTTAAGTGCTCAATTATAGCATTAAAAACAAAGGGCCAACGCGCCTTGAAATTATCATTATTCTTTTCCTCCCTCTTGCGTATAATATTGAAATCACCCCTACCAACATAGGTAATGATTCAGATTCACAAGTTCACACTAATTCTGCCAAAAATTCTACTTTGTGCATGTCTTAGGCAGCCCCATAAACCGGCACCAGAATCCATTCAAAACCATCTCTCTTGAATTTAATATGCATTTTAACACAAAAATCTCCTGTACTTACTTTCACTACTGCAGAATAGGCTATCAGTGACAGGCTCAAAAGGGCCACTAGTGACAGGCAAAGCGCCTGTCACTAATGACTAGTCACTGGTATGAGGTTACTAGTGACAGGCAAATTGCCCGTCACTAGTGTGTGCATACTAGTGACAGGCAAAAAAGATGCATGTCACTGGTTTCGAGCGAAGGGCGCAACCTATTATCCTGGTCGTCGCTTGTTTCAATTTGCTAATAAAAAATTTAAATAGGTTTCCCACGAATATTCAAGATAGCACAATAAGTTATAAAAAATGCATTTTCTGGGAATATTTCACATAGCACAATAAGATGTTGTACCAATGATACATTCACATCACCCACTATTACATAATATTTGCACAACTCACACTAGCATAAGAACTTGCAGTCTATCTAGACTAACTAATGATAGTTTATTGTTCATTTATGTAGCAAGAAGTTTGAACTCCAAAGAACAACACCACCATAGTACATGCATTATGGTCATACGCATAGCTGCAAGTTCCTTTCAATATTCTACATTTCCATCATCTTGTTGAGGAGCAAATTCTTTCATTATGTCTTCCTTTGCATGGACCTGAATAGCGCGGGACACTGATGACACTCTTAACCTGATACGAACAAGGAAATGAGCATATAATTGTGAGCAATGGTACCAGATGGATGATAACCACATGTTGGAGAATAAAGAGATTCTAAATAAAAAAATAAAATAGTGGCATAAAAATTAGCTTCTGTTATTATTGTCCCTAAATTCAGAAGAGTGGATTAATCAACGAGAAGGTAAATCATTCAAAGGTATGTAAATAAGAGTAAATAAATATTCCTTAGAATACATGGAATAAGGAATGACATTATGAAATTGAAACATTATTGTTGCAATGCTCAACAAAACATGGACACATGAAAACTATATGAATGATGAGAAATATCATTTCCTATGTGTGAAGATTCTTTAGACTCGCCACTGCCCACTAGTAGTCTTCATCCATGGTAATTCTTAGTGTAGATTCTGAAGTCCTTTTCACTTCAAGATCAGGATAGGATTCTACAGAGAACCTCCAAAAGGAAGCAACGTGTCCCCTTTCCTCATGCGACAAAGCTATCTATTATATTAATAAGGTCACTTAGACCTAGTAAAAAAACAAAATAAGATAAGGTCCTAATAGTTTCCAATCTGTATAACCTTGCAAGTTGTTAGGTTCCTCTATACAACCCAGTTAGCTCTGGCACGAGTCAAAAGCAGAGACAGTACTTTGCTTTATAAAATTTGTATGGTGTGAAAGATCAACCATTTTTTTTTAAAATTCGTATGGTAGAGTAAAATAATTCTAACCTACCTCTGCTCCAATTTAAACATGTAATTGGGCATCATGTGCAAACGTTAAAATAACCATATTGTATCCCCTCAATGCACATACAATTTTTTTTTACCTTGAGCCGCTTTTCTGACTCCACATTTAACTTTACTAGAAGATTTCTCATGCGTTGCGGCAGAAATAGTAGCAAAGTGTTTCACTATAATAAAACTTAGAACATATGTGAGTCATATGACAAATCAAATTAAGAAAATTTCCCATCGCTGTAAATAGAGATTATTTATCATTTCATTGTGAAGTTAAGTATACACGGGGTTTCTGCTCATGAACCAGGCTAAGGATTGTGATTTTCGAAATTATTAAAGTATATATTTTGCTAGACATTTCATGCATGCATGGACCAAACAGATCAATTGGTAGGGATAGACGGATGCAAAAATCAAGCAATACAAAGTAATGGACACCGTCTCACCTGATTGATCCATTAGTAGTTTTTGTGCAGATGGTCATGTTTTCCTCCCCGGCCTCAGATTCCACCACATTCTCTCTTTGGCTCCCTATTGCGTTCTTGAGTTGCCGCCATCTCACTCTATGCATCCATAAAACAGGGCGGGAGAGATGTCCGGGTCGAGGAGATCACCTGTGGATCGCTTCAAGACGACTTAAGTGTTTGTTCCATTAGACATCTATAGAAGAAAAACATGAGAGTCAATAAGAGGATTCCTCTATATCAATAAATGGAATAGAACAACAACTTTTATTCTGAAAATAAATAAAAATGCAGCCTAGCATATAACCCTTTTGTATAAATAACCATATTAGTGATAAAGAACGAGTGATACTAATATGGGCTATAATGGATTAATTTGAGCTATTTCAGAAATGCGTACTCACCGACATATCGTCATGTCTAACTTATGCTTCTTTTGTACAACAACGTCTGAAGATTAAATACGTACGTAGCATGGCTAGCATGCAACCTTGGAGGGTCCAGCGAGCTTTCTAGAAAATACTATCCCGGATATGATACTACTGCCGACTACTGATATTACTTTCAACTACTGCATACACAATTTTACACATGAGTCTATATTGAATGATAGTGGAAAGTTTGAAGGTTCGTGCTTATGCTCAAAATCTAGTCCAGGGAAAAATAGATTCTGTTAATATACCGAGTAGAGGAACAGAGTTGAAGAACAATACAGCGTACCTAATACAAAAAAAAAGCAATCAGAGTTATCGACTTCCTTGCCCACCATGTGAGGACGTAGTCGATGAGCTTGGCATCCTCGGTATAGTGACCCTTAGCCCAGTTGCCGATGGCCCCGGAGTGACCATGGACGAAGTTGTCCGGGAGTAAGAAACTGTACGTCAGAACCAGAGCGGCGCGAGTCCATGTGGACGGACGTCCATTCGTCGTGTTGCTGCATCATCGGAGCAGTATTCAATCTGGACCTCGCGGGCGTCCACCATGCCATAGTGTCGGCGCGGATGGACTTAACGGCCGGCTCGAGGTCGGGCGACACGACGAACAGCGGCCGCAAGTACGCGAGCGGCAGCCTTATATGGTGCCCCTACAGTCGAGATAACGCGCCCACCATGCACATCGACGTAATATCTGGCCAGTCCCCATTATCGGGCACCGTCTCGCTGGACACGTCGTCGCCGACGCCGGACCGGCGGCCAGAGCTAGGGTTCCTATTATCGGCGGAGCTTGATGGAGGCGGGCGGCACAGAGGATGAACGGGAGGAGCAGGACTGCAGGAGGGAGGAGTGGAGCAGAGGAGGCCGGCGGCGGTGCTCGCCATGGTGTGCGGCCGCCGTGTTCTCAACGGGGCCTGGCGGTGCTGCTCTCGACGCGGGGCCGTAGATGACGTGGCCCAGGGCGGTCTCTAGCTCGGAGAAGCAGCGGCGGGTGAGGTAGGAGGCGGTGTACCTGGTCGGCGGCGAGGGCTGGACGAGGGAGGGCGGCTGGTCGGGGCCGGAGCCAGGCCGGCATGGGAGATCATCCGGATATGGGGGAGGGGATCATGAGGGCATGTAAAATTGGAACCGCTTGTATGGGCGCTTGGGGAGGAAAAAACAGGACCATCCATAATCCTAGCGTCCACTCAGGAGTCCATCGCTCCAACGGAAGGCGTTAATTAAGGCACTAAACGTGTTTTTTTTTAGTTTAACCGCACGCTTTATTGATCAAGTAATCATAATGTCATTACAAATAGTCTGCCGAATCAAGTCCGGAGACACACCACGCCAAACAGAACTAGGGACAGAAGCACACGATCTAGCTAAGAGATGGGCAGCCACATTGGAGTCACGATAAACATGTTGAAACTCACATGAAATAAAGGACACGGCCACCTTCTTTATATCAGCTACCACCGGTCCAAAGAGGGAGCGATCCGTCGTCTTTGAGAGCAGACGCTGAATCACCGACGCACAATCAGATCCAATGATGATCTTGGAGAAGCCCTCCTCCCGTGCAAAGACAATGGCGTGGAGAACGGCACGCGCCTCCGCCAGCTCCGGGCTGGTGTTTTTTTGTTTCATGCAATGGACAGCGTCCCATCGCTGGGAAAAATCAATTTGGAGGGAGGAAAAATTGGATCGCCCGATGCAACGTGAAAGCGTCTTCAAAATGTTTAAGTGGCTGGAAAAAAATATCCTTCCAGTGACAAGCATTAATTGACACCTGTCACTAATACGTGTGTCCTTTCAGCCAGCCACTATAAAACCTACTAGTGACATCATATTTTATGTGCCTGTCACTAGAATGCTTATACTAGCGACTGGCTTATACGAGCCTGTCACTACTGTCTATACTAGTGACAGGCATAACTTTGCCTGTCACTAGACGTCTGGAGGCTATAAGCCTTTTTGCAGTAGTGTTTTAACACCTGTAGTGTATCGGAGTTTATTCCCACTAGAATACCCCCGAACGACCATGTGGTGGCAAACAAAACCAAGAGAAGTTGTACCTCGCAGCTAATTGATTCAAAAAAAGGAATAGAGAAATTAGATCTCCCAGTCTCCAATAAGGCCATGAAATCTAGTTTATGTTCCCTAATTTCCTTTTTGACAAACAGATGCTTAGCAGTATCACCAAAACCACCTGGATTCCAGTTTATTCCTTTTATATTCTGCATGATGAATATTGCTTTTTAATTCTTTTCCTAGTACTTTTGCGAATATTACTAGTGTCATAGACTTTCCTCTGTCTATTCTTCACCTTGACAACTGGTTTAAGATGTTCCAACTGATCATCAAAATCTAGTGGGATATCATCATCCTCACACAAATCCTCACTAAGGTTGGATACTTCTGACAATACAAGAGTCTCCAGACCTTCGTCTCTGTTCTCAATGTCAATCTCTGATACGTCTCCAACGTATCTATAATTTCTTATGTTTCATGCTAGTTTTATGACAATACTCACATGTTTTATGTACACTTTATATCATTTTTATGCATTTTCCGGTACTAACCTATTAACAAGATGCCGAAGCGCCGGTTCTCGTTTTCTGCTGTTTTAGGTTTCAGAAATCCTACACAGGAAATATTCTCGGAATTGGATGAAACAAAAGCCCACGGCCCTATTTTCCACGGAGGGTTCCAGAACATCGAAAAAGAGTCGGAGACGGCCAGCAGGGGGGCCACCCCATAGGGCGGCGCGGCCCCACCTCCTGGCGCACCCAGGTGTGGGGAGCCCACCTCCTGGCTCCCCCGACACTGCCTCTTTGCCTATATATTCCTTCGTATCGGAAAACCCTAGTACCGAGAGCCAAAATACGAGAAAAGTTCCTGAGACGCCGCCGCCGTCAACCCCATCTCAGGGGTTCTGAAGATCTCCTCCGGCACCCTGCCGGAGAGGGGAATCATCATCGGAGGGCTCTACATCACCATGCCCACCTCCGGACTGATGCGTGAGTAGTTCATCCTTGGACTATGGGTCCATAGGAGTAGCTAGATGGTTGTCTTCTCCTATTGTGCCATCATGTTTAGATCTTGTGAGCTGCCTATCATGATCAAGATCATCTATTTGTAATGCTACATGTTGTGTTTGTTGGGATCCGATGAATATGGAATACTATGTCAAGTTGATTATCGATCTATCATATATGTGTTGTTTATGATCTTGCATGCTCTGGCCAAGTTGATACTTGTAACTCCAAGAGGGCGTAGTTATGCTAGATAGTGGGTTCATGCCTCCATTGAATATGGGACAGTGACAAAAAGTTCTAAGGTTGTGGATGTCTCGTTGCCACTAGGGATAAAACATCAATGCTTTGTCTAAGGATATTTGTATTGTTTACATTACGCACAGTACTTAATGCAATTGTCTGTTGTTTGCAACTTAATACTGGAAAGGGTGCGGATGCTAACCCGAAGGTGGACTTTAGGCATAGATGCATGCTGGATAGCGGTCTATGTTCTTTGTCGTAATACCCTAAGTAAATCTCATAGTAGTCATCATGATATGTATGTGCATTATTATGCCCTCTCTATTTGTCAATTGCCCAACTGTAATTTGTTCACCCAACATGTTATTTATCTTATTAGAGAGACACCACTAGTGAACTTTGGACCCCGGTCCATTCTTTTACATCTGAAATACAACCTACTGCAATCATTGTTCTCTCGTTGTTTTCTCGCAAGCAAACATCATTCTCCACACCATACGTTTAATCCTTTTTTTCAGCAAGCCGGTGAGATTGACAACCTCACTGTTAAGTTGGGGCAAAGTATCTTGATTGTGTTGTGCAGGTTCCACGTTGGCACCAGAATCCCTGGTGTTGCGCCGCACTACACTCCTTCACCAACAACCTTCACGTGGCCTTCATCTCCTACTGGTTTGATAACTTTGGTTTCTTACTGAGGGAAAACTCGCTGATGTACGCATCATACCTTCCTCTTGGGGTTCCCAACGGACGTGTGCTTTACCGTCACAAGCAGCTACTTTTCTGGCTCCGTTGCAAGCCCCGCCACGCGCAAGCAATCTCATTTTTCTTCAAAATAGTTAAAATTCTCTCTTCTTCTACCATTTTAATTCCTCTAATGGACTTGCCTATCTCTCCTTGAGAGTTTCCTACGGACACTCCTAATCTATCAGCTCTCTTAACTATCTCCGAGTCCGGAATATTAACAATTGAGTACTTGGCGATTGACAACTGACCTAAATTGAGGGAATCATCCTGTATCTGCGCCTGCTTCATTGGCTCCATTAGAGGCATGTCGGCATGTCGGCTGGCTACCCAACCTGGTACTCGACCGTACTCCACCCGTGGGCTTTGGGATACCCCCAAACGCAATAACCTCCTCCTATAGAAGGATAACAGGACTCAGTATCAGTTTCAATTAAAGACAAAGAACATGAATTACTTGGAATGTTAAAAGAAACTGATTTTGTATCCAAAACCTTACCAGTCATCCGTGGAGATGAGGCAATCCCCATCGATTCCCGACAACCAACCCCCTGCTCCTTTGTTTCAACCATCCGTGCATCATCCATAATGCCATCCTTGCAATCCTTTGCAAGACCTGAATCACACATAGTCCCATCATTAATCCCTTGAGTAGACTTACAAGGTGCTGTAAACAACTCAACATAATTAACATCTGCTGAAAATAAATTGTTTGAAACCTGTCCCATACCAATTGCTGCATCTGATCCAGCCACAGAAAATCCCCCAGGAGACACCACTGATTGCAAATCATTAGCAATCATTGCCTCATGATTAGCAGTAGGCGGTGCATGCTTCCCGGGCCCCCCGTCTCGCACCGACGGATCTTCTGCGGAGAGCGAACACGTCTTGGTACGGGAGAGACGCCGTCCGCAGCCGATCCCTCCTCGGAACTCGCCCGGCCGACAGACGCAGCAGACGCATGCAGTGGCAGCCCACTAACGCCCCTCTCTCTCGCGTGATTCGCCCACGCGGCACGCTCTGGTTCGCGATGGCTAGACTGCTCCCTCTGCACCGCGCAGCTGCTGTCTCCTCGAGCATCCACTGCAGACGTGGCAACCAGCGACTATTCTTGCAAGTAGGTAACCTAAAATAACGCCTCGCTAACTATTGTGTCATATTCCAAGTTGGTTGGATGGTTAGGAGGCCAGTGAAACCCCAGCTGCCCAGCACACTAGAGATCAAGTCTCAGTTTTAACATTGGTGTTTCACAAAGGTGAATGATACGTCTCCGACGTATCGATAATTTCTTATGTTCCATGCCACATTATTGATGATATCTACATGTTTTATGCATACTTTACATCATATTTATGCATTTTCTGGAACTAACCTATTAACAAGATGCCGAAGAGCCGATTCTGTTGTTCTCGCTGTTTTTGGTTTCGAAATCCTAGTAAGGAAATATTCTCGGAATCGGACGAAATCAACGCCCAGCATCCTATTTTTCCACGAAGCTTCCAGAACACCCGAGAGTCGCCAGAGGGGAGCCCTGGTGGGCCCAGGAGGTAGGCCGGCGCGGCCCAGGCCCTGGCCGCACCGCCCTATCATCTCACCGCCTCTTCGACCCTCTGACGCCGCCTCTTCGCCTATTTAAGCCTCCTCGACCTAAAACTTCGATACCGAGAGCCACGATACGGAAAACCTTCCAGAGACGCCGCCGCCGCCAATCCCATCTCGGGGGATTCAGGAGATCGCCTCCGGCACCTTGCCGGAGAGGGGATTCATCTCCCGGAGGACTCTACGCCGCCATGGTCGCCTCCGGAGTGATGAGTGAGTAGTTCACCCCTGGACTATGGGTCCATAGCAGTAGCTAGATGGTTGTCTGATACGTCTCCGACGTATCGATAATTTCTTGTGTTCCATGCCACATTATTGATGTTATCTACATGTTTTATGCACACTTTATGTCATATTCGTGCATTTTCTGGAACTAACCTATTAACAAGATGCCGAAGAGCCGATTCTTGTTTTCTGCTGTTTTCGGTTTCGAAATCCTAGTAACGAAATATTCTCGGAATTGGACGAAATCAACGCCCGGGGTCCTATTTTGCCACGAAGCTTCCGGAAGACCGAAGGAGAGTCGAAGTGGGGCCACGAGGTGGCGAAACACCAGGGCGGCGCGGCCCGGGCCCCGGCCGCGCCGACCTATGGTGTGGGCCCCTCGTGCCACCTCTTTACCTGCCCTTCCGCCTACAAATAGCCTCCGTCGCGAAACCCCCGGGACCGAGAGCCACGATACGGAAAACCTTGCGAGACGCCGCCGCCGCCAATCCCATCTCGGGGATTACGGAGATTTCCTCCGGCACCCTGCCGGAGAGGGGATTCATCTCCCGGAGGACTCTTCACCGCCATGGTCGCCTCCGGAGTGATGAGTGAGTAGTTCATCCCTGGACTATGGGTCCATAGCAGTAGCTAGATGGTTGTCTTCTCCTCATTGTGCTTCATTGTTGGATCTTGTGAGCTGCCTAACATGATCAAGATCATCTATCCGTAATACTATATGTTGTGTTTGTCGGGATCCGATGGATAGAGAATACTATGTTATGTTAATTATCAAGTTATTACCTATGTGTTGTTTATGATCTTGCATGCTCTCCGTTATTAGTAGAGGCTCTGGCCAAGTTTTTGCTCTTAACTCCAAGAGGGAGTATTTATGCTCGATAGTGGGTTCATGCCTCCATTGAATGCAGGACGAGTGACGAAAGTTCTAAGGTTGTGGATGTCTTGTTGCTACTAGGGATAAAACATTGATGCTATGTCTAAGGATGTAGTTATTGATTACATTACGCACCATACTTAATGCAATTGTACTGTTGCTTTGCAACTTAATACTGGAAGGGGTTCGGATGATAACCTGAAGGTGGACTTTTTAGGCATAGATGCATGCTGGATAGCAGTCTATGTACTTTATCGTAATGCCCAATTAAATCTCACTATATTTATCATGTCATGTATGTGCATTGCTATGCCCTCTCTATTTGTCAATTGCCCGACTGTAATTTGTTCACCCAACATGCTTTTATCTTATGGGAGAGACACCTCTAGTGAAGCTGTGGACCCCGGTCCTATTCTTTACATCGCATACAATCTACTCGCAATACTTGTTTTTCTCGTTTTGTGCAAACAATCATCTTCCACACAATACGGTTAATCCTTTGTTACGGCAAGCCGGTGAGATTGACAACCTCACTGTTTCGTTGGGGCAAAGTACTTTGGTTGTGTTGTGCGGGTTCCACGTTGGCGCCGGAATCTCCGGTGTTGCGCCGCACTACATCCCGCCGCCATCAACCTTCAACGTGCTTCTTGACTCCTACTGGTTCGATTAAACCTTGGTTTCTTGCGAGGGAAACTTGCCGCTGTGCGCATCACACCTTCCTCTTGGGGTTCCCAACGGACGTGTCAACTACACGCATCAAGCAAATTTCTGGCGCCGTTGTCGGGGAGATCAAGACACGCTGCAAGGGGAGTCTCCACTTCCCAATCTCTTTACTTTGTTTTTGTCTTGATTTATTCTATTTACTACTTTGTTTGCTGCACTCTATATCAAAAACACAAAAAAATTAGTTACTTGCATTTACTTTATCTAGTTTGCTTTATTTACTACTGCTAAAATGAGTAATCTTGAAGTTGAAGTTCGTTCGTTTAAGCAACAAGGGGGAGAATGTTTAAAAGATGCTTGGTATAGAATTAGTGATGCTCATAGTAGGTGCACTAAGAAACACTCCACTACTATCCTGCTCAGGAATTTTTATGTTGGTATCTCTAGTTGGAATAGATATGTTCTTGATTGTCTCGCGGGAGGTAACTTCCTAGGCGCTCCCGCTTTAGAAGCTAGTTGCATTATTGAGAGTTTATTTGGAACACCACCTGTTAATGAAACTAAAATTGAAACCTCTCTTGAGGATGTTATGAACAAATTGGAAACCACTAGGACAATACCCGTGCGTTGCCACGAAGCAAATAAATTCATACATTGCTACGGGTTATCCCTATTAAAAAATCTATTAGTTCATGGAAAAAGTATCGGTGAACATTTCTGAATGAACAAGTTTTTTGTGATTCTTATCCCGACGTGATATAAAGTGCTTTTTCTTAATGTTCTTGTGTTTATTTTCAGAAAGGATTACTCCATATCTGACGTCATATGTGTCATCGTCAAGAAAACAGTTCGAACATCCACTTAGCAGGAAACTTCTTTGGTGTCTGGCATGACACATTCTCCTGTAGCTCTGGCCATGTTTAATACTTGTTGGCGTACCGAAGTGGAATGTCAGTTACAACAAATTAAACATTGATTTTGGAATGTACAAAGAAAGTAAAGAAACTACATGCCTACTGTTGTGCGAATAGGAAAATTTGTTAGAATTTGCAGTAGGCAACCGCCGGTGACTTTAGGAAAATGTAGTTAGATTTGTTTTAGTGTGGGTAGCTGAATTTTCTTATTTCAACAATTAGCTAAATCTTTGGGACAAGCTTTGACTCTGAATGAAATGTTTGGAAGTGTGCACAGTGCATCACTGCATCCTGTATTCAGGACAGTAAACGAAATGAACCAAAGGCATCGTGTGTGTACTTCCTGGCGGATTTTCTCTTTTAACTTGGTGTATATGCTCTTGTCGAACCTGTGTATCAGCCTATCAGGTGCCTTTCTCAAATGTACTTCAGCTGCTAAAGGTATGCGCTACCAAAACATTGAGTAATATCCAAACTGAACTTCAGTATCCAAACTGAATTTCAGTTGAAGCTGTGTTTTATTTGTAATCCACAAGTTTAGTTTCAATGTTTAGCAAAAAGAAGTTTAGTTTCAATCGACTCACCAGCGCATCCGCTATCTCCAGGTTTTCTTTCATGCTTGTGCGTCTACAGCTGGCTAAAGCATCAACCTGGTCAGGAGGCGCAGCTTTGCGAGCGCGCTTCTCAGGGACAGAAGCAGCATTAGCAGGGCGGGGGAGCTTAAATGGGTTGAGCAGCAGAAGGAACAATTATTGCTGGAGAGTGGAGACTGGCCTAGTGGGAAGACGACGGCAGGTGTTCTTGCAGATAGAGGAATCGACCAACGCCGAGAGTTCGACCCGCAGAGTAGGGAGAAATCTGGGGTACGCTGCCATGGGGGTTTTGTGACAGAGCCGGGTGGCCACGACTGTGGAGCCGTGCGCTAGGGGCAGCGGGCGGTCCATCTTGGGGAAGCTGGAAAGCGCCGGCCGGGTCGGCGTTCAGAAAGGGGGAGAGGAAAAAGCCGATCGATGAAAAAATGAAGCCGAAACAGCCTATGCAGACCTCGTCTGCAACCTCCCAGCTCGCGCCTCCCGATTCAATCCATCGATCAGCCCCGCATGTCTCCTGGCTCCTCTTGCGCCGCTGGCAGGTCCCCCGCACCTCCGAGTTTTCCTCACGCCGCGTCATTCTCCAATCTCCAGGTCCGTCCGGGCGGAGCCTGGTTAGATCCGGCACTCGACGCTCGGATCCCCGCCCCACGCCGCGTCATTCTCCAATCTCCAGGTCCGTCCGGGCGGAGCCTGGTCAGATCCGGCACTCGACGCTCGGATCCCCGCCCTCCACAGCCACATCGTGGTTCTCGCGCCGGTCGCCGGATGCGACGGCTTCGCTCCCCGCCGGCTCTTTCTTCTTTCACCGTCCCAGCCTCTTTCGCGTTTGGAAAAAGAACGGACTATGCGTCAAACGAAACGTTTTCTTTTCACTATGCGGTGGCAGAGTCTGTAATTTTGACAAAAACTATGGGCAATAAAAAACGGATGAACAAGAAGCCTTATTTTCTTTATTATTAGGTATAGATAGAGCAAAACCTTCCAATTATTGATACTACCTTGAAAGCATTACTTGATAGCACTGATAAACTTGATAAATCTCTAGGTGAAATTAATGAGAGAATCGCCATCTTAGAATCTTGTGCTATTCATGATAATCAAACCCAAAGGATTAGTGAACTAGAAGAGGCTATGGGAACATTGGGTTCAACCTTTTCATCTATAAAGTTTAGAGAGAAAGCTTATGTGGGAAAGGAGCAAAGGTTCATGTATATCTCTAAAGGGGCTAAACCAAAAAGCTATTATAGGCCCAAAATCGATAAAGCTCTTAAAACCACTATAGATAAGGGAGCATCTAAGGTACCCAATGGGATAAATTGTGAAAATAATGTTGATGCTTCGTCTCTCGATAATACTTGATTTACACTTTCTGCGCCTAGCTAAAAGGCGTTAAAGAAAAGCGCTTATGGGAGACAACCCATGTTTTTACTACAGTATTTTTGTTTTATATTTGAGTCTTGGAAGTTGTTTACTACTGTAGCAACCTCTCCTTATCTTAGTTTTCCGTTTTGTTGTGCCAAGTAAAGTCTTTGATAGTAAAGTGAATACTAGATTTGGATTACTGCGCGAAACATGATTTCTTTGTCGTCACGAATTTCGACCTGCCTCCCTGTAGGTAGCTCGGAAAATTAAGCCAATTTACGTGCGTGATCCTCGGATATGTACGCAACTTTCATTCAATTTGGGAATTTTCATTTGAGCAAGTCCGGTGCCTCAATAAAATCCATCTTTACGGACCGTTCTGTTTTGACAGATTCTCGCCTTTTATTTCGCATTGCTTCTTTTGCTATGTTGGATGAATTTCTTTGATCCATTAATGTCCAAGTAGCTTTATGCAATGTCCGAAGTGTTAAGAATGATTGTGTCACCTCCGAACATGTTAATTTTTATTGTCCACTAACCCTCTATGAGTTGTTTCGAGTTTGGTGTGGAGGAAGTTTTCAAGGATCAAGAGAGGAGTATGATGCAATATGATCAAGGAGAGTGAAAGCTCTAAGCTTGGGGATGCCCGGTGGTTCACCCCTGCATATTCTAAGAAGACTCAAGTGTCTAAGCTTGGGGATGCCCAAGGCATCCCCTTCTTCATCGACAACATTATCGGGTTCCTCCCCGAAACTATATTTTTATTCCGTCACATCTTATGTGCTTTGCTTGGAGCGTCGGTTTGTTTTTGTTTTTGTTTTTGCTTGAATAAATGGATCCTAGCATTCACTGTATGGGAGAGAGACACGCTCCGCTGTTGCATATGGATAAGTATGTCCTTAGGCTTTACTCATAGTATTCATGGCGAAGTTTCTTCTTCGTTAAATTGTTATATGGTTGGAATTGGAAAATGATACATATAGTAATTCTAAAATGTCTTGAATAATTTGATACTTGGCAATTGTTGTGCTCATGTTTAAGCTCTTGCATCATATACTTTGCACCCATTAATGAAGAAACACCTAGAGCTTGCTAATTTGGTTTGCATATTTGATCTCTCTAAAAGTCTAGATAATTTCTAGTATTGAGTTTTGAACAACAAGGAAGACGGTGTAGATTCTTATAATGTTTACAATATGTCTTTTATGTGAGTTTTTGCTGCACCGTTCATCCTTGTGTTTGTTTCAAATAACCTTGCTAGCCTAAACCTTGTATCGAGAGGGAATACTTCTCATGCATCCAAAATCCTTGAGCCAACCACTATGCCATTTGTGTCCACCATATCTACCTACTACATGGTATTTCTCCGCCATTCCAAAGTAAATTGCTTGAGTGCTACCTTTAAAATTCCATCATTCACCTTTGCAATATATAGCTCATGGGACAAATAGCTTAAAAACTATTGTGGTATTGAATATGTACTTATGCACTTTATCTCTTATTAAGTTGCTTGTTGTGCGATAACCATGTTTCAGGGACGCCATCAACTATTCTTTGTTGAATATCATGTGAGTTGCTATGCATGTCCGTCTTGTCTGAAGTAAGAGAGATCTACCACCTTAATGGTTGGAGCATACATATTGTTAGAGAAAAACATTGGGCCGCTAACTAAAGCCATGATTCATGGTGGAAGTTTCAGTTTTGGACATATATCCTCAATCTCATATGAGAATAATAATTGTTGCCACATGCTTATGCATTAAAGAGGAGTCCATTATCTGTTGTCCATGTTGTCCCGGTATGGATGTCTAAGTTGAGAATAATCAAAAGCAAGAAATCCAAAATGCGAGCTTTCTCCTTAGACCTTTGTACGAGCGGCATGGAGGTACCCCATTGTGACACTTGGTTAAAACATGTGTATTACGATGATCCGGTAGTCCAAGCTAATTAGGACAAGGTGCGGGCACTATTAGTATACTATGCATGAGGCTTGCAACTTGTAAGATATAATTTACATAACTCATATGCTTTATTACTACCGTTGACAAAATTGTTTCATGTTTTCAAAATAAAAGCTCTAGCACAAATATAGCAATCGATGCTTTCCTCTTTGAAGGACCATTCTTTTTTACTTTTATGTTGAGTCAGTTCACCTATTTCTCTCCACCTCAAGAAGCAAACACTTGTGTGAACTGTGCATTGATTCCTACATACTTGCATATTGCACTTATTATATTACTCTATGTTGACGATTATCCATGAGATATACATGTTATAAGTTGAAAGCAACCGCTGAAACTTAATCTTCCTTTGTGTTGATTCAACACCTTTACTTTGATTTATTGCTTTATGAGTTAACTCTTATGCAAGACTTATTGATGCTTGTCTTGAAGTGCTATTCATGAAAAGTCTTTGCTTTATGATTCACTTGTTTACTCATGTCATTACCATTGTTTTGATCGCTGCATTCATTACATATGTTTACAATAGTATGATCAAGGTTATGATGGCATGTCACTCCAGAAATTATCTTTGTTATCGTTTTACCTGCTCGAGACGAGCAGAACTAAGCTTAGGGATGCTGATACGTCTCCGACGTATCGATAATTTCTTATGTTCCATGCCACATTATTGATGATATCTACATGTTTTATGCACACTTTATGTCATATTCGTGCATTTTCCGGAACTAACCTATTAACAAGATGCCGAAGAGCCGATTCTGTCGTTTTCTGCTGTTTTTGGTTTCGAAATCCTAGTAACGAAATATTCTCGGAATTGGACAAAATCAACGCCCGGGGTCCTATTTTGCCACGAAGCTTCCGGAAGACCGAAGGAGAGTCGAAGTGGGGCCACGAGGTGGCGAAACACCAGGGCGGCGCGGCCCGAGCCCCGGCCGCGCCGACCTATGGTGTGGGCCCTCGTGCCGCCTCTTTACCTCGCCCTTCCGCCTACAAATAGCCTCCATCGCGAAACCCCCGGGACCGAGAGCCACGATACGGAAAACCTTGCGAAACGCCGCCGCCGCCAATCCCATCTCGGGGGATTCCGGAGATCTCCTCCGGCACCCTGCCGGAGAGGGGATTCATCTCCCGGAGGACTCTTCACCGCCATGGTCGCCTCCGGAGTGATGAGTGAGTAGTTCACCCCTGGACTATGGGTCCATAGCAGTAGCTAGATGGTTGTCTTCTCCTCATTGTGCTTCATTGTTGGATCTTGTGAGCTGCCTAACATGATCAAGATCATCTATCTGTAATACTATATGCTATGTCTAAGGATGTAGTTATTGATTACATTACGCACCATACTTAATGCAATTGTTTGTTGCTTTGCAACTTAATACTGGAAGGGGTTCGGATGATAACCTGAAGGTGGACTTTTTAGGCATAGATGCATGCTGGATAGCGGTCTATGTACTTTGTCGTAATGCCCAATTAAATCTCACTATATTTATCATGTCATGTATGTGCATTGTTATGCCCTCTCTATTTGTCAATTGCCCGACTGTAATTTGTTCACCCAACATGCTTTTATCTTATGGGAGAGACACCTCTAGTGAACTGTGGACCCCGGTCCTATTCTTTACATCTCATACAATCTCATCGCAATACTTGTTTTATCGTTTTCTCGCAAACAATCATCTTCCACACAATACGGTTAATCCTTTGTTACAGGCAAGCCGGTGAGATTGACAACCTCATCTGTTTCGTTGGGGCAAAGTACTTTGGTTGTGTTGTGCAGGTTCCACGTTGGCGCCGGAATCTCCGGTGTTGCGCCGCACTACATCCCGCCGCCATCAACCTTCAACGTGCTTCTTGACTCCTACTGGTTCGATTAAACCTTGGTTTCTTACTGAGGGAAACTTGCCGCTGTGCGCATCACACCTTCCTCTTGGGGTTCCCAACGGACGTGTCAACTACACGCATCATTATCTTCTCCCCATTATGCTTCATTGTCGGATCTTGTGAGCTGCCGAACATGATCAAGATCATCTATCTGTAATGCTATATGTTGTGTTTGTTGGGATCCGATGAATAGAGAATACTATGTTATGTTGATTATCAATTTATATCTATGTGTTGTTTATGATCTTGCATGCTCTCCGTTATTAGTAGAGGCTCCGGCCAAGTTTTTGCTAGTAACTCCAAGAGGGGGTATTTATGCTCGATAGTGGGTTCATGTCTCCGTGAATGCGGGGAGTGACGAAACCTCTAAGGTTATGGATGTGCTTGTTGCCACTAGGGATAAAACATTGATGCTATGTCCGAGGATGTAGTTATTGATTACATTATGCGCAATACTTAATGCAATTGTCTCGTTGTTAGCAACTTAATACCTGGAGGGGTTCGGATGATAACCTCGAAGGTGGACTTTTTAGGCATAGATGCATGCTCGGATAGCGGTCTATGTACTTTGTCGTAATACCCAATTAAATCTCACAATACTCATCATAATATGTATGTGCATGGTCATGCCCTCTCTATTTGTCAATTGCCCAACCGTAATTTGTTCACCCAACATGCTATTTATCTTATGGGAGAGACACCTCTAGTGAGCTGTGGACCCCGGTCCAATTCTCTATACTTGAAATACAATCTACTGCAATTGTTCTACTGTTTTACTGCAAACAATCATCTTCCACACTATACATCTAATCATTTGTTACAGACAAGCCGGTGAGATTGACAACCTCACTGTTTCGTTGGGGCAAAGTACTTGGTTTGTGTTGTGCAGGTTCCACGTTGGCGCCGGAATCCCTGGTGTTGCGCCGCACTACATCTCGTCGCCATCAACCTTCACGTGCCTCTTGACTCCTACTGGTTCGATAAACCTTGGTTTCTTACTGAGGAAAACTTGCCGCTGTGCGCATCACACCTTCCTCTTGGGGTTCCCAACGGACACGTGTCGAACGGAAAGACAACACGTCAACCACGCGCATCAAGCAAATTTCTGGCGCCGTTGCCGGGGAGATCAAGACACGCTGCAAGGGGAGTCTCCACATCGCAATCTCTTTACTTTGTTTTTGTCTTGCTTTACTTTATTTACTACTTTGTTTGCTGCACTAAATCAAAATACAAAAAAATTAGTTGCTAGTTTTACTTTATTTGCTATCTTGTTTGCTATATCAAAAACACAAAAAAATTAGTTACTTGCATTTATTTTATCTAGTTTGCTTTATTTACTACTGCTAAAATGGGTACTCCTGAAAATACTAAGTTGTGTGACTTCACAACCACAAATAATAATGATTTCTTATGCACACCTATTGCTCCACCTGCTACTACAGCAGAATTCTTTGAAATTAAACCCGCTTTACTAAATCTTGTTATGCGAGAGCAATTTTCCAGTGTTAGTTACGATGATGCTGCTGCCCATCTCAATAATTTTGTTGAACTATGTGAAATGCAAAAGTATAAAGATGTAGATGGTGACATTATAAAATTAAAATTGTTCCCTTTCTCATTAAGAGGAAGAGCTAAAGATTGGTTGCTATCTCTGCCTAAGAATAGTATTGATTCATGGACTAAATGCAAGGATGCTTTTATTGGTAGATATTATCCCCCTGCTAAAATTATATCTTGAGGAGTAGCATAATGAATTTTAAACAATTGGATACTGAGCATGTTGCACAAGCATGGGAAAGAATGAAATCTTTGGTTAAAAATTGCCCAACCCATGGATCGACTACTTGGATGATCATCCAAACCTTTTATGCAGGATCTGAATTTTTCTTCGCGGAACCTATTGGATTCAGCTGCTGGAGGTACCTTTATGTCCATCACTCTTGGTGAAGCAACAAAGCTTCTTGATAATATGATGATTAATTACTCCGAATGGCACACGGAAAGAGCTCCACAAGGTAAGAAGGTAAATTCTGTCGAAGAAACCTCTTCCTTGAGTGATAAGATTGATGCTATTATGTCTATGCTTGTGAATGATAGGACAAATGTTGATCCTAATAATGTTCCGTTAGCTTCATTGGTTGCACAAGAAGAACATGTTGATGTAAACTTCATTAAAAATAATAATTTCAACAACAATGCTTACCGGAACAATTCTAGTAACAACTATAGGCCATATCCTTATAATAATGGCAACGGCTATGGTAATTCTTATGGGAATTCTTACAACAATAATAGGAACACACCCCCTGGACTTGAAGCTATGCTTAAACAATTTATTAGTACACAAACTGCTTTCAACAAATCTGTTGAAGAAAAGCTTGGGAAAATTGATATACTTGCTTCTAAAGTCGATAGTCTTGCTGCTGATGTTGATCTTTTGAAATCAAAAGTTATGCCTCATGAAAATCATAATAATAAGATTGTTACTACAGCAAATGCCATCTAAGTTAGAATTAATGAGAATATAAGATTGATGGCCGAATTGCGTGCTAGGTGGGAAAGAGAACAAAATGAAAAAGAAGATAATATAGCTAAAGTTTGGACTATTACCACCACTAGTAATGCTAATGCTACACATTTGCTGCACCTCCTACTATTAATGGTAAAATAATTGGTGTTGGCAATGTTTTCACTTCAAATGCAAAGCGCGAAAAACTGCCTGAAACTGCTAAAACTGCTGAAACTGCGTGTGATAAAACTGCTGAAATTTTTTCCAACATTGGGGATGATGATCCCATTGCTTAAGATTATAATGGTTTGGATTTTGATGATTGCCACATCTCTGAAGTTATAAAGTTCTTACAAAAACTTGCTAATAGTCCTAATGCTAGTGCTATAAATTTGGCTTTCACGAAACATATTACAAATGCTCTCATAAAAGCTAGAGAAGAGAAACTAGAATGCGAAGCTTCTATTCCTAGGAAGCTAGAGGATGGTTGGGAGCCCATCATTAAGATGAAGGTCAATGACTTTGATTGTAATGCTTTATGTGATCTTGGTGCAAGTATTTCGTTATGCCTAAGAAAATCTATAATATGCTTGACTTGCCACCATTGAAAAATTGTTATTTGGATGTTAATCTTGCTGATCATTCTACAAAGAAACCTTTGGGGAAAGTTGATAATGTTTGCATTACCGTTAACAATAACCTTGTCCCCGTTGATTTTGTTGTCTTGGATATTGAATGCAATGCATCTTGTCCCATTATATTGGGAAGACCTTTTCTTCGAACTGTTGGTGCTATCATTGATATGAAGGAAGGTAATATTAAATATCAATTCCCTCTCAAGAAAGGTATGGAACACTTCCCTAGAAAGAGAATGAAGTTACCTTTTGATTCTATTATTAGAACAAATTATGATGTTGACACTTCGTCTCTTGATAATGCTTGATACACACTTTCTGCGCCTAGCTGAAAGGCGTTAAAGAAAAGCGCTTATGGGAGACAACCCATGTTTTTACTACAGTACCTTTGTTTTTATTTTGAGTCTTGGAAGTTGTTTAATACTGTAGCAACCTCTCCTTATCTTAGTTTTGTGCATTGTTGTGTGCTGTCCACAACTGGCGCGTAGTTGACGTGGGAGGTTTAATGGTGGTTGACAGGCTTGGTGGAGTGTCTTGATTCGTCCCCGGCAACGGCGCCAGAAAATAGCTTGATGTCTACGCACGCTTCTATTCTTGTAGACAGTGTTGGGCCTCCAAGAGCAGAGGTTTGTAGAACAGCAGCAAGTTTTCCCTTAAGTGGATCACCCAAGGTTTATCGATCTCAGGGAGGAAGAGGTCAAAGATATCCCTCTCATGCAACCCTGCAACCACAAAGCAAGAAGTCTCTTGTGTCCCCAACACACCTAATAGGTGCACTAGTTCGGCGAAGAGATAGTGAAATACAGGTGGTATGAATATATATGAGCGATGGCAACGGCACCGGAAAAGTGCTTTGCCCGGGACGATAAACAAGCGAGTAGTAACGCGGCAGTAGTAACGCAGTAAAACAGTAAACAAGCAGCAATAGCAGTATTTAGGAACAAGGCCTAGGGATCATACTTTCACTAGTGGACACTCTCAACATTGATCACATAACAGAATAGATAAATGCATACTCTACACTCTTGTTGGATGATGAACACCATTGCGTAGGATTACACGAACCCTCAATGCCGGAGTTAACAAGCTCCACAATTCAATGTTCATATTTAAATAACCTTAGAGTGCATGAAAGATCAACACGACTAAACCAAGTACTAACATAGCATGCACACTTGTCACCTTCATACTATGTAGGAGGAATAGATCACATCAATACCATCATAGCAATAGTTAACTTTATAATCTACAAGAGATCATAATCATAGCCTACGCCAAGTACTAACACGGATGCACACACTCGTCACCATTACACCGTGCGGGAGGAATAAAACTACTTTAATAACATCACTAGAGTAGCACACAGATAAATTGTGATACAAAACACATTGCAATCATAAAGAGATATAAATAAGCACTTCACTATGCTACTCTGAATTACTCTCTGGCAAGATAACGAACACTAATTCATCATGTAGGCAAACCTTAAAGATGCATTCCCAAGTACTAATGAACACCCCACGCTGTCACTTTGAGCATTCACAGGAGGTACTAACACACCACAATTTCATAGAGACATCCAACTCAAATCATAACTCGGGGAATAAGTATTCGTGAAATATAGCCTAAGAGACCCACACGGTGCACACACTCGTCACCTTTACACACGTGGGACAAGGAGTCTCCGGAGATCACATAAGTAAAATCCACTTGACTAGCATAATGACATCTAGATTACAAGCATCATCATATGAATCTCAATCATGTAAGGCAGCTCATGAGATTATTGTATTGAAGTACATAGGAGAGAGATTAACCACATAGCTACCGGTTGTTATCACCAGAATTTGACCGAATCAGAGGTGGGCCACGATCAAGATGGACTTGAAGAATATACATGGAAGAAATACGTGAATCGGCCTGTTATGCAAAGTTGGGCTAGTTTGCCCGTGTATCTGTAATTTAGTAGGATACGTGTCGGTTAGTTAGAGTTTAACTCGTGCACGGTTGGGATTATTCCCACGTTAGAAAGTCTATGGACTATAAATATGTATCTAGGGTTTATGAAATAAACAACAATCACGTTCACCACAAACCAATCTAGGCGCATCGCCAACTCCCTTGTCTCGAGGGTTTCTTCCGGGTAAGCATCATGCTGCCTAGATCGCATCTTGCGATCTAGGCTGTACAAGTTTATTCGTTGTTCATGCGTTGCTCGTACTGAAGCCTTTTTGATGGCGAGCAACGTAGTTATCTTAGATGTGTTAGGGTTAGCATTGTTCTTCGTATCATATGCTGTCGTAGTGCAACCCTTAGACATCTAGCCGCCCTTACACCTATCTTAGGTGTAGGGGCGGCACCCGCTTGATCTTTATTTAGTAGATCCGATCCGTTATGGTTGCTCCTTGTTCTTCAAGGATTAGTTTAATATCTGCATAGTTAGGCCTTACAAAGGGTTGAAGGATCCAGCGGCGCGTAGGGTGTAGTTTGCTGGCCCTAGACAGGATGTTCGGGGATCAACCTCGTGTTGGTTTTTAGGCCTTGTTTAGGATTGGCTTACGAACACCGTGCGTGGCCGTGAGGCTCAATCACGAGTAGGATGTTCCGATTATGCGGTGAAAACCCTAAATCGTAGTAGATTGCTTTAGCTTTATTCTGATCAAGCAGGACCACCATATATTCGTACACCTCGTGCGAATCATGGGTGGATCGGCTCTTTGAGCCGATTCACGGGACAACCTCGAGAGCCGATCGAGGCTCGTATTTAATGTTTACGTGTATGCCATGCAGGAAACTAAGCGAGGCATCTCCATCACCTTCCTGACCAGGTATAGGTCAGGTGGCACGCCCTTGCACCAGCATCGGACGTGCGTGCCGGAATCTTTGCGGGCCATCGCTCGGAGGGACCAGGGCCAGCCGCAGCCCTAAGTTGTTCCCGGCTCTACTGTGTTGCCCGTCGCTGCTCGCCGGTGGGTTTCTGACCGCAACACATTCTGGCACGCCCGGTGGGACAATCTTCGACATCAACCACATCGCCATCTACATCTGAGATGGTGGACGGCACTCCAGTCACGTACGAGGATCTGACCGAGGAACTCAAGAAGAAGTATGACGAGGTCAAAGCAATCCTCGAAGCCGACCTCATCGGCTCTTTTCATAGAACCCGCTCACATGGCATCAGGTGGAAAGGGTTCTCACCTGAAGGCGCGCTCGATGGAGTGGACCTGTCCGCCCCATCGAAGAACGCACCGAGTCCCCGCGTCGGGAGATCAACTACATGGTGGCTCACTCGCCGCACCGCCATTCCGAGAGCCCGGTGAACACTTTGGAGCGTGTCGCTCTTCGGGTGATCCAGGAAATCATGAGGCATCGTACTCTCCGTCAGGACCAGCTCTCGGGACTTACAAAGGAGAGATGCCACTCCAGTCCCGTCCACCGCTGCCATTCGCGTTGGCAGCACCAGAAGTGCCGAATTCACCGGCATACGTCGTCTACAAGATCGGTGGTGACCCTAGCGACTACCAGTTCTTGCATGAGGCGCCTAAGGAGATCCCTCACGGTTACACGTGCACATACATGCCAGACTGCACTAACTGGGCGCTCACGAACCAGACTGCAACAGCAGGGACTTCTGGAAAAGCAGGAGGAACTTCGGGAACAGATCTTGAGAAGCAGACGTGGCTAGCTAAGTATGCCACTCCGATAAACCTCCAGAGCTCAGCTCCTGCAGTTGGCTCAGAGCTGGAAAAGCAAGCATGGCTGGCTAAGTATGCCACTCCGGCGAATCTTCGAGTTCGACTCCGTAGCCAGCACCGCGGATCAAATCGATACGATCCCGAGAGACCGGTTCGGCATGGTGCCGAAAAGGAGGACAATCGGCTATTCCAAGCCGTACCCCAACGAGTACGAGTTGATCCCGCTACCACCCAAATATCGGCTCCCCGATTTCTCCAAGTTTAATGGATCGGATGGTTCCAGCTCCATCGAGCACGTGAGCCGATATTTGGCACAGCTGGGCACGATCTCAGCAGCGAGATGAACCGCGTGTGAGGTTCTTCGCACGATCCCTCACATGATCGGCTTTCGGGTGGTACACATCGCTGCCACCGGACTCGATCCGGACGTGGAAGCAGTTGGAAGAGCGAGTTCCACATGCGGTATCACTCGAGAGGCTTCCGAGGCCGGCATTGCCGATCTAGCACAAGTACGTCGAAGCGTGGAGAACCGTGGCGGAATACGTCCGGCGCTTCGGACTTGTTAGGAACCGATATTATTCGGCTCGTGTGACTGAAAAGAAGCGATCGAGTTGGCGGTGGTGGGCCTTGCATCACCAATCAAGGATATGGCCTCCCAAGCGGACTACCCTTCACCGGCGCACATGGTTCGAAATTGTCGTTATATGAACGAGCGCCACCCGGACTTGTACCAGGACAAATTCAAGCATGCGGTAGTCCCGGTTGAGGCGGACGAAGACGAAGGCTCGCGGGAGATCAAGAGGTAGCGAGTGGCTGAATGGACTCGGGGGGCAACCCCCGTGTCCTGCAAATGGGTTAAGCCACCAGGTCCGCCGAGAGGGTTTGATTTCGACGTAACTAAAACTGAGCAAATTTTTGACCTCTTACTTAAGGAGAAGCAGTTGAAGTTACCCGAAGGCCTCAAAATCCCCACGGTACAGGAACTGAACGGAAAGCCATACTGCAAATGGCATAACTCGTACTCCCATACCACCAACGACTGCAGGGTGTGGCGTCAGCAGATCCAAATGGCGATAGAACAAGGCCGTCTAATTTTCAACCAGTACGCCATGAAAGTCGACACTCACCCCTTCCCCGCCGTTAACATGGTGGAGTGCACTTACCCTGGAGGGTGCCAGCCAGGATTCTCGTTCAACATCAACATGGTAGGACCTGGACACCACTCTGGTAAGGATGGAGACGAGGGCAGCTACTTTCATAGCAAGGACACATAGGAAGCCGCTCCACGCGATCGGCTCCGTCACGATGGCAAGCGCTACATCACAGAGGGAGAAGTGAAGAATGTAAGATATCAGTGACCTCTCTCTGATCACCTCCTCAACAAGTACGTGAGTCAGTATGACCAACGCCGACGGTCCAACGACGATGATGAAAGAGATCGTCTGGCTAGGGACGCCAGGAGGCATCATCGGCATGATCGCGATGAGGAGGAGTACGAGCGCCGTGCCAAGGAAAGGTCAAGGGAGCAAGACGACGAGGATAGGCACTGGGACTGTCCCTTCTTCAGACACTGCTGGGATTCAGGAATGAGCCGATTGCCTACAATCGGCAATTGCCCAGAATGTAAACAGAAGAAGAAGGAGGCAGCTAACGTGTCCGTGTTCCAACGCTTAGGGCCTCTCCCGCCTCGGAACAAGCACGCTGAGTCCCCTCGAGTGGAAGATCTCGAGGATTTGGAAGACGATGTTGAAGAAGAAGAAGATAGGTACCACCGGCCAAGGTGGTGCCCTGATGGACTCAGCCGTTCCCAAAAACGTAGGGTTCAGCGACTACGTGGTTTAGAGGAAGCCGAAAGGCTATACCTGCACACATTGAGGAAGGCGCGGCCTGATCTGGCCGCTAAAATTCAACGAACCCTGGATGAAGAGGGTCGACCACAGAAATTGGAGTGGCGCCCCAAGCAAAGGAAAGCCGATGATGAAACATCGGCTGGCACAAACATGGTGTTCATCCTTCCGACGGAGTTTAGTGCTCCAGGATTAGACGAGGCACCTGTGGCACAACTTGACTGCGGCCCACGGCCAGTTATCTTTGAGAAGCCACGAGTAAGAAGCTACAGACATCTCAAGGCCCTGTACTTGCGAGGTTATATCGATGGGAGGCCTGTCAACAAGATGCTAGTGGACACCGGAGCGGCAGTCAACATTATGCCATACTCCATGCTACGTCGGTTGGGACGCTCTAGCTCGGATCTGATCAAGACCAACGTGACATTGAGCGATTTCAACGGCCAAGCGTCTGACGCACAAGGTGTTCTGAACGTGGATCTGACCGTAGGAAGGAAAACCATCCCTACGACGTTCTTTATCGTCGACAGCAAGAGCACCTATGCTGTCCTGCTAGGAAGAGATTGGATCCACGCCAACTGTTGCATTCCATCCACGATGCACCAATGCGTAATACGAGTGGGATGGAGATGAGGTAGAGGTCGTCCGAGGCCGATGACTCAGCCGAGATTTCAACGGCTGGCATGAACGCTTGGGAAACGAGCGGGTTAAGAGCCACTCTCGAGCATCAATTTGGACGATCGCGAGCGCATCGACGTGACGAAGAACGGGGTTAGGCTGGTCTTATCCACCGGCCTGACCGTCTAGCAAGAACAAACCTATGGGCAAACGTGGCGAGGCCGATCCTTGGGATCGGCCCCAAAGATCTATGGAGGAACATTGCAAAACCTTCATTGAGCGATTCAATCAACATGGAGGCCGATTCCAGCAATCGGCCAAAATTATCTTCACCACACATTCTGCCTGTGTTCAACGTCGATCTGATGGGCAGCGGTTTTACGTCGGCTGATGAGAGCCAACATTAGTCCTAACGAAGCCGACGTTCAAATACAGTGGCTTGGCTAACTACAGAGCCGATATCTGCAGTTTCCTGATAGATTCGGCTCGGGGGGCACCTACACAGATGAACATGTGCAGATGGACATGTGTGCAGTGAAATATTGGGGGCCGATAGAAAAATCGGCCAGTAAAAAAAAATTACATGGTATACAGCCGATGCACGGGCATCGACTTTAGAGCTAAGAAACAAAGCCGATGTACAGCCATCGACTCTAGTACAGTTACACAAGATCTACCAGCTGCGTGTTCAAAACGCGGATTTTCGCCAAAGACGGTCTTCAGTTCAGCTTCAAGGCCTTCTGCTTCCGTGAGGGGGTGAACAATGAGAGCTGCCTCGGTTGCAAGGAGCCGATTTTGCGCCAATTCAGCGGTACTGTCAGAAGCATCAGTTTTGGCATGCAAGGCAGCCTCTTTCTCATTAAGCTGTTGGTGTTTCGTCTGCAACATCGGCTTTCAGCAGAAGAAAGGTGGTCAATGGGGGCAAGTTTGGCTAACTCTGCATGGTGGCTGTCTCAGATTACCTGAGTTCAAAGCCCTTTGTTTGATCTGTGCATCTTCACCGCTATTCTCGCCTTGACTGAGGCTCGGGGGGCAGCTGGCCTGGTAGATGCTCTGTTTTTAGAAGCCGACTGGAGTGTCGTCGGCTGACCCTGCATCATAACCTTCTTCGAAAGCGGTGAGTTGTTGCAGTAGAAGACTACTAGAGCTGCTGAAAGGGAAGCCGTCATCATCTACAGGGTTAGAACCGTTTCTGTTGTTACGAAACAATAGAGCAAGGCGCCATGTTCGGACAGTAAGGGGCAGTTAAGGATCACCTTCAGGCTGGAGACCATAGCGTGGGCATTGGATGGTGCTGCCCATGGATTCATTGCAGTTGCGAACCCACGCGATTGACATCTGAGGTTCGTATGGCCGTGGGTTGGATCTGTTCAAGTGGCGCTTTGGGAAATTGGGTTTTGCCCTTGCGGACAGGCCACAGATTACCATTTGGGTAAACAATAGAGTTGGCTCTGCTCGTGTCTTCATGGCAAGGACCGGTGCGCTGCCATCGGCTCGCAATTTGTTGACTTATTTTAGCAATCGGTAAATTCGGTGAAAGGACAGAATCAGCTGAGAAGTTCTTCTTCATAATAAGAGTAGTTTTTTACAAAGAAGAGCCGATTGCTCAAGAAAGGGAAAACAAAAGAAGAGCCGATTGCTCAGGGGTTACTAGTCCTACTTTACTAGTCCTCGCTGGCCTCGTCGTCGGCATCGCTGCCGTCGGCGCTGCTTCCGGAGAGTTCCTCGTCGCTGCTACCCCAGCCCTCGGCCGGAGCCTCTTCCTCCTCGTCATCATCATCATCCTCGCTGTCCGCCCAAGCGCGGAAGCGCTTTGCCGGCGGATACCCAGCGGAGGAGGAGGAATCATCCTCCTCCTTCTCCTCTTCTTCCTCGTCATCATCATCGTCCTCGCTGTCCGCCCATGCGCGGAATCGCTTTGCCGGCGGGTACCCTGTGGAGGAGGAGGAATCATCCTCCTCCTTTTCTTCTACTTCTTCTTCTTCTTCCTCCTCGTCGGAGGAGGTAGGTTTCGCCCAGGGGTGGAGGTCGTCTTCGCTGTCGCTCTTCAGTTCCCCTTCGAGGAGGAACCCGAGGTCGTCCTCCCCATCGGTCAGAGGCAAGTCACCATCTGACCCGACGAGTGCCTCGGGTGGGCCGTCTGGCACATGGTCAAAGTTCCACTCCTGCTCGCTCGAGGAGGCAGACTGGAGGGAGAGGCCTGAGGAGATGGAGGAAGAGGACGACATTGCTGAAGGGGAAGAGGGTTTTCTTGGTGCCGATGGCCAGAACAGAGCAAGGGGATGAAGTGGCGGATGATTCAGAGCGGTTAAATAAAGGGGATATAGTGGGGATTCAATGCCACAGCAGTTTCCGAGGAGATGGTGCCCAACAGGAATAAATTTGCCAGATCACGCGAGAAGTGGAGAAGGCAAGTCATCATGATGAAGAATACTGCGGCGGTTCCGCTCTCGCCACGACATGACCCGACGAAGAAAAGCAGAGTGATTTTGGAATTATCAATTCCAAAACCAGGGGGGCATGTGTTATCACCAGAATTTGACCGAATCAGAGGTGGGCCGCGATCAAGATGGACTTGAAGAATATACATGGAAGAAATACGCGAATCGGCCTGTTATGCAAAGTTGGGCTAGTTTGCCCGTGTATCTGTAATTTAGTAGGATACGTGTCGGTTAGTTAGAGTTTAACTCGTGCACGGTTGGGATTATTCCCACGTTAGAAAGTCTACGGACTATAAATATGTATCTAGGGTTTATGAAATAAACAACAATCACGTTCACCACAAACCAATCTAGGCGCATCGCCAACTCCCTTGTCTCGAGGGTTTCTTCCGGGTAAGCATCATGCTGCCTAGATCGCATCTTGCGATCTAGGCAGACAAGTTTATTCGTTGTTCATGCGTTGCTCGTATCGAAGCCTTTTTGATGGCGAGCAACGTAGTTATCTTAGATGTGTTAGGGTTAGCATTGTTCTTCGTATCATATGCTGTCGTAGTGCAACCCTTAGACATCTAGCCGCCCTTACACCTATCTTAGGTGTAGGGGCGGCACCCCGCTTGATCTTTATTTAGTAGATCCGATCCGTTATGGTTGCTCCTTGTTCTTCAAGGATTAGTTTAATATCTGCATAGTTAGGCCTTACAAAGGGTTGAAGGATCCAGCGGCGCGTAGGGTGTAGTTTGCTGGCCCTAGACAGGATGTTCCGGGGATCAACCTCGTGTTGGTTTTTAGGCCTTGTTTAGGATTGGCTTACGAACACCGTGCGTGGCCGCGAGGCTCAATCACGAGTAGGATGTTCCGATTATGCGGTGAAAACCCTAAATCGTAGTAGATTGCTTTAGCTTTATTCTGATCAAGCAGGACCACCATATATTCGTACACCTCGTGCGAATCATGGGTGGATCGGCTCTTTGAGCCGATTCACAGGACAACCTGAGAGCCGATCGAGGCTCGTATTTAATGTTTACGTGTATGCCATGCGAGGAAACTAAGCGAGGCATCTCCATCACCTTCCCGACCGGGTATAGGTCAGGTGGCATGCCCTTGCACCAGCATCGGACGTGCGTGCCGGAATCTTTGCGGGCCGTCGCTCGGAGGGACCAGGGCCAGCCGCAGCCCTAAGTTGTTCCCGGCTCTACTGTGTTGCCCGTCGCTGCTCGCCGGTGGGTTTCTGACCGCAACACCGGTACAGCCCCGAGCCTCGATGGAGAACGACTCCCTCCTCATGGGAGACAGCAGCGTTGATGGAGATGGCGGTGGTGTCGATGGAGGAGCCTTCCGGGGGCACTTCCCCGTCCCGGCGGCGTGCCGGAACAGAGACTCCTGTCCCCCGGATCTTGGCTTCGCGATGGCGGCGGCTCGGAAGGTTTCTCGTACCGTGGCTTTTCCGTATCGATGTTTTAGGTCAGGGACCTTTATATAGGCGAAGAGGCGGAGTCGGAAGGTCAACGGGGCGACGACACCATGGGGGGGCGCGGGCCACCCCCAGGCCGCGCCGGCCTATGGTCTGGTGGGCCTGTGCCCCCTCTCTGGCGGCTCTCGGGTGTTCTGGATGCTTCCGGGCAAAATAGGAACCTGGGCGTTGATTTCGTCCAATTCCGAGAATATTTCTTTACTAGGATTTCTGAAACCAAAAACAGCGAGAAAACGAGACCGGCACTTCGGCATCTTGTTAATAGGTTAGTTCCGGAAAATGCACGAATATGACATAAAGTGTGCATAAAACATGTAGATATCATCAATAATGTGGCATGGAACATAAGAAATTATCGATACGTCGGAGACGTATCAGCATCCCCAAGCTTAGTTACGCTCGTCCCGAGCAGGTAAAACGATAACAAAGATAATTTCTGAAGTGACATGCCATCATAACCTTGATCATACTATTTGTAAACATATGTAATGAATGCAGCGATCAAAACAATGGTAATGACATGAGTAAACAAGTGAATCATACAGCAAAGACTTTTCATGAATAGTACTTAAAGACAAGCATCAATAAGTCTTGCATAAGAGTTAACTGATAAAGCAATAATTCAAAGTAGAGGTATTGAAGCAACACAAAGGAAGATTAAGTTTCAGCTGTTGCTTTCAACTTATAACATGTATATCTCATGGATAGTGTCAATGTAAAGTAATATAACAAGTGCAATATGCAAATATGTAGGAATCAATGCACAGTTCACACAAGTGTTTGCTTCTTGAGGTGGAGAGAGATATGTGAACTGACTCAACATAAAAGTAAAAGAAAGGTCCTTCAAAGAGGAAAGCATCGATTGCTATATTTGTGCTAGAGCTTTTATTTTGAAAACATGAAACAATTTTGTCAACGGTAGTAATAAATCATATGTATCATGTAAATTATATCTTACAAGTTGCAAGCCATGCATAGTATACTAATAGTGCCCGCACCTTGTCCTAATTAGCTTGGACTACCGGGATTATCGCAATGCACATGTTTTAACCAAGTGTCACAAAGGGGTACCTCTATGCCGCTCTGTACAAAGGTCTAAGGAGAAAGCTCGCATTGGATTTCTTGCTATTGATTATTCTCAACTTAGACATCCATACCGGGACAACATAGACAACGAGATAATGGACTCCTCTTTTATGCATAAGCATGTAGCAACAATTAATTTTCTCATATGAGATTGAGGATATTGTCCAAAACTGAAACTTCCACCATGGATCATGGCTTTAGTTAGCGGCCCAATGTTCTTCTCTAACAATATGCATGCTCTAACCATAAGGTGGTAGATCGCCCTTACTTCAGACAAGATGAACATGCATAGCAACTCACATGATATTCAACAAAGAGTAGTTGATGGCGTCCCCAGGAACATGGTTATCGCACAACGAGCAACTTAATAAGAGATAAAGTGCATAAGTACATATTCAATACCACAATAGTTTTTAAGCTATTTGTCCCATGAGCTATATATTGCAAAGGTGAATGATGGAATTTTAAAGGTAGCACTCAAGCAATTTACTTTGGAATGGCGGAGAAATACCATGTAGTAGGTAGGTATGGTGGACACAAATGGCATAGTGGTTGGCTCAAGTATTTTGGATGTATGAGAAGTATTCCCTCTCGATACAAGGTTTAGGCTAGCAAGGCTATTTGAAACAAACACAAGGATGAAGCGGTGCAGCAAAACTCACATAAAAGACATATTGTAAACATTATAAGAATCTACACCGTCTTCCTTGTTGTTCAAAACTCAGTACTAGAAATTATCTAGACTTTAGAGAGACCAAATATGCAAACCAAATTAGCAAGCTCTAAGTGTTTCTTCATTAATGGGTGCAAAGCATATGATGCAAGGGCTTAAACATGAGCACAACAATTGCCAAGTATCAAATTACCCAAGACATTTATAGCAATTACTACATGTATCATTTTCCAATTCCAACCATATAACAATTTAACGAAGAAGAAACTTCGCCATGAATACTATGAGTAGAAACTAAGAACATACTTGTCCATATGCAACAGCGGAGCGTGTCTCTCTCCCACACAAGCATTTATTCAAACAAAAACAAAAACAAAAGCACACGGACGCTCCAAGTAAAGTACATAAGATGTGACCGAATAAAAATATAGTTTCGGGGAGGAACTCGATAATTTGTCGATGAAGAAGGGGATGCCTTGGGCATCCCCAAGCTTAGACGCTTGAGTCTTCTTGAAATATGCAGGGGTGAACCACCGGGGCATCCCCAAGCTTAGAGCTTTCACTCTCCTTGATCATAATATATCATCCTCCTCTCTTGACCCTTGAAAACTTCCTCCACACCAAACTCGAAACAAACTCATTAGAGGGTTAGTGCATAATCAAAAATCCACATGTTCAGAGGTGACACAATCATTCTTAACACTTCTGGACATTGCTCAAAGCTACTGAAAGTTAATGGAATAAAGAAATCCATCCCACATAGCAAAAGGAGCAATGCGAAATAAAAGGCAGAATCTGTCAAAACAGAACAGTCCGTAAAGACGAATTTTATTGAGGCACCAGACTTGCTCAAATGAAAATGCTCAAATTGAATGAAAGTTGCGTACATATCTGAGGATCACTCACGTAAATTGGCTTAATTTTATGAGTTACCTACAGAGAATTTAGCCCAGATTCGTGACAGCAAAGAAATCTGTTTCTGCGCAGTAATCCAAATCTAGTATGAACTTTTCTATCAACGACTTTACTTGGCACAACAAAACACTAAACTAAGATAAGGAGAGGTTGCTACAGTAGTAAACAACTTCCAAGACACAAAATAAAAACAAAGTACTGTAGCAAAATAATACATGGGTTATCTCCCAAAAAGTTCTTTCTTTATAGCCATTAAGATGGGCTTAGCAGTTTTAATGATGCACTCGTAAGAAATAGTAGTTGAAGCAAAAGAGAGCATCAAGAGGCAAATTCAAAATACATTTAAGTCTAACATGCTTCCTATGCAAAGGAATCTTGTAAATAAACAAATTCAAGAAGCATAATGCAACAAGCATAGAAAAACTAGACAAGCTCAACTTCAAGATTTTAAGCATATAGAGAGGTGTTTTAGTAACATGAAAATTTCTACCACCATATTTTCCTCTCTCATAATAACTTTCAGTAGTGTCATGAGAAAACTCAACAATATAACCATCACATAAAGCATTCTTATCATGAGTCTCATGCATAAAATTATTACTCTCCACATAAGCATAATCAATTTTATTAGTACTAGTGGGAGCAAATTCAACAAAGTAGCTATCATTATTATTCTCATCATCAAATATAGGAGGCATATTGTAATCATAATCAAATTCATCCTCCATAACAGGTGGTAACAAAAGACTACTATCATTATAATCATCATAAATAGGAGGCAAAGTATCATCAAAGTAAACTTTCTCCTCAATTCTTGGGGGACTAAAAAGATCAAGCTCATCAAAACCAGCTTCCCCAAGCTTAGAATTTTCCATAGCATTAGCAACAATAGTGTTCAAAGCATTCATATTAATAACATTCCCATTAGTATGCATATAAAGTTCCATGGGTTTTTTAATTCTCTCTTCAAACACATCATGTCCTAATTCAAGATAAAGTTCATAAAGATCTCTCATATTTTTGTTGTTTTCCATTATGCCTAACTAGTGTAAACAAGAAACAAAAGTTGCAATTGCAGGATCTAAAGGAAATAGCTTCGAGCACACACACAACGGCAACAGAAAAGTACTCAGTTACCTGGGACCGCAGTATGAGTGCCTTTTACCTTTCCTCCCCGGCAACGGCGCCAGAAAATAGCTTGCTGTCCACAACTGGCGCGTAGTTGACGTGGGAGGTTTAATGGCGGTTGACGGGCTTGGTGGAGTGTCTTGATTCGTCCCCGGCAACGGCGCCAGAAAATAGCTTGATGTCTACGCACGCTTCTATTCTTGTAGACAATGTTGGGCCTCCAAGAGCAGAGGTTTGTAGAACAGCAGCAAGTTTTCCCTTAAGTGGATCACCCAAGGTTTATCGATCTCAGGGAGGAAGAGGTCAAAGATATCCCTCTCATGCAACCCTGCAACCACAAAGCAAGAAGTCTCTTGTGTCCCCAACACACCTAATAGGTGCACTAGTTCGGCGAAGAGATAGTGAAATACAGGTGGTATGAATATATATGAGCGGTGGCAACGGCACCAGAAAAGTGCTTTGCCCAGGACGAGTAAACAAGCAGTAGTAACGCAAGTAAAACAATAAACAAGCAGCGATAGCGATATTTAGGAACAAGGCCTAGGGATCATACTTTCACTAGTGGACACTCTCAACATTGATCACATAACGGAATAGATAAATGCATACTCTACACTCTTGTTGGATGATGAACACCATTGCGTAGGATTACACGAACCCTCAATGCCGGAGTTAACAAGCTCCACAATTCAATGTTCATATTTAAATAACCTTAGAGTGCATGAAAGATCAACATGACTAAACCAAGTACTAACATAGCATGCACACTTGTCACCTTCATACTATGTAGGAGGAATAGATCACATCAATACCATCATAGCAATAGTTAACTTCATAATCTACAAGAGATCATAATCATAGCCTACGCCAAGTACTAACACGGATGCACACATGATACGTCTCCAACGTATCTATAATTTCCGATGTTCCATGCTTGTTTTATGACAATACCAACATGTTTTGTTCACACTTTATATCATTTTCATGCATTTTCCGGAACTAACCTATTAACAAGATGCCACAGTGCCAGTTCTCGTTTTCTGCTGTTTTTGGTTCCGAGAAAGGCTGTTCGGGCAATATTCTCGGAATTGGACGAAATCAACGCCAAACCTCCTATTTTTCCCGGAAGCGTCCGAACACCGAAGAAGAGTCGGAGAGGGGCCGGGGGGCCACCACACCACATGGCGGCGCGGGCCAGGCCTAGGCCGCGCCGGCCTAGGGTGTGGCGCCTCCGAGTGCCCCCTGCGCCGCCTCTTCGCCTATAAAAGCCCTTTCGACCTAAAAACGCAGTACCAATTGACGAAACTCCGGAAAGACTCCAGGGGCGCCGCCGCCATCGCGAAACTCCAATTCGGGGGACAGAACTCTCTGTTCCGGCACCCTGCCGGACGGGGAATTGCCCCCGGAGCCATCTCCACCGCCGTCTTCACCGCCATCGCTGCCCCCATGATGAGGAGGGAGTAATTCACCCCTGAGGCTGAGGGCTTCGCTGTAGCTATGTGGTTCATCTCTCTCCCATGTACCTCAATACAATGATCTCATGAGCTGCTTTACATGATTGAGATTCATATGAGTTTTGTATCACTACTATCTATGTGCTACTCTAGCAAAGTTATTAAAGTAGTTCTATTCCTCCTGCACGAGTGTAAAGGTGACAGTGTGTGCACCGTGTTAGTACTTGGTTTGTGCTATGATCATGATCTCTTGTAGATTATGGAGTTAATTATTGCTATGATAATATTGATGTGATCTATTCCTCCTACATATGCATGAAGGTGACAGTGTGCATGCTATGCTAGTACTTGGTTTAGTCTGTTGATCTATCTTACACTATAAGGTTACTTAAATATGAACAAATTGTGGAGCTTGTTAACTCCGGCATTGAGGGTTCGTGTAATCCTACGCAATGCGTTCATCATCCAACAAAAGTGTAGAGTATGCATTTATCTATTCTGTTATGTGATCAATGTTGAGAGTGTCCACTAGTGAAAGTGTAATCCCTAGGCCTTGTTCCTAAATACTGCTGCGTTACTACTGCTTGTTTACTTGTTTTCTTGCGTTACTACTCGCTGCAATACTACCACCATCAACTACACGCCAGCAAGCTATTTTCTGGCACCGTTGCTACTGCTCACATATATTCATACCACCTGTATTTCACTATCTCTTCGCCGAACTAGTGCACCTATTTGGTGTGTTGGGGACACAAGAGACTTCTTGCTTTGTGGTTGCAGGGTTGCATAAGAGGGATATCTTTGACCTCTTCCTCCCCGAGTTCGATAAACCTTGGGTATCCACTTAAGGGAAAACTTGCTCGCTGTCCTACAAACCTCTGCTCTTGGAGGCCCAACACTCGTCTGCAGGAAAGGGGGGGAACGTAGACATCAAGCACTTTTCTGGCGCCGTTGCCGGGGAGGAAAGGTAAAAGGTACTCACACTCCGGACCTCGGCTACCAAGTTATTTTCCGCCATTGTAAGTACTCGAAGCTATTTCCTTTAGATCCTGCAATTGCAACTTTTTGTTTCTTGTTTACACTAGCTAGGCATAATGGAAAACAACAAAAAAATCGGTGAGCTTTTTAATCTTTTTCCTGATTTAGAATTGTTTGATGCGAAAATTAAAAAACCTATGGAACCTTATTTGCATGTTAGTCGCGATGTTATTAGTATGAATGCAATTACTACTAATGCTATGGAGAAGTCTAAGCTTGGGGAAGCTAGTTTTTGTGATCTTTTTAGCTTCCCATCTTCAGGGGAGAAAATTTGTTTTGATAATGCTTTATCTCCCATATGCGATAACTCTAATGATGCTTCTGATATTTTGAATCCACCTGCTGAAAGTATTCCGTATAAAATACCTATGAAAATTATTGAACGTGTTATGGACAATCACTATAAAGGGGATGGAACTGTCCATCCTAGAGATCATTTACTGTTTTTGCACGAATTATGCGGGTTATTCAAGTGTGCAGGTATCTCTATGGATGAAGTGAGGAAGAAGCTATTCTCTGTTTCGCTGTCTGGTAATGCGACGCATTGGTATAAATTGTTGGAGAATAGACATTCTCTTGGTTGGGAGGAAATTGCATCTCTCTTTTATTCTAAATTTTATCCTCCTCATGAAGTGCATATTGATAGGAATTATATTTATAACTTTTATCCTCGTGATGGAGAGAGTATTTCTCAAGCGTGGGGAGACTGAAGTCACTTATGCTCAAATGTCCCATTCATGAGCTCCCCAGTAATGTTATTGTTAACAATTTTTATGCGAGGCTTTCGGGACAACACAAGGACTATCTGGACGCGTGTTCGGAGGGATCTTTCACAAGCAAGGAGGTTGAAGCTAGGTGGGATCTTCTTGATCGGATTGAGGACAACGCTGAAGGATGGGAGAACAATGAAGGTAAAGAGTCAGGTATAAATTATGATTATGAATGCATTGAAGCTTTTATGGATACCGATAAATTTCGAAATATGAGTGCTACTTATGGTCTTGACTCTCAAGTTGCTGCAAATCTTTATAAAGCCTTTGCTTCTCATTTTGAATTGCCTAAAAATAATTTTGATAAGTATCATGAACCTTTTAAAGAGGATTGCATGAAGAATGAAATTGTTGTTAATTATTGCAATAAGCATGCTCAAACTCCTAAGAATGCCATTTCCTATAAGCATGTTAATTTTTGTGGAATACATAGACCTTGTGGAATTAATCAAATCAAAGATGAATATTGTATCCATCATGCTAATGAAAAAACTAGAAAGTGGTTTAGGGCTCTAGATGATCTTGGTAAAAAAGTTTGCGCCCTCTATCCTTTTATTTGTGAAGTTTGCCATGAAGTGGGTCATTTTAATTTTCAATGCTCCTCCAATGATAATTTGAACCCAATGAGTGCTGCAAATTTGTATTGTGATGATGAAATTACTCCTAATCAGCATGATGAACTTACTCTATTCTTGGGGTGTGAAGAACTGTCAAGAAAAATCTCTTTGTTACATATGAGTGATCTTGATATTGATGATGTCCTGCATGGGTGTTTTTCTTATTGCATTGATAATAGCCATACAAATACTTACATACAAAATATTTTAGAAGATGACACCTTGCCAAAATATGATAGGACCGCTGTGTGTTTTCAACTAATTAATGAAAAGGAGGGATCCTCCCAAGTTTCTTCTATTGTTTCTGAAAGTAAATCAGGTTATGCGGACAAGCCACCCTTCAAGCCTCTCACTCCTGAAGAAGGGAACGAGGAAAAGGAGAAGAAGAAGAAGGGAACGAAGAAGAAGAAGAAGAATAAGGGGAATAAAAAGAAAGAGGTAACAGCATATCCCCGCGTGAATGAGATAACAATAGGTAACCGTAAGTATGTTGCTCCTAATGATTATTGTGATAATGAATCTGAATATGATGATCTTCCTATGCCCTTTACATACATTAGCAATCATGATTTGAATGAGCACACTACTTTTGATATTGCAAATCTCTGGGAAATTAATTCTGAAAATGATGATGATAATGATTGCCATAGTGTCAGTGCTATCCATGCTTCCTCCCATAATGATATAGAAGGCTCTAAGCTTGGGGAGGAGGTGTTTGAAAATCCTTTAGCTACTGGTCATTATGTTCTTGATACATCTCCTTCTAATAACAATGATGGTGTGGGCACAGATAAACCGACTGTGAAAGATAACTATTCTATTTCCTATGATGACATCTGTGCCTCCGATCTCTGATGATTATTACAAAGAATGCTATGATATAGGTTCTAACTATCCTTATGAAACTTGTCATAGTCATGATTGGGTTACCAAAAACAATTCCCTTAATATGCAACTTGTTTACCATGTTCAAATTCTTGATAATAATCTTGCTCCAATTACTATTAATGAGAAGAACTCTTCTTATGCCAAAATTAATGATACTTCTATGCATATGAACTATGATAAGAATGTTTTAAGTGATGGGTATATTGTGGATTTCATCAATGATGCTACTGAAAGTTATTATGAGAGAGGGAAATATGGTTGTATGCATCTTAATAATATTAAGTTTTCCCTCTTTATGTTGAGAATCTTGAAGTTACTCGTGTTTTATCCTCTTATGCTTGTCACTTTGTTCTTCATGAATTCATTTGTGTACAAGATTCCTCTGCATAGGAAGCATGTTAGGCTTAGTAACATTTAGATTCCCACACCTCTGAGCTCTACTTTAAATACTACATGAAGATGGTTCATTAAAAGCCTAAATTTATTCTGTTAAATATAGAAAAACCCAGGATAGCCATGTGATTTACTGATTGCTGTTTCTATTTATTATTTGAGTTGTCTGTGTGTATCTATCTTAATTTTATGTTTCTTTTAAATATATATAGGGGGGGGGGGGGGGGGGGGGGGGGGGGGGGGGGGGGGGGGG
>NC_061508.1:213317521-213492026 GCF_022539505.1 Lolium rigidum | reverse complement strand
GCACCATTGCTACTGCTCACATATATTCATACCACCTGTATTTCACTATCTCTTCGCCGAACTAGTGCACCTATTTGGTGTGTTGGGGACACAAGAGACTTCTTGCTTTGTGGTTGCAGGGTTGCATAAGAGGGATATCTTTGACCTCTTCCTCCCTGAGTTCGATAAACCTTGGGTATCCACTTAAGGGAAAACTTGCTGCTGTCCTACAAACCTCTGCTCTTGGAGGCCCAACACTGTCTACAGGAAAGGAGGGGGAACATAGACATCAACACACTGTCACCATTACACCGTGCAGGAGGAATAAAACTACTTTAATAACATCACTAGAGTAGCACACAGATAAATTGTGATACAAAACACATTGCAATCATAAAGAGATATAAATAAGCACTTCACTATGCTACTCTGAATTACTCTCTGGCAAGATAACGAACACTAATTCATCATGTAGGCAAACCTTAAAGATGCATTCCCAAGTACTAATGAACACCCCACGCTGTCACTTTGAGCATTCACAGGAGGTACTAACACACCACAATTTCATAGAGACATCCAACTCAAATCATAACTCGGTGAATAAGTATTCTCGTGAAATATAGCCTAAGAGACCCACACGGTGCACACACTCGTCACCTTTACACACGTGGGACAAGGAGTCTCCGGAGATCACATAAGTAAAATCCACTTGACTAGCATAATGACATCTAGATTACAAGCATCATCATATGAATCTCAATCATGTAAGGCAGCTCATGAGATTATTGTATTGAAGTACATAGGAGAGAGATTAACCACATAGCTACCGGTACAGCCCCGAGCCTCGATGGAGAACTACTCCCTCCTCATGGGAGACATCAGCGTTGATGGAGATGGCGGTGGTGTCGATGGAGGAGCCTTCCGGGGCACTTCCCCATCCCGGCGGCGTGCCGGAACGGAGACTCCTGTCCCCCGGATCTTGGCTTCGCGATGGCGGCGGCTCTGGAAGGTTTCTCGTACCGTGGCTTTTCCGTATCGATGTTTTAGGTCAGGGACCTTTATATAGGCGAAGAGGCGGAGTCGGATGGTCAACGGGGCGACGACACCATAGGGGGGCGCGGGCCACCCCCAGGCCGCGCTGGCCTATGGTCTGGTGGGCCTGTGCCCTCTCTCTGGCGGCTCTCGGGTGTTCTGGATGCTTCCGGGCAAAATAGGAACCTGGGCGTTGATTTCGTCCAATTCCGAGAATATTTCTTTACTAGGATTTCTGAAACCAAAAACCGCAGAAAACGAGAAGCGGCACTTCGGCATCTTGTTAATAGGTTAGTTCCGGAAAATGCACGAATATGACATAAAGTGTGCATAAAACATGTAGATATCATCAATAATGTGGCATGGAACATAAGAAATTATCGATACGTCGGAGACGTATCAGCATCCCCAAGCTTAGTTCTCGCTCGTCCCGAGCAGGTAAAACGATAACAAAGATAATTTCTGAAGTGACATGCCATCATAACCTTGATCATACTATTTGTAAACATATGTAATGAATGCAGCGATCAAAACAATGGTAATGACATGAGTAAACAAGTGAATCATACATCAAAGACTTTTCATGAATAGTACTTAAAGACAAGCATCAATAAGTCTTGCATAAGAGTTAACTGATAAAGCAATAATTCAAAGTAGAGGTATTGAAGCAACACAAAGGAAGATTAAGTTTCAGCGGTTGCTTTCAACTTATAACATGTATATCTCATGGATAGTGTCAATGTAAAGTAATATAACAAGTGCAATATGCAAATATGTAGGAATCAATGCACAGTTCACACAAGTGTTTGCTTCTTGAGGTGGAGAGAGATATGTGAACTGACTCAACATAAAAGTAAAAGAAAGGTCCTTCAAAGAGGAAAGCATCGATTGCTATATTTGTGCTAGAGCTTTTATTTTGAAAACATGAAACAATTTTGTCAACGGTAGTAATAAAGCATATGTATCATGTAAATTATATCTTACAAGTTGCAAGCCTCATGCATAGTATACTAATAGTGCCCGCACCGTGTCCTAATTAGCTTGGACTACCGGGATTATCGCAATGCACATGTTTTAACCAAGTGTCACAAAGGGGTACCTCTATGCCGCCTGTACAACGGTCTAAGGAGAAAGCTCGCATTAGATTTCTCGCTATTGATTATTCTCAACTTAGACATCCATACCGGGACAACATAGACAACAGATAATGGACTCCTCTTTTATGCATAAGCATGTAGCAACAATTAATTTTCTCATATGAGATTGAGGATATTGTCCAAAACTGAAACTTCCACCATGGATCATGGCTTTAGTTAGCGGCCCAATGTTCTTCTCTAACAATATGCATGCTCTAACCATAAGGTGGTAGATCGCCCTTACTTCAGACAAGACGAACATGCATAGCAACTCACATGATATTCAACAAAGAGTAGTTGATGGCGTCCCCAGGAACATGGTTATCGCACAACGAGCAACTTAATAAGAGATAAAGTGCATAAGTACATATTCAATACCACAATAGTTTTTAAGCTATTTGTCCCATGAGCTATATATTGCAAAGGTGAATGATGGAATTTTAAAGGTAGCACTCAAGCAATTTACTTTGGAATGGCGGAGAAATACCATGTAGTAGGTAGGTATGGTGGACACAAATGGCATAGTGGTTGGCTCAAGTATTTTGGATGTATGAGAAGTATTCCCTCTCGATACAAGGTTTAGGCTAGCAAGGCTATTTGAAACAAACACAAGGATGAAGCGGTGCAGCAAAACTCACATAAAAGACATATTGTAAACATTATAAGAATCTACACCGTCTTCCTTGTTGTTCAAAACTCAGTACTAGAAATTATCTAGACTTTAGAGAGACCAAATATGCAAACCAAATTAGCAAGCTCTAAGTGTTTCTTCATTAATGGGTGCAAAGCATATGATGCAAGGGCTTAAACATGAGCACAACAATTGCCAAGTATCAAATTACCCAAGACATTTATAGCAATTACTACATGTATCATTTTCCAATTCCAACCATATAACAATTTAACGAAAAAGAAACTTCGCCATGAATACTATGAGTAGAAACTAAGAACATACTTGTCCATATGCAACAGCGGAGCGTGTCTCTCTCCCACACAAGCATTTATTCAAACAAAAACAAAAACAAAAGCACACAGACGCTCCAAGTAAAGTACATAAGATGTGACCGAATAAAAATATAGTTTCAGGGGAGGAACCTGATAATTTGTCGATGAAGAAGGGGATGCCTTGGGCATCCCCAAGCTTAGACGCTTGAGTCTTCTTGAAATATGCAGGGGTGAACCACCGGGGCATCCCCAAGCTTAGAGCTTTCACTCTCCTTGATCATAATATATCATCCTCCTCTCTTGACCCTTGAAAACTTCCTCCACACCAAACTCGAAACAAACTCATTAGAGGGTTAGTGCATAATCAAAAATCCACATGTTCAGAGGTGACACAATCATTCTTAACACTTCTGGACATTGCTCAAAGCTACTCGGAAGTTAATGGAACAAAGAAATCCATCCCACATAGCAAAAGGAGCAATGCGAAATAAAAGGCAGAATCTGTCAAAACAGAACAGTCCGTAAAGACGAATTTTATTGAGGCACCAGACTTGCTCAAATGAAAATTCTCAAATTTAATGAAAGTTGCGTACATATCTGAGGATCACTCACGTAAATTGGCTTAATTTTCTGAGTTACCTACAGAGAATTTAGCCCAGATTCGTGACAGCAAAGAAATCTGTTTCTGTGCAGTAATCCAAATCTAGTATGAACTTTTCTATCAACGACTTTACTTGGCACAACAAAACACTAAACTAAGATAAGGAGAGGTTGCTACAGTAGTAAACAACTTCCAAGACACAAAATAAAAACAAAGTACTGTAGCAAAATAACACATGGGTTATCTCCCAAGAAGTTCTTTCTTTATAGCCATTAAGATGGGCTCCAGCAGTTTTAATGATGCACTCGTAAGAAATAGTAGTTGAAGCAAAAGAGAGCATCAAGAGGCAAATTCAAAACACATTTAAGTCTAACATGCTTCCTATGCAAAGGAATCTTGTAAATAAACAAATTCAAGAAGCATAATGCAACAAGCATAGAAAAACTAGACAAGCTCAACTTCAAGATTTTAAGCATATAGAGAGGTGTTTTAGTAACATGAAAATTTCTACCACCATATTTTCCTCTCTCATAATAACTTTCAGTAGTGTCATGAGAAAACTCAACAATATAACCATCACATAAAGCATTCTTATCATGAGTCTCATGCATAAAATTATTACTCTCCACATAAGCATAATCAATTTTATTAGTACTAGTGGGAGCAAATTCAACAAAGTAGCTATCATTATTATTCTCATCATCAAATATAGGAGGCATATTGTAATCATAATCAAATTCATCCTCCATAACAGGTGGTAACAAAAGACTACTATCATTATAATCATCATAAATAGGAGGCAAAGTATCATCAAAGTAAACTTTCTCCTCAATTCTTGGGGGACTAAAAAGATCAAGCTCATCAAAACCAGCTTCCCCAAGCTTAGAATTTTCCATAGCATTAGCAACAATAGTGTTCAAAGCATTCATATTAATAACATTCCCATTAGTATGCATATAAAGTTCCATGGGTTTTTTAATTCTCTCTTCAAACACATCATGTCCTAATTCAAGATAAAGTTCATAAAGATCTCTCATATTTTTGTTGTTTTCCATTATGCCTAACTAGTGTAAACAAGAAACAAAAAGTTGCAATTGCGGGATCTAAAGGAAATAGCTTCGAGCACACACACAACGGCAACAGAAAAGTACTCAGTTACCTGGGACCGCAGTATGAGTGCCTTTTACCTTTCCTCCCCGGCAACGGCGCCAGAAAATAGCTTGCTGTCCACAACTGGCGCGTAGTTGACGTGGGAGGTTTAATGGCGGTTGACGGGCTTGGTGGAGTGTCTTGATTCGTCCCCGGCAACGGCGCCAGAAAATAGCTTGATGTCTACGCACGCTTCTATTCTTGTAGACAGTGTTGGGCCTCCAAGAGCAGAGGTTTGTAGAACAGCGAGCAAGTTTTCCCTTAAGTGGATCACCCAAGGTTTATCGATCTCGGGGAGGAAGAGGTCAAAGATATCCCTCTCATGCAACCCCGCAACCACAAAGCAAGAAGTCTCTTGTGTCCCCAACACACCTAATAGGTGCACTAGTTCGGCGAAGAGATAGTGAAATACGAGGTGGTATGAATATATATGAGCAGTGGCAACGGCACCCAGAAAAGTGCTTTGCCCGGGACGATAAACAAGCGGTACTAACGCAGCAGTAGTAACGCGATAAAACGAGTAAACAAGCAGCGATAGCGATATTTAGGAACAAGGCCTAGGGATCATACTTTCACTAGTGGACACTCTCAACATTGATCACATAACAGAATAGATAAATGCATACTCTACACTCTTGTTGGATGATGAACACCATTGCGTAGGATTACACGAACCCTCAATGCCGGAGTTAACAAGCTCCACAATTCAATGTTCATATTTAAATAACCTTAGAGTGCATGAAAGATCAACACGACTAAACCAAGTACTAACATAGCATGCACACTGTCACCTTCATACTATGTAGGAGGAATAGATCACATCAATACCATCATAGCAATAGTTAACTTCATAATCTACAAGAGATCATAATCATAGCCTACGCCAAGTACTAACACGGATGCACACACTGTCACCATTACACCATGCGGGAGGAATAAAACTACTTTAATAACATCACTAGAGTAGCACACGGATAAATTGTGATACAAAACACATTGCAATCATAAAGAGATATAAATAAGCACTTCACTATGCTACTACGAATTACTCTACGGCAAGATAACGAACACTAATTCATCATGTAGGCAAACCTTAAAGATGCATTCCCAAGTACTAATGAACACCCCACGCTTGTCACTTTGAGCATTGACAGGAGGTACTAACACACCACAATTTCATAGAGACATCCAACTCAAATCATAACTCAGGGAATAAGTATTCTGTGAAATATAGCCTAAGAGACCCACACGGTGCACACACTGTCACCTTTACACACATGGGACAAGGAGTCTCCGGAGATCACATAAGTAAAATCCACTTGACTAGCATAATGACATCTAGATTACAAGCATCATCATATGAATCTCAATCATGTAAGGCAGCTCATGAGATTATTGTATTGAAGTACATAGGAGAGAGATTAACCACATAGCTACCGGTATAGCCCCGAGCCTCGATGGAGAACTACTCCCTCCTCATGGGAGACAGCAGCGTTGATGGAGATGGCGGTGATGTCGATGGAGGAGCCTTCCGGGGGCACTTCCCCGTCCGGCGGCGTGCCGGAACGAGAGACTCCTGTCCCCCAGATCTTGGCTTCGCGATGGCGGCGGCTCTGGAAGGTTTCTCGTACCGTGGCTTTTCCGTATCGATGTTTTAGGTCAGGGACCTTTATATAGGCGAAGAGGCGGAGTCGGAAGGTCAACGGGGCGACGACACCATAGGGGGGCGCGGGCCACCCCCAGGCCGCGCCGGCCTATGGTCTGGTGGGCCTGTGCCCCCTCTCCGGCGGCTCTCGGGTGTTCTGGATGCTTCCGGGCAAAATAGGAACACTGGGCGTTGATTTCGTCCAATTCGAGAATATTTCTTTACTAGGATTTCTGAAACCAAAAACAGCGAGAAAACGAGAAGCGGCACTTCGGCATCTTGTTAATAGGTTAGTTCCAGAAAATGCACGAATATGACATAAAGTGTGCATAAAACATGTAGATATCATCAATAATGTGGCATGGAACATAAGAAATTATCGATACGTCGGAGACGTATCATTGTGCCAAGTAAAGTCGTTGATAGTAAGGTTCATACTAGATTTGGATTACTGCACAGAAACAGATTTCTTTGCTGTCACGAATCTGGGCAAAATTCTCTGTAGGTAACTCAGAAAATTATACCAATTTACGTGAGTGATACTCAGATATGTACGCAACTTTCATTCAATTTGAGCATTTTCATTTGAGCAAGTCTGGTGCCTCAATAAAATTCGTCTTTACGAACTGTTCTGTTTTGACAGATTCTGCCTTTTATTTCGCATTGCCTGTTTTGATATGTTCGATGGATTTTTCGATTCCATTGACTTTCAGTAGCTTTGTGCAATGTCCAGAAGTGTTAAGAATGGTTATGTCACCTCTGAACATGTATATTTTGATTGTGCACTAACCCTCTAATGAGTTGTTTTGAGTTTGGTGTGGAGGAAGTTTTCAAGGATCAAGAGAGGGAGCTGATACAACATGATCAAGGAGAGTGAAAGCTCTAAGCTTGGGGATGCCCCGGTGGTTCACCCCTACATATATCAAGAAGACTCAAGCGTCTAAGCTTGGGGATGCCCAAGGCATCCCCTTCTTCATCGACAACATTATCAGGTTCCTCCCCTGAAACTATATTTTTATTCCGTCACATCTTATGTGCTTTGCTTGGAGCATCGGTTTGTTTTTGTTTTTTGTTTTGTTTGAATAAAATGGATCATAGCATTCATTGTGTGGGAGAGAGACACGCTCCGCTGTTGCATATGGACAAGTATGTCCTTAGGCTTTACTCATAGTATTCATGGCGAAGTTTCTTCTTCGTTAAATTGTTATATGGTTGGAATTGGAAAATGATACATGTAGTAATTTGCTATAATGTCTTGGATAATGTGATACTTGGCAATCGTTGTGCTCATGTTTAAGCTCTTGCATCATATACTTTGCACCTATTAATGAAGAAATACATAGAGCATGCTAAAATTTGGTTTGCATATTTGGTCTCTCTAAAGTCTAGATAATTTGTAGTATTGAGTTTTAACAACAAGGAAGACGGTGTAGAGTCTTATAATGTTTACCATATGTCTTTTATGTGAGTTTTGCTGCACCGCTTCATCCTTGTGTTTGTTTCAAATAAGCCTTGCTAGCCTAAACCTTGTATCGAGAGGGAATACTTCTCATGCATCCAAATACTTGAGCCAACCACTATGCCATTTGTGTCCACCATACCTACCTACTACATGGTATTTCTCCGCCATTCCAAAGTAAATTGCTTGAGTGCTACCTTTAAACAATTCAAAATTTATTACCTCTGATTTGTGTCAATGTTTTATAGCTCATGAGGAAGTATGTGGTGTTTATCTTTCAATCTTGTTGGGCAACTTTCACCAATGGACTAGTGGCTTCATCCGCTTATCCAATAATTTTGCAAAAAGAGCTGGCAATGGGATTCCCGGTCCCAAATTAATTAATAAAAATAGACACTCCTCCATGGTATGTGATTGTTGGATGGCACCAGAAGGATTCGGTTAGCCATGGCTTGAGAAAGCAAAGGTGGGGAGGAGTGTCATCATAATAAAACTAAAATAAAAAGGCACTCCTTCATGGTATGAGATTGTTGGCAGGCACCCGAAGGATTCGGTTAGCCATGGTTTGTGAAAGAAAGGTTGGAAGGGGTGCCACACAAAAATAAAATAAAATGGGAGCCGCTCTTTGAAGGTTTGTCTGGCAAGGGGGTTAGAGTACCCACTACCATTCGTTGACAACAACAAACACCTCTCAAAATTTTACTTTTATTGCTCTCTATATGTTTTCAAAATCAAAGCTCTAGCACAAATATAGCAATCGATGCTTACCTCTTTGAAGGACCATTCTTTTACTTTTATGTTGAGTCAGTTCACCTATCTCTCTCCATCTCAAGAAGCAAACACTTGTGTGAACTGTGCATTGATTCCTACATACTTGCATATTGCACTTGTTATATTACTCTATGTTGACAATATCCATGAGATATACATGTTATAAGTTGAAAGCAACCGCTGAAACTTCATCTTCCTTTGTGTTGCTTCAATACCTCTACTTTGAATTATTGCTTTATGAGTTAACTCTTATGCAAGACTTATTGATGCTTGTCTTGAAGTACTATTCATGAAAAGTCTTTGCTATATGATTCATTTGTTTACTCATGTCATTTACATTGTTTTGATCGCTGCATTCATTACATATGCTTTACAATAGTATGATCAAGGTTATGATGGCATGTCACTCCAGAAATTATCTTTTTTATCGTTTACCTGCTCGGGACGAGCAGAAACTAAGCTTGGGGATGCTGATACGTCTCCGACGTATCGATAATTTCTTATGTTCCATGCCACATTATTGATGATATCTACATATTTTATGCATACTTTACATCATATTTATGCATTTTCTGGAACTAAACTATTAACAAGATGCCGAAGAGCCAATTGCTGTTTTTTGCTGTTTTTGGTTTCAGAAATCCTAGTAAGGAAATATTCTCGGAATCGGACGAAATCAACGCCCAGCATCCTATTTTTCCACGAAGCTTCCAGAACACCCGAGAGTCGCCGGAGGGAGCCCCGGTGGGCCCGGGAGGTAGGCCGGCGCGGCCCAGGCCCTGGCCGCGCCGCCCTATGATCTCACCGCCTCTTCGACCCTCTGACGCCGCCTCTTCGCCTATTTAAGCCTCCTCGACCTAAAACTTCGATACCGAGAGCCACGATACGGAAAACCTTCCAGAGACGCCGCCGCCGCCAATCCCATCTCGGGGGATTCAGGAGATCGCCTCCGGCACCCTGCCGGAGAGGGGATTCATCTCCCGAAGGACTCTACGCCGCCATGGTCGCCCCCGGAGTGATGAGTGAGTAGTTCACCCCTGGACTATGGGTCCATAGCAGTAGCTAGATGGTTGTCTTCTCCCCATTATGCTTCATTGTCGGATCTTGTGAGCTGCCGAACACGATCAAGATCATCTATCTGTAATGCTATATGTTGTGTTTGTTGGGATCCGATGAATAGAGAATACTATGTTATGTTGATTATCAATTTATATCTATGTGTTGTTTATGATCTTGCATGCTCTCCGTTATTAGTAGAGGCTCTGGCCAAGTTTTTGCTAGTAACTCCAAGAGGGGGTATTTATGCTCGATAGTGGGTTCATGTCTCCGTGAATGCGGGGAGTGACAGAAACCTCTAAGGTTATGGATGTGCTTGTTGCCACTAGGGATAAAACATTGATGCTATGTCCGAGGATGTAGTTATTGATTACATTACGCGCAATACTTAATGCAATTATCTGTTGTTAGCAACTTAATACTCGGAGGGGTTCGGATGATAACTCTGAAGGTGGACTTTTTAGGCATAGATGCATGCTTGGATAGCGGTCTATGTACTTTGTCGTAATGCCCAATTAAATCTCACAATACTCATCATAATATGTATGTGCATGGTCATGCCCTCTCTATTTGTCAATTGCCCAACTGTAATTTGTTCACCCAACATGCTATTTATCTTATGAGAGAGACACCTCTAGTGAACTGTGGACCCCGGTCCAATTCTCTATACTGAAATACAATCTACTGCAATTGTTCTACTGTTTTCTGCAAACAATCATCTTCCACACTATACATCTAATCCTTTGTTACAGCAAGCCGATGGGATTGACAACCTCGCTGTTTCGTTGGGGCAAAGTATTTGGTTTGTGTTGTGCAGGTTCCACGTTGGCGCCGGAATCTCTGGTGTTGCGCCGCACTACATCTCGTCGCCATCAACCTTCACGTGCCTCTTGACTCCTACTGGTTCGATAAACCTTGGTTTCTTACTGAGGGAAACTTGCCGCTGTGCGCATCACACCTTCCTCTTGGGGTTCCCAACGGACGCGTGTCGAACGGAAAGACAACACGTCAACCACGTGCATCAGTGAACTATTCTTTTAGTGGGAGGCAACATTCCGTTGATTGCGACGCACATGTGATGACTTCACCAAACTTAAGACCTGCCACATTAGTCTCTTGGACTCATTGTCTCGAAGGTGCTCGGAGAAGTGAGTTTTTGTTCGTATCTGTGAGTGTTTGCATAAGTTGGAACATGCAAGTCACATATGATACGAGTTCTAATCGCATTCCGAGTTCTTAATTGGCCTGTAGTGCACATATCAAAATATAACGTCTACAGAAAAAAAACAAGAAGTTACCTATAAAAAAACAAAGACACATGTTACAACCTTCTTCCTAGAAGAACAGCATAGTAGAGTTCTTGCGAATTTGGAATTATGTGGATATCTTGAAAGTATTATTGCATGGCTACGCTGACCCGCTTCTTCCTATAAAAAACAGCTCAGAAGCAGCCAGCTGCCTGGCATATCTAGCTTAACGAAGAAGTTCCAGCCCACGACAAATATGCCGTAACCAACCTGCTTTCGTCTTAGTTTATGGACAAAACGAGCAACTCTGTCAAAGAAAAGTAGGCAGAGATGTCCATGGAGAAAGTTAGGGAACACAGTGATTTTACCGGTAACGGCTATTTACCGGTGTCACATCTACCGTCTAGTCTCTGATTTGAGATTAGTGAGCCTTTTGATATTTGCCTAATATAAAACTAATAATTGAAACACTAGTGAAAAATTTATGAAACAAAAGTGATACATGAAAAATATTGTGAAACATTGGGACAAAAAGTGAAACCGGTAACCTCACTGATGACGTCACTCTAGTTTATTTCACAAAAACATTCATGTTTCAGTTATGTTTCAATTTGTTTCAGATTTATTTCATAATTTTGTGAAAAAAAATGTTCACCAAATAAATGACATCACTGCTGACATCGCTCCTGTAGATGCAGTTGCATTTAAGTAGGTTCTGGAAAAGTAAGGCCCATGGAGCTTGTGCACAAGGTATAACACTTCCGTGGGTACCACTAAAAAACGACCGACCTTCACAAAAATTTAGTTCGTGTTATTTGTATGACGCGTGGCGCGCTAGGAGCCGCTCCCGCAAACACGGCGGGAGCAGGCGCGTACACGGATACTTCCGTACCTTCACAAAAGTAAGCACGCGAGTAGCACATCCATGCATCAATTAGCTAGCTTTTCTTTTTACCACCCATCACCTCACTACTAGAAAAAAGCCTTCGGCCCGGTTGATAAGGCCTTTAATCCCGGTTTTGCAACCGGAACTAGTTATTCGGGATTAAAGGCCCTCCCCTTTAATCTCGATTGTAATATAAATTGGGACTACACGTGGGCAACTGGCGCGCCGGGGCGAACGACCTTTAGTCTCGACTATTTCTTTAATTTTTTTATCCATTTATTTTTATAATTACTTTTCACTCTTTTTTTCTATATTTTTTTACAGAATTTTTACTATTTTAGTTATTTGACAAGTTTAGTCTCTAACTACACTTAATTTCTAGTCAAATTACTTACTTCCCGCTCGGTCACCCATCCTCCCACTTCTCCAGCACTAGCACACATAACTTCTAAGTTCCTTCTCATCCTGCTTCCAAGTGCTTCGCGCATGTTATTGATACTAGTATCGTATCAATGCTATTAACATGTTGGTCGATGTCACACTTCTTTATTATTTGAATTTCAGATAATTATTTTAATACACAAAAGCAATGATCTAATAATAATCTTGAATAAATAAAACATTACATTTTTTAATTCTTATTATTTTTAATTTTTTTAATTTTTTTTGCCAAACTAAAACCAGAAAATTTGAAAATCTAAAAATTGGGTAACCTCCTTATGGTTAAGTAATACTAATCCTTATGATGAAATGCATTTATTTATTTAAAATTAAAAAAATAGAAAAATCCTAAATTTCTCGCAAAAACGAAAATCTTCCTCGTATCATATTTCCCTTTGGAATTTTCAGGATCTAAAAATTGGGGGTGAAGGTGCGGGGGAAGCCAAACGAACCTAGAAAGCCTTTAGTCCGGGTTGGTAACGCCAACCAAGACTAAAGGGTAGACCTTTAGTTCCCGATTGGTAATACCAACCGGGACTAAAGACTTTTGCCCCGGAGGTAGCCCGTCGACACCCCTTTAATCTCGGTTGGTATTATCAACCAGGATTAAAGGGTCCAAACGAACCGGGACTAAAGCCTACGCTGTTTGAACCGGGACAAATGCCCCCCATTGGTCCCGGTTCATTTTTAAACCGAGACTAAAGCTCCGAGGAGTGTTGGACCAAAGGCCTGTTTTCTACTAGTGGCTAGTTCATAAGTAGCAGTGCATGTATAGTTCTGAACTACATCAAATACACGTAAAGGCTCAGTCCCCCCTCGTTTTATGTCTCTCCTCTCTACAGAGAGATCCCCCCACCATACCGGGCTGCTCCAATGTCCTCTCCACCGGAATAGCCAGCCGGAGTTGGGCAAGGAGCAGCGCCGGAGTAGATAGGTCCTCTAGTAGGTCTAGGTTTAGGTGTCTAGGTCGTGTTAGCTAGCCTTGTGCCGGAGTTTGGCGTCATGCCGGGAGCTGTGCGCTAGATCTCTTTGGCCAAATCCAGGGCTTGCTGATGCTGCTCATCCTCGTCGCGGCGCTCCGATGGGCGGAGCCAGGTGTGGCGTCGACGACCTCCATCAACGACTTGACAAAAAAGGCTTGTGGTCTCCGGGAGCGGCGACTCCTGAACTTGTTGTTGTCTTCTTCTTTGGCTAGCCGTGGCAGCGGGGGGAGAAGAAGCGTTATCGGCGAGCTCTAGGTGTTCAATCTTGGCGGCGATGGGAAGTTCCTGTTGCGACAACGATGATCTACAACACCGTGGTCCATAGGAGACCACTGATCTTTGATGCCATAGAGAGGCATCTGATGACGCCATGGAAACGTCTTCTCAACCTCCAACAACGGAGGCCCCTACTCGATGGTCCGATGGAGGCTTTCTTCGCCCTCTTCTTCCCAAGTGGTTTTGTCCCCGGTGAGGAAGACGGTGGCCGATGGTAACATCCATCTCAGATCTTGGGTGGTGAGGCATAGGGACTTGATTGCTTTTTCAGAAATCTTTCTAAGGTCTGATGTGTGTGTTTCAAGGGCATGTTTGTAATTTCTAATTTTCCTGAGCCCCCTTTTATAAATTGTACCACCGTCAGAAACTAATGCAGCATCTCGGTCCTTCGGGACCATTCCCATTAGAAAAACATCAAATACAGGTCCATGCATGAATACGTACAAGGGCATACACAAGTAGATATAGATGCACACAAGTAAGTACGGGTGCACGTGCACCCGAGCGTGTATAGGTACAGGTGCATACACGAGTAGGTATAGGTGCACACACAAGCAAGTACAAGTGGAGAATTACAGTTGTGCACATGAGCAAGTACAGGTACAAAGTACAGTCCCACACATTAGTAAGTACAACACACACCAGTAAGTACAGGTAAAGAAGTACGGTCGCACACACGGGCAAGTACAGATACATTTCGCGCACACGAACAAGTACAAGTACAGTCGTGCACACGAGCAAGTACAGTTAAAGAGTAAAAGGAAAAAATTGCACCAAGTACACTAAAAACAGAAGTACTTATCAGTTAAAGTACGAGTACAGTTAGGTACACACCGCGAGTACAACCATACTAGTATTGGAAGTACGAAAAAAACATCTCGAAACCTATCGGCATGGGATCTAGTTTTGAAAATCTCGACGTGAGGATCTCAAAAGTGAAAATGGTTCGTAATTTGGACTTACGTTTCTGATATTTCATTTTGAAAAAAACAAATCTAAAAAAGGGAAAAGTGAGACAATCCACCCTCCCCTGTTATTATCTATCGTCCCTCATCCTCATCTTGATTTCCCTTGCGACACGTGTCATGTAGGGACCACTTTCCAGAATTTTTGTGGCACCATAGCGCGCTACTTGTCACAGGCAGAGAGTTGCTTCTCTTTGCAAAGGTCGGCCTTTTTCTAGAGTATTCGCACGTCCGCATACCGAGAGCAAAGAAAACTAATCTATCAACAAGAAAATAGCCCGGGCAAATGCAACGAAAGGATTATTTGAATATGAAAATTTGATTCCTTGGCAGTTCTGGCCCAGAGGAACAAGTTCCTCCCCAGTGCACATACATGGCTTAATGTTAAAATGTTTATCAAAAGTGAAATGAAGATCGCAATTGGCTCCGCTCAGGTGAATACTTGGCGCAGGCGATCCATTGAATAGGTGAACGACTTCTCGGTCTCAGCCAGGCAGTGGTTCTTCTCTTCCCGGGACCAGCTCTGAGCAGAAATGTGATCGGGTTAAGACACTGAGACACACCGGCAGAAAAGAAAATAGGAGCACAAAAACAAAGCTCTTGGGCTTACAGAAGCAACTTGGTTAAGTTTGGTGCGGACATCCTGCAGCAGCTGGGACAGGGTACCTTCCCACTTGTAGAATTCCAGCTCTTTCTTGTTCAGAATCTTCTCAGCAATCTGAAATGAATAGAGTGCATGTTACTAGGTTAAATGATATCCATCAATGGAGGAACTCTCCCTCACACCACACTGACATGTGAGCGCTAGCACTGGCTAGCTCGCTCTCTCACAGGCACGGACGGAGCTAGAAGAAAAGGCAATGGAGACCGTAGAGTTTTTCTCCTCGTTGCTGCACGAACAGCCGAGCTCTTTCTCTGTATTTCTCTTAACCAAACGAAGCAAAGTAGTACAACTTAAATAGCCTAGCAGCTACGCAGCGCCCACGCAACCAGCACCCACTCAACGTCCACGGCCGAGCTCTACGCGCACGTACGCGATCTCCTCATGACCCGGCCGAGCTCTACGCGCACGTACACGATCTCCTCATGACCTGGCCGTCTTCACCGTTGGAGCAACAAACTCCTCCGTGAGGCTCGGTCTCACGCCACGCTCCTTGCCACCAGCACACACACGCACACATAACGCACACACTACACACATTGCCACACGCGCGCACCCTGCCGTGCATGGACTCGACCTTGGCGCGCTCACGCCGGTCCACCATGCACGCCACGGACACAATGGCTTATTGCTAACATGACAGAATACAGACTGCCATGATACCCTGATTCGCATTACATAAGTCAAATACAAGGATTCATATTCCACAACGAAATGACCAGCTATGGAAGTAATGTAAAAATATTTTTCTACATAACAGAAGAACGAGTTATACAACAGATGTGTATATAAGGTGACCCTCAACCGAGTGCATCCAGTAAATAACATACTACTATTTTCGGTTAGGATTTCACTCAGTAAATCAGAAGATTGAGATTTAAGAACCAGTGCCAACGTTAACAACAATATAGGAAGCCATTCAAACACGCACGATTTGACATCACATGAACGTTTTGGTCTGGAAAGTGGTTACCTTTGTGCCGATCATTCGACCTCCGGCAGACTGAGCAAAGTACACATTATAGAAGTGACAGATAAATGCTTGTGTGTCCTTTTCAGACAACTCTTCCAGATAGGAAGCATATGTAATGCCAGGGGCAGATGGTTCTGGAATTGTGTGACCCTGTTCGCTGAACCATTTCAGATCTTTCTTCAGTGCCTCTGATCTCTCTAACCCAGTATTCCGAAAGTCCGCATCTGAAAGGTATAGATAACTGAAATGTCAATCAGCAGCATCTAGCAAGAAATGTTCCAGCTCCTTCCTAAGTAATAAATTACGACAGAAACAGGTTAGATAAGCAGAATAAAGGAAGTACATTCAACTGAGCTAAAACTTTCTAGTTCCAAATGAGTAACCACACAGTGTTACTGCTAATCAGTATTCAAAAATCCGCCGATTCAGCGATTAACAGGCCGATTAATCCCTACTCGGTGCCATTTAATCGGCAGATTTGCCTAATTTGTCGCTAATCACCGGCCGACCGAGTAGTAACTGATAAACGATTTCCTCATCAGTGTTGTTAATAGAACTATGCAGCTAAATGCTCTTATTGTTTGTTCACAAACTACTTGTTGCATAACTGAAGGTGGTGAAAGTAAAAAATCATGGATTTCACAAGTTCAAATAAAAAAGGTAAGTAAAACATCAATTCATCAAACCAATATAGACAATCTAGATATGGACAATTTGAATTTAAAATATACAGCAGTAATGGGCACTGATACCAAACTACAAGCCGTTTATTCATTTGCTAATTTTGAGCAAAGCTATTATTTTCGTCTCAAAATACAGAACAATTAACAAGAATAAAGCTTATTATCACACCCAAACCCAACCGACCAAACCAGTCCATGGGTTAGGGTTTCTTTATTGTCGTTTAGCGGTGATATAAAAGAACTAAATTACGAATAGATTATGCTGACCAAATAAACTCTATGAGGAAATCACTACCCACCACCACACACGCAGACACGCTAGGCCGCGAAAAATTAACAAGTCAAAAAGAAAGACAGGGAACACCAATCGCGAGGGTTTGCGCAGTCACTCACACCAGGGGACGACGGCGCGATCGACGATGGCCTCGAGCGTCTGGAAGACGAGCTTGCTGTCAACGAGGAACTGCACGTAGCCCTCAACGGTAGGCTCCCGCTCGAGATTGACTGAATATTTGTGGGCCTCCTTCTCCCCTTCCCTGGCCTGATCCTTGGTGTGCATCCGCATCGCGACAGCCCTCATCTCCTCCACGAAGGTCTTCTTCGCTTCCTCCCCTCTCGCCGCGTGGTGAATGTCGCTCGCCGCCGCTGCCGCCGCAACTATCCTCCCCCGCTGCGAATGAAGCACAGAAATCGCCGGCACACGGCGAGCGCCGACTGACATGGACAGGCCGCTGCTGTTCCTCCCAGCGGCGGAAACGGAGAAAAATAAGCGCGGAGAGGCGAGTGTGTGCGGGGTGGTTGCTGCTGCGAGCGCCATGGGTGCGGGTTGGCGAGGAGTCGACGATGGCGAACGGGAAGTGCGTGGGGTGGTGGCGAGATACTGCTGCAGGCGCCATTGGAGCGGACCGGGAGGGCTACTCTTATAGCGCTATGGTTTCGTGCCGGGAAGGCAGCCGCATGTGACGCCGTGGGAGGACTGAGGAGCGGAGTGCGGTGCTGACGCGACGGCAGCGAGGACATTGGAACGCGAGCACACGGAGGAGGGAGTGCGGCGTTGACGCGAGAACGGAGGAGGCGGTGGAGGGAGCGTGAGCGCTGTAACGTCGGCGGGTTGGCCGGATCTAGAGCAGAAAGGGGTCTGGGAATACAATACTGGGAAGGAGTACTTGATTATTCGCCGCAGTTGGGCTGGGGAGTGGATTGGATCGGCTGGTAATGGCGTAAGGCGTAGGCGTAAGGGTGAGGCACTGAGGCTCTCTTCCGCTCTGAGGGAAGACGATGGGGTTGTCTTTGTTTAACGCTAGACGACAGGAGGGCACGAGGGTGAGGCTGCTCTCTTCGCCTCGGGGAAGACTATGGAATTCTCTCCTTTTGTTTTTGACATGACGAGGTTCCCTTATTCTGTTTGATTGACGAGGTTCTCTTTGTCGCTAGCTACGCAACTCGTCCTGGTCGATAGGCCGCGCATCCTTCCGCGGCGTGTGTGTGTTTTGGACCGTTTGGATGGCTGCACGGACCGCGCGTGTCCATTTAGGTCGCACGCTGCGTCCAATGCGCGGACGCATCGCATATTTAAAGAAAAAAATAAAAAGAAATTAAAATGTAAATTTAAACTAAATTTCATTAAACATATGCTCTATTTTGGGAAATTTGTACATAGCCCTATTTTGAGCAAATAACTAACAAAAGAAGCCTTCTATATGAGCTTTAAATTTAAAACAAATATAAAAAACCCTAATCTAGGGTTTGGTCTAGGACGCGGTGCCGCCGGTGCGCCGCGCAGTCCCTGTGGCCGTCGTCGCTGTCGGCGTCGACGACGTCCCCGGGCGGCGAGGCACTGTTGTGGCTCGACCGCGCCGGGGACTCCGGCCACGGAGACCACATGGCCTCCTCCCAGGCGGAATAGGGTCTGGAGCCGTCCGCTGCTCCGCCGCGGCAGCACGGAGCTGCGCCTCCCTTTCCTGCCAGGCGAGGCGCCTGGCCTGCTGGCGCCTCCCCTCCTCCGCGCGGCGCCTGGCCTCCTGGCGCTGCTGCTCCTCCGTGCGGCGCCTGGCCTCCTGGTGCTGCTGCTACTCGCGGCGGAGCCTGGTCTCCTCGTGCCGCCGCGTCGCTTCCTCCTCCCGGCGGGCCTGGGCGAAAAACTCCCAGGCCTCGGCGTCCTCGACCGCCTGCCAGGCCTGCTCCTCCATCGCGGAGGTGCGAATGACCGCTTGGAGTTGCGGCCACTTCGCTTCCTCCTCCGCCGCCGAGATGATGAGGGCAGCCGGAGGTCGGGGTCCTCTTCCGAGGTCTCCGGCTTGGGCAGCAGCAGCAGCAGCGGCGCGCCGGTTGCGCCAATGATGCGCCGCCGCGGGCGGCCTCTCCGATGTGGAGGCCGCCACGGTTTCCTCCGGCGGCCCGCAGCGCCGACGGAGGACGGCGGCTGCTGCTGGCCTCCCCGTCGTTGGCTCCGGGAGCGAACCGTCGCTTCGGGGCCATGGCGGCGGGTGTGCTCGGGTAGTGGGCAGTGGACTGGAGGGACAGATCCCTCCAGTCCACATTTAATAAGCCTCCCCGGTCACCGACAGGTGGGCCCAAGGGAGACGAGCAGGCCATCAGCCGGACGCGATCGGACGCCCCGTGCCATCCGCGGCCACGCAAACCTGGCCCAGATTTGGGACGGGTTTGCATCGTTCCGGACGCCGCGGCCATCCGCATTTGCGGTGCGTCGCCACGTTGGGCCGTGTATTTGTCCGGTTGGACCCATCCAGACGCGCGGGCGTGGGATGTGTCGCCTCGTTGGAGATGCCCTTAGGGCATCTCTAACGGGGCGACGCAAACGGACGTTGAGCGACCATTTGCGTTCGCTCGGACCGAAAATGCGTCTGGTATCTCCTCCGGGGACGACGCATAGTGAGTCATCCGCAGAGACGCAAACTCGGCACATATTTACGCCTGAAATACGTCGCGACGGACGCTGCGCGACGCCCCATATGACTGCTCGCTTCTCCGCCGGGCACGTCAGCGTCGGACTTGAACTGCCGACCTGCGGAGCTGTGCGTGCTGTCGCCGCCGAGAAGTTGCAGGTGCGTGCTACCGCCGGGAAGTGGCTTTGTGCCTGCGTCTTCGTCGGGCCGTCCCTGTCCAACCAGTTGGCCGGCTAGCTGGGTGTCTGATAAATTTTAACCCTAGCTGATATACAGTGGTACGTGCATCCAATACATCATTACTTGTGCTAGTTTCGTGAGATTTGGCTCAGGCGTGGAGTACGAATTCAGTTCACTCTTTTTGTTGTTACTGTTACTACAAATACAATCCTATTGGAACATGAGTCTGGGAATTGAAGTGTTGGAGATTAAAAACTTCTGCCTTCTTAGTAAATGTCTTTTCAAACTGCTTTCTGAAGAAGGATTATGGCAACAATTGTTGAAAAATAAGTACCTATCACAAAAAACTCTGGCTGAAGTTGAAAGTAAGCCGACAGACTCACCTTTCTGGAAGGGACTAATGAAAATCAAGGGGGCATTTTTTAGTAGAGGTAAATTTGTGGTAGATTCTGGAGAAGGAGTGCGTTTTTGGGAAGATAAATGACTAGGTGATCAAACGCTTGCAACTCAGTATCCCCAACTATACAATACAGTCCACCGTAAGCATGATACTGTGGCAAATGTTATGGGATCAACTCCTTTAAATATTGGTTTTGGGAGAAGACTAATTGGTGATAAATGGGATCAATGGGCACACCTATGTCAACGTTTAATGATGATAGATTTAAATGATGATCCTGATAAGTTTGTTTGGGGGCTAACATCTTCAGGGAAATTCACGGTTAAATCGATGTATGCTGATAGGTTAAATGGACATACAAGATATCTTCGTAAGTATCTTTGGAAAATAAAAATCCCACTGAAAATAAAAATATTTATGTGGTTCTTTAGTAAAAAAGTCCTATTAACCCGTGATAATCTAGTAAAGAGGAATTAGAACGGAAATACGAAGTGCTCTTTCTGTGACGCTGAAGAATCAGTAGAACATCTGTTTATTTTCTGTCCTTTTGCTAGGCTTATTTGGAGGGTTATTTTCGTTGCTTATAATATTCCACCTCCATCCAATGTGACAAATATGTTTGGAAATTGGCTTAGTGGAGTTGACAAAAACGATAAAGCTAGAATTCGCATTGGTGTTTCGGCTTTATGCTGGTAAATATGGAATTGCAGAAATGATATTGTTTTTAACAGAAAGGACTCTACTATTTTTTTGCAGGTTATCCATACTATGGTCCACTGGATCCATCTTTGGCATTTCTTGCTCCTGGAAGATCAGCGGGAGTGCATGGTTTCTGGATGCAACCGTCTTCGAATGGTTGCCTAGGATATTTTCTACCAGGCTACTTGGCGGCCTGTTAAGAGATTACAAGATGCTTAGAGTACTTTGTAGTCTTTTATTGTTTTGATGGTTGATTTTTGTATCGACCCTCGTTGATCCTTGAGTTGTAAACTTTGAATATTTCATTGCTTAATAAAAGGCTGTGTGCATCAATCGATGCAGAGGCCGGGGCATACCCCATTTCGAAAGAAAAAAACGATTCTTTGGTGAAAATGGCTGGTTGTGACTCTAACGTGTGGGAGATAAAAGGCAATACAAGATGGAAGACTCTAGTGTAGACAAACTGTATGAAGTGCTCAGTAAAATAATGCTTGAGAAACAACAACAGTTACAGATAACTCTTACTCCTGATAAGCATACTCTTGAGCCTAACCCCATAAAATTGTCGGGCCTGGAAACTACATTAGTTGGGCTCGCCATGCTTGACTAATTTTGAGCTCACATGGGCATGAAGATATTCTTGTCACTGGCGAGGAAGATGTGAAAAAAGGAGGCTCTACTAATAAACAGGTTAATGACAGCTGTTGGGTCCGTGAACAAGTTGAGACTATGACATTGGTAGCAGAAATGTGGTCATCATTGGAGACACAGTTTGCAGGGAATTCGAATAAGATGCAAGCTACTCGTATTATGCACGAGCTGGGTAATTTGAAGTAAGGCTCAAGATCTATAACACAGTATGCCGGTGAGATGAAGAGGTTGTACAGGGACTTGCAGTACTATCATCCATTTGAACCTCTTGATAAGAGGGACTTGGTCATTCATCACAAATGGTTCGAGGCTATTGTGAATAAATTATTTTTAGATGCGTTTAACCGGTTAGCCAATTTTTAGATTCTCAAAATTCCAAATGAAAATATGAAAGCAGGAATATTTTAGGTTTTTTCAGAAATTCAGGATTTATATTTTTATATTTTTAAAATTTTAAAATTAATAATTGCATCATGCATAAAGATTACTATTACTTAACCATAAAGTTAGCCAATTTTTATATTTTTGAACTTTCAAGTTTGGCAAAAAAAAAATTAAAAAAATTAAAATTTAAAAACAATTATAATACACATTAAAAAATTAATATTTAATTTTTTTTAAATTATAATACAATTGTCACAACATATTATTACGTCATTAGTTTTGTTTATTAAAATAATTATAATACAATGAACAATAAATAAGTGTGACATCGACCAACATGTTAATAGGATTGATATGATACTAGTATCACAACATGCGCGCGAAGCACTTGGAAGCGGGACGGGAAAGGAACTTGAAAGTTAAGCGTGCTAGTGCTGGAGTAGTGGGAGGATGGGTGACCGAGCGGAAGTTGGACCACGAGTAAATAATTTGACTAGAGATTAAGTGTAGAGAGATTAAACTTGTCAAATAACTAAAATACTAGAAATTTTGAAAAAATAGAAAAAAAAGGTGAGCGAAAAATAATTAGAAAAAACAAAAATGGATTAAAAAAATTAACGAAATAGCCTTTAGTTTCGGTTGGTGTTACAAATCAGGACTAAATGTCATTTGTCTCGACGCACGCCAGCAGCCCACGTGGCGGGACCTTTAGTCCCAGTTTGTTTTACAACCGGGACTAAAGGGGAGGGCCTTTAGTCATGAATGATTAGTCTCGGTTGCAAATCCGGGACTAAATGCCCTTATCAATCAGGACTGTAGGCCCTTTTTCTACCAGTGCAAGCTCCCCACACCCAACGCCACCGCCGCCGCCCATTGCCGGCCTCCTCACCATCGTCGTTTGCCGCCCATCCTCGTTGGGGTCCTCCTCCGTCGTCTGCCATTTACCCCCGTTGGTCCTTGGAGCTCCACCGGTGATCGCTGGAACCCTAATTCTGACGAACTCCGAAAAGATAGTCTGGGCGAAGCCCTGCTGGATTTGCACCAAGTTCGTCTTCATGTCGTCGTGACGCCGGAGCGATATCTCTACCTCGACTCCAACTTAATGAAAAAAGAAGGAGCCGACGTCGTCAAGCTGTACGTGTGCATCACCTCGGAGCCGCCTCACAAGCGACGGAGTTGATCGAGTTTGATCACCAAGATTGAGATCGTCTAGATCGACACCAACCGTTAAGCTTCCGCACCCGATTTGCAACTGTATGCAGATCAAGTTTCCACATTGTTACATGCTACTGCATCGTTACATGCATTTTCTAGATTATATTTTGATGGTTTATTCGTTGTTGCGTAGGAATTTTATATTTTCTATACTACGAATCCATACAATTAGACCGTTGAAGATATTGACGGTGAAATTGAGGGTACCTTGATGATGTGGAATGTCCAAAGGAACCTAAGCTCAAGGATGTAGGGGAAGGAAAACTCTTTCCAGGCACTAGTGAAGAACATGTGTCCTTCCCCGTTGAAGTATCTAAAGGTATAATTGATGCCCCCCATAGGGGGCTTCACAACGATTAGTGAATCTGGACCATCGGATCTTTTCACCCATGCATCTCAGCCGTTCGTTCTTGCCTCTCCTCCCACTAGATAAAGCCATGCAATGGCCCTGTGCTACCCCGCCTGAGGCTGCTGGTGGGCCCCACCATCGTTCGGGCCCGCCTGTCGGTGACTGTGGCTGGGATTGGTTTTGGTCAAGCGTGGTTGGGCAGCCCACTGGCGAGACAAAAAGGCGTCCCTAATCCCCTCCCGACCTTCTCCCCCAGTCCCGAACCCTAGCCGCCGCCTCCCTGTATCTCCCCAATCCGCTCGTCTCCCTCCTCCCCTATCCTGGCTCGTCTCTCTTGCCCAATCCTCTCCCTACTCACTCCCCTTCTCCTCCCCCACGTTCATCTTCTGGCAGAGCCGCCGCCTTCTCCTCTGCCACCTGCTCGTCCTCAGCGGCAGGAGGTGCCGAGAGGAACATGATGAGCCAGTGAGGGAGAAGAACTGGAGACTGCCACGAGGAGGAGCATGCGCTACAACCGCTGGAGGTGGCCTGGCTGCCGGCGATGGCGAGCTTCCTCTTGTCGAGCACGTCTCCTCGTCGATGCTCTAGACCTCTACACCGACCTCCCGAGCTCCAACCCCCTCAGATTCAACGACCTCGACCACCTCTAGGACCCCTGAATCGACAACGACTTTCCCCTAATCCAGCTCGCCTCCCCTTCGTGTTCTGGCACGGTCTGATTTGTCCAGATCGACGATGTGGTGGTGGGGGTGACCGTGTTGTGATGGTGTTGCAGCCAAGGTTGGTTGTGGCCTCCTGTACCTCCACGCAGCGGCTAGCCCAACCCCTATTTCTACTACGACGTCTCTGTGGACCACGACCACGGTCACACATCAAGGGTAAGCTATGCTTGTGGTTGTAATCTCTTATTTATGAAAAATTGAATGAGTATGGAATAAAATCTGATTCTATGTTCTAGGCTAGGTTCATGGTGTTCATTTATGCCATTTTTTATGGTATTGGTTGTCTCCTGGACATGTGTATATGTGCTGCATATGATCTCCTGGCTGTGAGATGTAGATTGTAGTGGTACGGGTTCTTTTGATGCACATGTATATGTTGTGTGGACTGGGTGGTAATTGTGGATTTGTGGTGCACATGTTTGGATGATTTGGAAGAAGATAACCCACCAGCAGTGGCCATGTTGCCTATCTCTTCTCAATTTACAGAGGCTTTCTATTTTGTTTAGGTCATTTGATTAATTTTTTCCTCTTAGTGGATATTTAATTTTGTTAAAGTATGATTATTTTAAAACCAATGTTGTGAAATTTCCACAGATTCACCTGAGAGACATGCGAGAGCACACGCCTCCATTCACCGCTCACCCAAGCAGATTATAAGTATGGTTATGTTTTAATCTGAGAAGTAGGATGGCCATGAATAAACCAAATTTGAACTTGTCGGTGAATTCGTTGGTTGCCTGTTTGTTTTGCATGATTTCTGTGACTTGCTATACAAAAGGTAGATCCAATTCCATTTCTGAAAGCCTAAAACCACATAGAGCTATTAGTTTGAATTTGCTACATTATTTGTGTGACTTGCTACTCTTGTCCATGTTAGTCCTCATTCAGATTCAACAAGGGTAAGAGTTAGAGAAAATGCACAGGCTAACAGATTCTTTTTTTCCTCTCCTGTTAATGGCATGGCAATGGACCAGAAAAACATTGATAATACATGTGTCCGTTTTGGACGTGAAAAGAATTTGGATTTTCTGAAGAGGTTTACCTTTTCTCTTGTATAAATTATATCTTCTTGTATCAATTTACAGGTTCAGAAATTAATATGTGTTATGCTTGTGTGAAAGGTTTGGAACTGATGAATGCAGTGTGCATTGATGTAGGACTTCCAAGTAAAATTTTGGGATCTCGGGCAAAACAAGGTTTGTATTATTATTTAGTCTTGTTTACAATGTAGCATATTTACATTCTCCTGACATCTGGTATGTGTTCTCTGTTAAAGGTTATTCGATCTTATCATGGGCACCTGAATGGGGTTTACTGCGTAGCTCTCCCTCCAACAATTGGTGTCTTGCTAACAGGGGGCTGAGCTTCCGTTTGTAGGGTACGAATTCAGTTCTTGTTGTCTACTTATTATGCAAAATCTGGTTGAAAACTAAGATGTTCTCATTTCATAAAACAGGTATGGGACACCCGGACAAAAGCACATGTTTCTGCTTTAACTGGTCGCTAACACAGCTTGTTTATTGTTTGCTCGCCCAGCGGTAAGAAAGCATTTTCACATGTCACAACTCTCTGCAATACTGCGTTTATTCCGCTCTTTGTATTCTGTTAATCTAATTGTTTGTAAAATTTCCAGTTGAAGTGTCTGATTCTTAGTCACGTTTTAAGTTAGTAAATCTGATGTGTGACACCTTTGGGTTTTCTCCTTAAAGTTCAATGAAAAACAGTTGAAGAACGCTCTTGACCCTTTTAGGGAAGAATGCTCTTGCATCTTTCACCTCGGGTCCTCTCTGCACATCACCTTTTGCAATATAGCAAACCAATTATTTGATTTGAACTTCTTAGCTTTATATCTGCAAGTAAATGATTTTTAGGTGTTGTCTTGGTGATGAAACTATAGTTTAGTATTATTCTTAGTGCTTCTGATTCATATGATATACCAAAATGGGAAAATCGAATTTACTTTTGACGAAGGTAGGAATCATTATTTTTTAGAAGAGTTCTGGCTGCAACTTGAGTCTGTTCTTGTGTTTCTTGGTGCAGCAACTCTTCATATTGTGCATCTCATGTCCTAATCTTCTGATTGTTTAATCAAAGTCATCAATTGAAATTTGACTCAGCTAGAGACTGCTTGTCTTCAAGATGCCGATGCAGTTCGTGCAGGTATTATCTTCGTCTGCATGTTGTCTATTTCGGATGTTTTAGTTACTCAACATTAACTCTCCAGATTGCGAGGTGCCTTTTCTATCCAATGTGTTTGTTTTTCATGCGAGTCCATCTGGATTTTGTAGTTTGCCCATTTTTCTTACAATGTGGTTCCTGCAAATTCCATCTTAAAATCTTGATAATGGGTGGCTCACTGGTACAGAGAGAACTACATTATTTTCAGGCTATTGAATGCTGGCTTATTTTTGTCTTTGTCCTCATTAGTGAAGTTCTTGTGATGCTTGGTTAGGCACATCCGAACAAATTTGGGTGTGGTTGTTGGACTGCACCTCTGTTTGGTGATATTTTGGTTAAAGTTGTGCACCAGAGTAATTTTTCTCTAGATTCGCCCCTGCCGGAGGCGGGCGCCTTATCCATTAGGCCATGCGACCACTTCGTAACAGATATAAAGTTGTCAGTGTCCTGTATGTAGAGACCACTATAGTGCTGACATGTTGGGGTCTCCTTGCTAAATAAAAATTGTAAGCTACTTTTCTTTAGAACTGAGTTATCACTGTGTTTTTTTATTTTCTCAATGGCTGCTTAGTACTTGATTATTTTGCATTTTCTTCTTCTAGAACCGATACACATTGGTTCTGAATTAGCAGGCAACTCTATTTGTGTGTGAAGAGATAAAGTCAAAAGGTCACTCATCAGAACCATGCCCTTGCAATAACTGGAGTCGCTCAATTTTTTCGGATATTGAATGGCTACTAAAAGTAATTCAAGAAATTTTTGTATTGTCCCGAAAAGATAAATGAGTTTCTAATGAGCCAAATACAAGCTGAAGTGGTGACATACCTTAGCTTGACTGTCTGCTACAGAGTTCCTAAACAACACGATATTTCCAGGAATTCCAAACATCACCCATGGCGCGTGTTTATGAAATGTCTAGAAGCTGAAGTCTGGTTTGCCGATGATGCTCCTATGAAACATCAACCAAGTCACAGGTTTATAAAATGCTACAGTAGAGACTGAGAGACTAGCACACAACTAGGAAATAGATACCTTTAGGCGCAAATAATCACCGGAGCACATATAGGCGACGCGGGTGATTTTGGGCTTTGCCAAAGTATCACGCCTTGGAGATGAGGAGTGTGGTGCATGGTGCAGCAGGTGTGGATGCAGCGATCAAGACCACATGCTTGGCTTGGGGAGCAGCGTGCACATAATAAAGTCATAAACATCGGCCGATGTCAAGACGCCAAGGTGAGCTTCTCCTATCTGATTGAGGGGAGCATATTCCTAAAATTTATATTGCACTTTCTGAGTAGCTTGAACTATATACATATTCTTTAATTTGTGCCCATGAAGTGCTTCATGAATCAATCATATAGTAGGTTTTAACTGCTCTTTGTATATTATATCATTATCAAAATACTCTAGATTCCTTTGTTTTGAATTAAATTTAATTTACCTTTTTGAAATGGTACATCATAATAAAAATTCATATCTCCATAGTACATACTTGCAAATATGGGATTGTTGTACTGCTGTCGAGCAGATATGGGATCGATGGGATCTTAGACGACTATAGTCAGTACCTGACCACCTTCTACAACTGGGGTTGTACAACTATGGCAGATGCAGGTCTATACTCTAAATCTTCGCAGAGAAAATAAGAGTATATGATGACCTACATGCCTGGATAGCAAGTTATAGGTAGCTTTTTCTCTTTTTTCCTATTTTTTGCATCACCAAATACTATCTTTTATTAATTCGCATGTGCATTACACTATTTTCCTAAGGTTTACCCCTCAGAGCTGTGTCTATGGGTGATCTCCAGGAGGCTATTAAAAGTGCTTTCACTTGATGAAAACGGGAACCAAGTACAGAAACAAGGAACAAAATGTACCAGGAATTGCTTCATAATCTCCAAACAACATATATGTAAGTTCTTTTATTAATAGCTAACAATGATATGCATTTATCTTCCGTGCGTTATGCATCCAGACGACTAATACCTTTCAAGTTTCTTAGGACTTGCTTCGTGTGTGGGCAGAACTGCTCTTTCATGGAATGTGCGCTGTTGTTGAAAGTGTGCGCTTTTGTCCAGATGCAAGCTCAAGGTTCATATATAATCTCTACGCGCTATGCATGTAAGTCTTTTTTTTTGGTATGGCTATCTGTTGACCACCAAAACCCACCGGCGAGCAGCGACGGGCAACACGTAGAGCCGGGAGGCTCCCAGGACTGCTGGTGGGCCCTGGTCCCTCGGGCGACGGCCCGCAATGCTCCGGCACACGTCCAAGCTGGTGTAAGGGCGTGCCACCTGACCTGTAATATCCCAGGTAATGGGGTTACAAAAATAGAGGAAACAGATGTGTGCATTGCATTCATGCATAGAAAATCTGGGGAATTTTCGCGCTTTAAAGTAAAACAGATCCACGATGGATCGAAGTTTCACTTGACCTTGGTGGAACTGAAGTAGCTCATCAAGTCAAGCGCTATAAACCTCAATGTGACTTTGCTAAAACCGTGTTTTGGGTAGAGATGATTTGATCTAAGGGCTTAGATCAAATGGAATTAAATCTAACACAACAACACTTCAATCAATGATCAACTACTTGATCTCATTAAAGATCACAACATAATATTCCTTGCCATAACATATGAACATCCATTTAATTGGAAATCAAGTAACAATAACTGGAGAAACTATTCTTCACTTATCTTCTCCATGTCTTAAAACTAATCCATGATCCTACCATGAACCTCATGGTATTCATTTTACTACAATCTTGGAAACAAGACAAGGAGATCAACTCTAGAATTATATATTCTTCTCAATTCCATATTATTATACATCAAATCTAGAGGGGTGAGATTTCTATATTATTTACTAGAGAAGCAATGATAAACTCTGAGCTAAACCTTGGATATGCATCCATGTATTCAAATAATCATCTTTAAGAGAAGTCCTAAGATATTATTCAAGTCCTTCCCAAATGAGAGAGACCATTCATACTAATCCAAGCTTTACCTATTTAAGAATAAAGGACAACCTTTTGAATTAAAGTATTAGGTTGTAAACCACTTCCCCTTGGAGTGGTGAGATAACCTAATATCACATGGAATAATACCATATCCATGAGTTGATAAAGTAAGGAGGATATTAATTCAACCAAGATAGCCAAGTGGAGTCTTAGTCTAGATACCAAAGGAGATATTAGGAGTACACCTTAAAACCCTAGAATAAAACATTACTATATGAGAGAGCTCAAGCTTTGGTAATACACTCAAGTTAGTTGAGGCAACACTTGAGTTTGAAGGAAAGAACTTTCCATATACCCAGATGATAATATCAACATTGTCTAAGTAGACCCCTAACAGAATATCTCAGGCATTTTCCTGGGATATAAACTAATGAGGCAACCATAGTAGTCCCATTCAAGAAGGTAAATCAGAAGTACTATACCTTAGTTGATCAAGACAATGCTTGATCTTAGCAGTGAGAAACCCATTTAATGAGAGGTACCTTAGAAAGCCAAACCTTGATCATTATAAAATGAGTGATGATCATAAACACTAAGAACTTGAGGTAAAGATATTAAGAACAAGTTAATCATGCCTAATCCATGATCATGCTCTTGAGGTATGTGAGGATAAGTTAAACCCTTCTAGAATAAGTAGATCTCATTCCCACATGAAATTATAGGAAGATAACTAGTAAGCAACCCTAGGCTTATATCCTATCTTTACCTTGTGAACCACATGGTGATCACAAGTAAAACCCTAATCTATATCCCAACCTTAGTTGTGCATCACTTGGGTGATCACCACTATAAACCTAATTCTCAATTGAGTTCCAAACCATTTGCCAGTAAGTAAATATAATTAGAACCCTAGAATTTCTCAGTAGCTAAACTATAAGATTAAACCCATGGTGGTGATCAACCACTGAGCTTTATAATTAATATCAACCCATAATGAGAGTAGTGTCCACTTTAGGTATTTCATGGTGTTATTAAAATATAACACTAGTGCTAACTTCGAAATAAGATTATAATAATGCTTACATGACCTTAACAAATAGATGCTCACATAAAATCTTATGCTCTACTTATTAAACCTGAGAAAAACCCTTGTGATACATCTTATAATTAAGACCATAAGTGTGATTATCAACCACTTATCCTTATAATTAATTAAGACCTCATAATAATCCTTAAAATACTTTGAGTAGAAATTATCCACTTTAAATGATTCAAAAGAGAGTTGTGTTCCAAGGAGAAAAAGCAATTTCAAATAACACATGGATTCATTGCTAATTGAAATTTAAAGAGAAACCACAAGGATACAAATAAAATAAAGCATTACACATCTGTCTTGGGCAATAAAATAATTCAATGACCATTGTTATCAAATTCTAAATCAAGTAGTCAGAAATCTGCAAGAGTAATAAAGTTCAACTTTGAAATCAATTGAACAAAACCAGTAATGGAAATTTAAAACAGAAAATAAAAATAAAGAAATAAAAAAAGGAGAAAAAAGAAAGGAGAAGCCTCACCTGGCCGCAGAGCCACCTCGGTAGCCCAACAAACGGCCCAGAAGGAAGCCCAACACCAACCAAATGAGCCGAAGCCGTGTCCACCATACCTCCTCGTGAGGATAAGAACGGAGGGGAAGAATCGTCTTCCTCCTCTCGCCGGAGAACGCCAGCGCGACCAGGCCACCGCATCCCTGCTGCCCATCGACGAGCTGAACGCCGCGTTGCTAGACACGTACCTCGCCCACGACTCTTGTCCAGCGCCAGGAGGATGCATCAAGATTCACACCGAAACCCTAGCTCAACATACGCCGTGTTCTGGCCGTCCGACACCGTCGCTCATTGTCGTTCTCGACCATCGCGAGCCCTATAAAACCACCAGAAGAACCTCTGTGCTACCCTTGTTCATCTCCGCCATCCCATTTTCTCTCTTTCGCTCTCCTTCGCCCACAATTATCCGCAGCACCTCGCCGGAGTTCAAGACGCCACCGTCGATAGAGGCCACCCCGCGGTCCGTGGTGTGGTCTAGGAGATGCGCCGAGATGGGTAGAACCTAGGGGGAGACGGAATCGAGAAGGGGAAGCCTCAGTCTCAGAAAAATCGCCATTCCCTTCCACCGGTGTCTCGCCGATGAAGCCAAATTGAGCTCGCCACCGTCCACCATCAACCTCAACAAGTAGACCATCATCTTCTGGGTGAGCTTGCGCTTCTATTGATACCTTATTTGCACCATTCCGATGTCTGTAGCTACATATAGCTAATTGGCCGGAGTTCACTGCCGTGGTTGTGCTCGCCGGAGCTAGCTCCGGTGGTCCATTCGATAGGCCGTCACCGCCGTTAGCCTCAGCGTGTAGAGGAGGCTGCAAACGCCCAGACTCGCATCCCGGGAGCCCCTAAAACGGCGGCGCCACCTCCGACTGGCCGCCGGCGTTGAGCCGCCGGTAAGGCCGACGTGGCCACGGGGCCAGTTCACGTTTTTGACCGGTCGTTGCCTGCGTGGCAACTGACCTGGTCAATGACCCCACCGGTCAGCCCCTGTAACTATATGTGAACCGGTATACTTAGCATTTCTTATTTAATTCAAAACCTATAAAATATCTGAAACTTTGCAAATCTGTATAAAATTCATTTTTGCTCCGAAAATTACAAATGAGATATCAAAATGATCCTAAAAATTAAATCTATCCAATAAAAATATAATATGAAATTTTTATTTTTAATAAAAATTTAATTGTTTTAAACTTAATAATTAAGTCTTTTCTTTCAATTCTAAATGCAATTAAAATTCAATAATTAGGAAAATCTTCCAAATTAAATAAAAACAATAAATAAATAAAGAAAAATAGTAAAACTAATTTTCTTTATTTATTATTTGTTAAATCATTATTAGAGAGATTTAAACCCTAATTAATAATTACCTTAATTATTAATTCATTAAAAATAATATAATGCCAAATTCAATATTATTTTTAATTCCAAGTTACTAATAACTTCAACTTCAAAATGAAGTTATTAAACAAATAACTACATGGTAGATAGCAAGCCCTAATTCCCTATTAAATGATAGTACAACCCTATCATTTCATGTGAAACCCTAAAACCCTAACTCCATTATGAACCCTAGATCCATTATTACATGTGAACCCTAAATAGTTTCCAAACCTAAACCCAAGTTCACATGTGATCATATTACTTCAATAATAGTCATATAACCATAGTAGCAACTAAATATTTGCCATGACCACATCAAATGTAGAACCCTATCACTAGCAGTTTAGCATTCCATGTGTTCATCTTAATCAAACCTAGCTGATCAAATAGGACCAACCCTAATTCCTATCTTCCGAGACACCAAACTTAGTTATCCATGCTTAGCATCACAAAAATGTGATGAACCTCAGGAGCAACTATACCAAATCTTAAGCATTACATACCCTACTCCACTAAACCCTACTAGTGTGAGATACTTATGAACCATCCTATTTAAGCAACCAATTATTCCTTACTTAATAGAACCAATAGTAAAACCTAGACCACCTCAACCTTAATTGATATACTTCTTATTACTTAAGAAGTATGTTCTTCAAAAGTTATTCTTTTGAAGAAAATAAGAAATCATCATCAACCCTGCTTATAAGGACCTATAAACCCTAGCCAGCTATCACTAGCAAGATAAACCAATCTTAATAGGAACCATGTGTAATTAATTACTTAGGATGCCTAGGCATAACTCCACCTGGTATTGATAAATTCAACATTGTTGTGATCCATCTACTACTTATTCCAGACACCAATTAGAACCATAGAACACCATAGAATTCCACAACCCTAATTATTATACTTGTTCTTTATTAAAGAACATGTTCTTCAAAAGTTATTCTTTTGAAGTATATGATAATTAATCATTAACCATGCCATATAGTACTAAAGCTGATAACCTGTTCTTTACATGTTAACATTATGCCAAATGTCATTCTTTGTGTGCTCAATTGATTACTATGCTTTATCATATAACTTGTACATGATACCAAGTAATCAAACCTTAATAAGAACATTGTTTGTGAATCACTCTAAAAGTGCAACACACCCTGAATTAATCATCACAACTCACTAATCCTAAATCATCGGGGTTAGTTCACGCTTAAAGCGATTGCATCTCATACTTATGCATTATTGCATCGTTGCCAATCTTTTAAACATCGTTCTTACCGGACGATGATGCTATTTCAGAATTTGGAGTTATTGCGTACCGAAGACCTTGTATGCATAATCTTACAGTCAAGAAAGGCAAGTTCATCACTTGCTCATGTCATTTGTGTATTTCTATCAAATTACTTGCAAAGTACTATGGTTATCACTATCGCATAAAAAACCAAAAACCACTATTTTCATAACTATGAATATGACTATGTGGTTGGCAATGGAACCATGGATTGTGTTGATATGGTGGAGGTTCCATTGCAAGGGTTTATATCCATCTAGGATTAAACAACAAATGTCGCCATGATTCTTGTGCCGTAATACCCGTGTTAACCATAAGATCCGGAGTGGGACGGAGTAGTCAAAAGTGTTTCCACCTCTCGTTCATCAACGGATGCGCTTTACCGTAGTACACTTGTAATCCAAGGGGGCAAGCTGGTGAGGCTGGGGAGTCCTAAGTCCCCACGGCATTGTCCGTAGTACACTTGTCGCCCGAAGGAGCAAGCGGTGAGGCTGGGGAGTCCTAAGTCCCCACGGTATTGCGGTCCATGATGGGTTACAGCTACCGGCGTAGGAATGTATGGTAGAGCCCTGCATTGACGTCGTGGTCGGGGTCCACCCTGAAATCTATGGGAATAATGGGACCGGCGTGGACCCAGGGTCGGGGCATGCAACAAAGGGTGGGTGTTCGAGGTAGCGGAGGAACATGATTGGCTAGACCTTATACCGGGCCTCACACCATAGGAAGTGTGGACGGGAAATTGCCCGGTTGGCACCAAGGTTAAGATCTCTTATGGGTAAAGCAACACACCTCTGCAGAGTGTAAAGAACCGTGACCTGTCACTCCCTCGTTCCGGATATGGAACTGCGAACGCGGCCGGAAAGGAGCTCCATGAAGTTCTAGTAAACCGGTGAAGGCCGACGGACATAGTTCTTCTGAATAAAAGCAACCTTTTGAAGAAATGGTTATGAAAACTTGCATTGGTATTAGACTTTCTGGTCTAATGCCGTAGCTAGTGCATTAAACACCTCTTCCCTATAATGAACTTGTTGAGTACGCTCGTACTCATCCCACTCTTAAATCCCCTGCTTAGATATGGAGGCATCGAAGGAGGATCTGCAGTGCAACTCGAAGGCCGAGGAGTCAACAACTACTTCAAGAGACAGGACCCTGTCAGAGGAGTCAGATACCACATCCAACAAGGAGAAAACATAGTTTAGCCATAGAAGGGAACTAGTTTCCTAAACTTAGCTCCTAATTAGCTAGAATCTATTCATAGCCTCTATAGCTAGTCAAATACTGTACAAATAGAGTTCGTGATAGGATTAGACTACGAGTCGTTCTTCCAGAGTTTATTTGCAGATTTACCTCATTGTAAAGTAGGAGGCTGTGATGATCTTATGTAACAGAGTCAATGTTGTAATTCTATAGACATGCCTTGGACCCGCAGATGTTTCTGTTGTACCACTCTGAGCGATATAATACTAGTGGAACGGTGTTTCATTGGTGTTATATCGGACTTGCATACTACACCATGCAGTGGTATGCCGGGTCACCACAGTTGGTATCAGAGCAAATGCTTTGACCCTAGGATTAAAACCCTTTAAAGGAGACCTATAGGATTGGTAGTGTCTATAGGAAGTTGTCTTAGTTAAACCAAATAATTTTTATGACTTGAGATGGATATTCACTTGAGAATAATCCTGACACACTTGAGTCAACCTTTCCTACCTATCTGCCTAAGTAAAGATAGTTAGCTAATCCCAAATATATAGTACACTATTAAGTCCTTAAAACAATAGATGAGTAGATCACAGTTGGTATACAATACCTGGTAGTCCAAAGAGAGGATACAACCATAAGGAAGCAATCCTATTGGAAGATGTGTACCAACACCTATTATGATTAAATAAAAGTATTCAGACCTGTAATAGGAGTAATATCAAGGGATGAAGATAATTAAGATATCCTAATAGAAGATGTAGACCAAGATAAGTAATGAGTAAGTAAAATTATCTAGACATGTGAAACAATTGATAGTAAGTGATAACTATGAGTCATAGGAGGTAGTATAGACCATGATGAGTCAATCATGAGAGGTAAGGAAGATAGATAGGAATAATATATGTCTACTTACAAGGTAGAGTTGCTAATCATATCTGATTCACCTGAGAATCATTATGTGATGTACTAGAGCCTCATAAATATTTAGGAGAAGTACAATAAGAAGCCAGTTGTTCAACAACAGTGCAAAAATTGTGTTCCAAAACAATAAGAAGTGTGCTAAGCACATCATGACCATAGTCTTATAATAGAAACACTTGGAAGTATAGGAGCTATATTCCAATAGCTATGTGAATAGAGTAGCAATGTTAGAACCTAGACATATCATGTGAGATAGTCCTCAACAAAATGGAAGTTAAGTAGTACTTCCAGAGAAAATTAGGTTAACCTTCACCATCCCAAATCACTTTGTTCCAAGTTTATCTCATTGCAAACGTGCAATTAAGGTAAATGTTGCGACAAATAGTAGAATCCCATATATTCGTGCGAAGTATCACGATGTAAACCTATATTGTGTGGTGTTATATACTACACATCAGAGCCTGATGTTTAGAGACGTCTTACTCAACTATTATAATTTAGGCTTATGATGATGTGTATTATAAACACAAAGCTGAATCTTCTTGGATCTTATTGGATTTTTATTGTTTGACTAGATCCATACATGAAGTTTGACGTTGATATGCAAATGCATGTTGCAATATCAAGTCCTTACTTGATGCTATAGATCTAGAGGGTAATAGTATTCGTGTGAGGAAGCGACGAATTCTGGAAGATTCTGAAGACAAGATGAAGGTTCATCAGAGAAAGGAAGCAAAGTTGTGGGAAGTAACCACAATACTCTGAAGGAAGTACAATTAGAAACTCATGCTTAACTCCAACAAAGGAGTAGTTTAGTACGGAAGAAGCATGAGGGTGAGAAATCTGGTAATTATGGTGAAGCTCAAGCAGATCCATAATTATTATAGAAGAGGGAATGCATGGAAAATCACTTAGGATACTATAATCATAGTGTCCGCTAGTGGTTTTCTTGCAAAATAAACCCTAAAGAATGGAAGATGACCTATGAAACCATAGAAGATATAAGAAGACCACAGATGGTAATATAAGACCACAGTTGGTATAGGATCAATACTGGGAGATAGAGTAGAAGATGTCTCGACCAATTGGTAAAAACCTATACTAGAACCCATTTTTAGTTAACAAATAGCCACAATTGGTATCAAGTAATCCGCAATTGGATTATCTGTACCAAGAAGTTATGAACAAATAAAATTTTGTCAGCCAAATAACTATGACCTATAATCATTTAGACGAAGGATTCACATTGGATGTCCACAATTGAGTGGATGCACCACAGATATTCTTCACAAGACCTAGAAGAGTACAAACCATAAGCTATATTTAGACCAATGGTTGGAAGAAAAGGAGTTGAAGACCATAAGAAAACTCTAAGGGGTAGAGTAAAGATTGAGTTAGATATACAGTGACTCAATACTTTAAGCTTGATAGAAGCAGAAGGTTTGAACTGAGAGGAAGTTCGATCTTATTTTGATAAGATTGTTGAACACTACTTTCAGAAGGATGTCAGACCAGAAGCCGAGGTTTATACCTCGAGGAAGCAAGAAGTGGACTATAACTTGAGAAAGTGGGTAGTATTTACTCAGAAGTACGAAAGCTCAAGTAAGCTAAGTATAATGAAGTTGGACGAAGGAAATACCATAGACCAAATACACCTCAAGAAGGCCAAAGACCGAAGGAAATTGACCATACCAGAACCACAGACTAATAGAATGATTCCTTTCATGGAACCTAAATAACCCAAAACAGTTAGAGGTATCAACCATAAACCTTGATTGGATGGACTAAATGAGTCTACTCCATTCTTAGAGGAATAAACCATCATGATCATTTCCATGTTAAGCACCTTACTTAGTACCATTATTGCAGTTTTGGTAGTAAGGGAAAACAAAGACCTATTTACCAATTAGGAGTATGTTATCAAACTAATCTTCAGCTAAGACTAGCAGCATCAGAAGAAGTCTCAACCATTGAATCTTCAAAGAGAAAGGAAACAAGTTTATAGAGTTGGAAGAAATCAAGGAATCAAAGTAAGAACCATGGTTCAGAGACAAACCCTAATGGATTCCAGGAAGAATCTGGACAAGGGATATATTCAATTATATCTAGTAAGATCAATACGGAGTTCGAGAAAAGTTTTAGTCTATACAAGTCAGATCCACACTCCGGAAACGTGAGAGAGTTCAAACTTCGAGGACGAAGTTTAGTTTAAGGGGTAGAGACTCGTAATATCCCGGGTAATGGGGTTACAAAAATAGAGGAAACAGATGTGTGCATTGCATTCATGCATAGAAAATCTGGGAATTTTCGCGCTTTAAAGTAAAACAATCACGATGAATCGAAGTTTCACTTGATCTTGGTGGAATTGAAGTAGCTCATCAAGTCAAGCGCTATAAACCTCAATGTGACTTTGCTAAAACCTTGTTTTGGGTAGAGATGATTTGATCTAAGGGCTTAGATCAAATGGAATTAAATCTAACACAACAACACTTCAATCAATGATCAACTACTTGATCTTATTAAAGATCACAACATAATATTCCTTGCCATAACATATGAACATCCATTTAATTGGAAATCAAGTAACAATAACTGGAGAAACTATTCTTCACTTATCTTCTCCATGTCTTAAAACTAATCCATGATCCTACCATGAACCTCATGGTATTCATTTTACTACAATCTTGGAAACAAGACAAGGAGATCAACTCTAGAATTATATATTCTTCTCAATTCCATATTATTATACATCAAATCTAGAGGGGTGAGATTTCTATATTATTTACTAGAGAAGCAATGATAAACTCTGAGCTAAACCTTGGATATGCATCCATGTATTCAAACAATCATCTTTAAGAGAAGTCCTAAGATATTATTCAAGTCCTTCCCAAATGAGAGAGACCATTCATACTAATCCAAGCTTTACCTATTTAAGAATAAAGGACAACCTTTTGAATTAAAGTATTAGGTTGTAAACCACTTCCCCTTGGAGTGGTGAGATAACCTAATATCACATGGAATAATACCATATCTATGAGTTGATAAAGTAAGGAGGATATTAATTCAACCAAGATAGCCAAGTGGAGTCTTAGTCTAGATACCAAAGGAGATATTAGGAGTACACTGATACGTCTCCAACGTATCGATAATTTCTTATGTTCCATGCCACATTATTGATGTTATCTACATGTTTTATGCACACTTTATGTCATATTCGTGCATTTTCTGGAACTAACCTATTAACAAGATGCCGAAGTGCCGGTTCTCGTTTTCTGCTGTTTTTGGTTTCGAAATCCTAGTAACGAAATATTCTCGGAATCGGACGAAATCAACGCCAAAGTTCCTATTTTCACCGGAAGCATCCGGAACACCCGGGAAGGACCGGAGGGGGGCACTCGGGCCCCCGGACCCTAGGCCGGCGCGGCCCGGGCCCCGGCCGCGCCGCCCTATGGTGTCGTCGCCCCTTCGACCCTCCTGCGCCGCCTCTTCGCCTATATAAAGCCCCTGGATCGAAAACCCTGAGGCGTTCGACGAAAACCACAGAAACCTTCCAGAGCCGCCACCATCGCGAAGCCAAGATGCGGGGGACAGGAGTCTCGTTCCGGCACCCTGCCGGAGCGGGGAAGTGCCCCGGAAGGCTTCTCCATCGACACCGCTGCCATCTCCACCGCCATCTTCATCACCGCTGCTGCTCCCATGAGGAGGGAGTAGTTCTCCATCGAGGCTCGGGGCTGTACCGGTAGCTATGTGGTTCATCTCTCTCCTATGTGCTTCAATACAATAATCTCATGAGCTGCCTTACATGATTGAGATTCATATGATGATGCTTGTAATCTAGATGTCATTATGCTAGTCAAGTGAGTTTTACTTATGTGATCTCCAGAGACTCCTCGTCCCACGTGTGTAAAGGTGACAGTGTGTGCACCGTGTGGGTCTCTTAGGCTAGATTTCACAGAATACTTATTCACCTGTTGAATGGCATAGTGAGGTGCTTATTTATATCTCTTTATGATTGCAATGTGTTTGTATCACAATTTATCTATGTGCTACTCTAGTGATGTGTTATTAAAGTAGTTTTATTCCTCCTGCACGTGTGCAAAGGTGACAGATGTGTGCACCGTGTTAGTACTTGGTTTATGCTATGATCATGATCTCTTGTAGATTGAGAAGTTAACTATTGCTATGATAATATTGATGTGATCTATTCCTCCTACATATGCATGAAGGTGACGAGTGTGCATGCTATGCTAGTACTTGGTTTAGTCTTTTGATCTATCTTACACTAAAGGTTACTAAAATATGAGCATTATTGTGGAGCTTGTTAACTCCGGCATTGAGGGTTCGTGTAATCCTACGCAATGTGTTCATCATCCAACAAAAGTGTAGAGTATGCATTTATCTATTCTGTTATATGATCAATGTTGAGAGTGTCCACTAGTGAAAGTGTAATCCCTAGGCCTTGTTCCTAAATATCGCTATCGCTGCTTGTTTACTTGTTTTACTTGTGTTACTACTGCTGCAATACTACCACCATCAACTACACGCCGACAAGCTATTTTCACGGCACCGTTGCTACTGCTCATACTTATTTATACCACCTGTATTTCACTATCTCTTCGCCGAACTAGTGCACCTATTTGGTGTGTTGGGGACACAAGAGACTTCTTGCTTTGTGGTTGCGGGGTTGCATGAGAGGGATATCTTTGACCTCTTCCTCCACGAGTTCGATAAACCTTGGGTGATCCACTTAAGGGAAACTTGCTGCTGTTCTACAAACCTCTGCTCTTGGAGGCCCAACACCGTCTACGGGAAAGGAGGGGGAACGTAGACATCAAGCACTTTTACGGCGCCGTTGCCGGGGAGGAAAGGTAAAAGGCACTCATACTCCGGTTCCGGGTAAAGCACTTTTACGGCGCCATTGTGTTTGTGCTCAAAGCTATTTCCTTTAGATCCTGCAATTGCATCTTTTTGTTTCTTGTTTACACTAGCTTGGCATAATGGACAAGAGTGAGCTTCTATTTCTATTTCCTGATTTAAAACATGGATTGTTTGATGCGAAAATTAAAAAACCTATGGAATCTTATTTGCATGCTTGGTAGTAATATTAGTATGAACGCTTTGAACACCATTGTTGATAATAATATAGAAAGTTCTAAGCTTGGGGAAGCTGGTTTTCATGATCTTTTTAGTTCCCCAAGCATTGAGGAGAAAATTTTCTTTGATGATACTTTGCCTCCTATTTATGATGATTATAATGATAGTGGTCTTTTGGTGCCACCTACTATGGAGAGTAAATTTTGTTGTGATTACACTATGCCTCCTACACTTGATGAGAATAATAATGATAGCTACTTTGTTGAATTTGCTCCTACTACAATTAATAAGAATAACTATGCTTTTGTTGGGAGTAGTACTAATTTTATGCATGAGACTCATGATAAAAATGTTTCATTTGATAGTTATATTGTTGAGTTTGCTCATGACACTACTGAAAGTTATTATGAGAGAGGAAAATATGGTTGTAGAAATTTTCATGTTACTAAAACACCTCTCTATGTGCTGAAATTTTTGAAGCTACACTTGTTTTATCTTCCTATGCTTGTTACTTTGCTCTTCATGAACTTGTTTATTTACAAGATTCCTATGCATAGGAAGCATGTTAGACTTAAATGTGTTTTGAATTTGCCTCTCGGATGCTCTCTTTTGCTTCGAATACTATTTCTTGCGAGTGCATCATTAAAACTGCTGAGCCCATCTTAATGGCTATAAAGAAAAGAACTTCTTGGGAGATAACCCATGTGTCATTTTGCTACAGTACTTTGTTTTATATTTGTGTCTTGGAAGTTGTTTACTACTGTAGCAACCTCTCCTTATCTTAGTTTTGTGTTTTGTTGTGCCAAGTAAAGTCTTTGATAGTAAAGTCAATACTAGATTTGGATTACTGCACAGAAACAGATTTCTTTGCTGTCACGAATCTGGGCAAAATTCTCTGTAGGTAACTCAGAAAATTATGCCAATTTACGTGAGTGATCCTCAGATATGTACGCAACTTTCATTCAATTTGGGCATTTTCATCTGAGCAAGTCTGGTGCCATTTTAAAATTCATCTTTACGGACTGTTCTGTTTTGACAGATTCTGCCTTTTATTTCGCATTGCTTCTTTCGCTGTGTTGGGTGGATTTCTTTGTTCCATTACCTTCCAGTAGCTTTGGGCAATGTCCAGAAGTGTTAAGAATGATTGTGTCACCTCTGAACATGTGAGTTTTTGATTATGCACTAACCCTCTAATGAGTTTGTTTCGAGTTTGGTGTGGAGGAAGTTTTCAAGGGTCAAGAGAGGAGGATGATATACTATGATCAAGAAGAGTGAAGAGTCTAAGCTTGGGGATGCCCCGGTGGTTCATCCCTGCATATTTCAAGAAGACTCAAGCATCTAAGCTTGGGGATACCCAAGGCATCCCCTTCTTCATCGACAAATTATCAGGTTCCTTCTCTTGAAACTATATTTTTATTCGGTCACATCTTATGTACTTTACTTGGAGCGTCTGTGTGCTTTTGTTTTTGTTTGTGTTTGAATAAATTGGATTACATCATGCTTGTGTGGGAGAGAGACACGCTCCGCTGGTTCGTATGAACACATGTGTTCTTAGCTCATAGTATTCATGGCGAAGTTTCTTCTTCGTTAAATTGTTATATGGTTGGAATTGGAAAATGATACATGTAGTAATTGCTATAAATGTCTTGGGTAATGTGATACTTGGCAATTGTTGTGCTCATGTTTAAGCTCTTGCATCATATGCTTTGCACCCATTAATGAAGAAATACATAGAGCATGCTAAAATTTGGTTTGCATAATTGGTCTCTCTAAAGTCTAGATAATTTCTAGTATTGAGTTTTGAACAACAAGGAAGACGGTGTAGAGTCTTATAATGTTTACAATATGTCTTTTATGTGAGTTTTGCTGCACCGGTTCATCCTTGTGTTTGTTTCAAATAACCACCGCTAGCCTAAACCTTGTATCGAGAGGGAATACTTCTCATGCATCCAAAATACTTGAGCCAACCACTATGCCATTTGTGTCCACCATACCTACCTACTACATGGTATTTCTCTGCCATTCCAAAGTAAATTGCTTGAGTGCTACCTTTAAACAATTCAAAATTTATTACCTCTGATTTGTGTCAATGTTTTATAGCTCATGAGGAAGTATGTGGTGTTTATCTTTCAATCTTGTTGGGCAACTTTCACCAATGGACTAGTGGCTTCATCCGCTTATCCAATAATTTTGCAAAAAGAGCTGGCAATGGGATTCCCAGTCCCAAATTAATTAACAAAAATAGACACTCCTCCATGGTATGTGATTGTTGGACGGCACCCGAAGGATTCGGTTAGCCATGGCTTGTGTAAGCAAAGGTTGGGAGGAGTGTCATCATAATAAAACTAAAATAAAAAGGCACTCCTTCGTGGTATGAGATTGTTGGCAGGCACCCGAGGATTCGGTTAGCCATGGTTTGTGAAAGAAAGGTTGGAAGGAGTGCCACCCAAAAATAAAATAAAATGGGAGCCGCTCTTTGAAGGTTTGTCACGGCAAGGGGTTAGAGTACCCGCTACCATTCGTTGACAACAACATACACCTCTCAAAACTTTATTTTTATGCTCTCTTTATGTTTTCAAAATAAAAGCTCTAGCACAAATATAGCAATCGATGCTTTCCTCTTTGAAGGACCATTCTTTTACTTTTATTGTTGAGTCAGTTCACCTATCTCTCTCTACCTCAAGAAGCAAACATTTGTGTGAACTGTGCATTGATTCTTACATACTTGCTTATTGCACTTGTTATATTACTCTATGTTGACAATATCCATGAGATATACATGTTATAAGTTGAAAGCAACCGCTGAAACTTAATCTTCTTTTGTGTTGCTTCAATGCCTTTACTTTGAATTATTGCTTTATGAGTTAACTCTTATGCAAGACTTATTGATGCTTGTCTTGAAGTGCTATTCATGAAAAGTCTTTGCTATATGATTCACTTGTTTACTCATGTCATATACATTGTTTTGATCGCTGCATTCACTACATATGCTTTACAAATAGTATGATCAAGGTTATGATGGCATGTCACTCCGGAAATTATCCGTGTTATCGTTTTACCTGCTCGGGACGAGCGAGAACTAAGCTTGGGGATGCCGATACGTCTCCAACGTATCGATAATTTCTTATGTTCCATGCCACATTATTGATGTTATCTACATGTTTTATGCACACTTTATGTCATATTCGTGCATTTTACGGAACTAACCTATTAACAAGATGCCGAAGTGCCGGTTCTCGTTTTACTGCTGTTTTTGGTTTCAGAAATCCTAGTAACGAAATATTCTCGGAATCGGACGAAATCAACGCCAAAGTTCCTATTTTCACCGGAAGCATCCGGAACACCCGGGAAGGACCGGAGGGGGGCACCGGGCCCCCGGACCCTAGGCCGGCGCGGCCCGGGCCCCGGCCGCGCCGCCCTATGGTGTCGTCGCCCCTTCGACCCTCTCGCGCCGCCTCTTCGCCTATATAAAGCCCCTGGATCGAAAACCCCGAGGCGTTCGACGAAAACCACGAAACCTTCCGGAGCCGCCGCCATCGCGAAGCCAAGATCCGGGGGACAGGAGTCTCGTTCCGGCACCCTGCCGGAGCGGGGAAGTGCCCCGGAAGGCTTCTCCATCGACACCGCTGCCATCTCCACCGCCATCTTCATCACCGCTGCTTGCTCCCATGAGGAGGGAGTAGTTCTCCATCGAGGCTCGGGGCTGTACCGGTAGCTATGTGGTTCATCTCTCTCCTATGTGCTTCAATACAATAATCTCATGAGCTGCCTTACATGATTGAGATTCATATGATGATGCTTGTAATCTAGATGTCATTATGCTAGTCAAGTGAGTTTTACTTATGTGATCTCCGAGAGACTCCTCGTCCCACGTGTGTAAAGGTGACGGTGTGTGCACCGTGTGGGTCTCTTAGGCTAGATTTAACGGAATACTTATTCACTGTTGAATGGCATAGTGAGGTGCTTATTTATATCTCTTTATGATTGCAATGTGTTTGTATCACAATTTATCTATGTGCTACTCTAGTGATGTGTTATTAAAGTAGTTTTATTCCTCCTGCACGTGTGCAAAGGTGACAGATGTGTGCACCGTGTTAGTACTTGGTTTATGCTATGATCATGATCTCTTGTAGATTGAGAAGTTAACTATTGCTATGATAATATTGATGTGATCTATTCCTCCTACATATGCATGAAGGTGACGAGTGTGCATGCTATGCTAGTACTTGGTTTAGTCTTTTGATCTATCTTACACTAAAGGTTACTAAAATATGAGCATTATTGTGGAGCTTGTTAACTCCGGCATTGAGGGTTCGTGTAATCCTACGCAATGTGTTCATCATCCAACAAAAGTGTAGAGTATGCATTTATCTATTCCGTTATGTGATCAATGTTGAGAGTGTCCACTAGTGAAAGTGTAATCCCTAGGCCTTGTTCCTAAATACTGATATCGTCTGCTTGTTTACTTGTTTCTCTGTGTTACTACTGCTGCAATACTACCACCATCAACTACACGCCGGCAAGCTATTTTACGGCACCGTTGCTACTTGCTCATACTTATTTATACCACCCGTATTTCACTATCTCTTCGCCGAACTAGTGCACCTATTTGGTGTGTTGGGGACACAAGAGACTTCTTGCTTTGTGGTTGCGGGGTTGCATGAGAGGGATATCTTTGACCTCTTCCTCCTTGAGTTCGATAAACCTTGGGTGATCCACTTAAGGGAAACTTGCTGCTGTTCTACAAACCTCTGCTCTTGGAGGCCCAACACTGTCTACAGGAAAGGAGGGGGAACGTAGACATCATACACCTTAAAACCCTAGAATAAAACATTACTATATGAGAGAGCTCAAGCTTTGGTACTACACTCAAGTTAGTTGAGGCAACACTTGAGTTTGAAGGAAAGAACTATCCATATACCCAGATGATAATATCAACATTGTCTAAGTAGACCCCTAACAGAATATCTCAGGCATTTTCCTGGGATATAAACTAATGAGGCAACCATAGTAGTCCCATTCAAGAAGGTAAATCAGAAGTACTATACCTTAGTTGATCAAGACAATGCTTGATCTTAGCAGTGAGAAACCCATTTAATGAGAGGTACCTTAGAAAGCCAAACCTTGATCATTATAAAATGAGTGATGATCATAAACCCTAAGAACTTGAGATAAAGATATTAAGAACAAGTTAATCATGCCTAATCCATGAGCTCTTGAGGTATGTGAGGATAAGTTAAACCCTTCTAGAATAAGTAGATCTCATTCCCACATGAAATTATAGGAAGATAACTAGTAAGCAACCCTAGGCTTATATCCTATCTTTACCTTGTGAACCACATGGTGATCACAAGTAAAACCCTAATCTATATCCCAACCTTAGTTGTGCATCACTTGGGTGATCACCACTATAAACCTAATTCTCAATTGAGTTCCAAACCATTTGCCAGTAAGTAAATATAATTAGAACCCTAGAATTTCTCAGTAGCTAAACTATATGATTAAACCCATGGTGGTGATCAACCACTGAGCTTTATAATTAATATCAACCCATAATGAGAGTAGTGTCCACTTTAGGTATTTCATGGTGTTATTAAAATATAACACTAGTGCTAACTTCGAAATAAGATTATAATAATGCTTACAAGACCTTAACAAATAGATGCTCACATAAAATCTTATGCTCTACTTATTAAACCTGAGAAAAACCCTTGTGATACATCTTATAATTAAGACCATAAGTGTGATTATCAACCACTTATCCTTATAATTAATTAAGACCTCATAATAATCCTTAAAATACTTTGAGTAGAAATTATCCACTTTAAATGATTCAAAAGAGAGTTGTGTTCCAAGGAGAAAAAGGAATTTCAAATAACACATGGATTCATTCCTAATTGAAATTTAAAGAGAAACCACAAGGATACAAATAAAATAAAGCATTACACATCTGTCTTGGGAAATAAAATAATTCAATGACCATTGTTATCAAATTCTAAATCAAGTAGTCAGAAATTTGCAAGAGTAATAAAGTTCAACTTTGAAATCAATTGAACAAAACCAGTAATGGAAATTTAAAACAGAAAATAAAAATAAAGAAATAAAAAAAGGAGAAAAAAGAAAGGAGAAGCCTCACCTGGCCGCAGAGCCACCTCGGTAGCCCAACAAACGGCCCAGAAGGAAGCCCAACACCAACCAAATGAGCCGAAGCCGTGTCCACCATACCTCCTCGTGAGGATAAGAACGGAGGGGAAGAATCGTCTTCCTCCTCTCGCCGGAGAACGCCAGCGCGACAGGCCACCGCATCCCTGCTGCCCGTCGACGAGCTGAACGCCGCGTTGCTAGACACGTACCTCGCCCACGACTCTTGTCCAGCGCCAGGAGGATGCATCAAGATTCACACCGAAACCCTAGCTCAACATACACCGTGTTCTGGCCGTCCGACGCCGTCGCTCATTGTCGTTCTCGACCATCGCGAGCCCTATAAAACCACCAGAAGAACCTCTGTGCTACCCTTGTTCATCTCCGCCATCCCATTTTCTCTCTTTCGCTCTCCTTCGCCCACAATTATCCGCAGCACCTCGCCGGAGTTCAAGACGCCACCGTCGATAGAGGCCACCCCGCAGTCCGTGGTGTGGTCTAGGAGATGCGCCGAGATGGGTAGAACCTAGGGGGAGACGGAATCGAGAAGGGGAAGCCTCAGTCTCAGAAAAATCGCCATTCCCTTCCACCGGTGTCTCGCCGATGAAGCCAAATTGAGCTCGCCACCATCCACCATCAACCTCAACAAGCAGACCATCATCTTCTGGGTGAGCTTGCGCTTCTATTGATACCTTATTTGCACCATTCCGATGTCTGTAGCTACATATAGCTAATTGGCCGGAGTTCACTGCCGTGGTTGTGCTCGCCGGAGCTAGCTCCGGTGGTCCATTCGATAGGCCGTCACCGCCGTTAGCCTCAGCGTGTAGAGGAGGCTCTGAAACGCCCAGACTCGCATCCCGGGAACCCCTAAAACGGCGGCGCCACCTCCGACTGGCCACCGGCGTTGAGCCGCCGGTAAGGCCGACGTGGCCACGGGGCCAGTTCACGTTTTTGACCGGTCGTTGCCTACGTGGCAACTGACCTGGTCAATGACCCCACCGGTCAGCCCCTGTAACTAGATGTGAACCGGTATACTTAGCATTTCTTATTTAATTCAAAACCTATAAAATATCTGAAACTTTGCAAATCTGTATAAAATTCATTTTTGCTCCGAAAATTACAAATGAGATATCAAAATGATCCTAAAAATTAAATCTATCCAATAAAAATATAATATGAAATTTTTATTTTTAATAAAAATTTAATTGTTTTAAACTTAATAATTAAGTCTTTTCTTTCAATTCTAAATGCAATTAAAATTCAATAATTAGGAAAATCTTCCAAATTAAATAAAAACAATAAATAAATAAAGAAAAACAGTAAAACTAATTTTCTTTATTTATTATTTGTTAAATCATTATTAGAGAGATTTAAACCCTAATTAATAATTACCTTAATTATTAATTCATTAAAAATAATATAATGCCAAATTCAATATTATTTTTAATTCCAAGTTACTAATAACTTCAACTTCAAAATGAAGTTATTAAACAAATAACTACATGGTAGATAGCAAGCCCTAATTCCCTATTAAATGATAGTACAACCCTATCATTTCATGTGAAACCCTAAAACCCTAACTCCATTATGAACCCTAGATCCATTATTACATGTGAACCCTAAATAGTTTCCAAACCTAAACCCAAGTTCACATGTGATCATATTACTTCAATAATAGTCATATAACCATAGTAGCAACTAAATATTTGCCATGACCACATCAAATGTAGAACCCTATCACTAGCGAGTTTAGCATTCCATGTGTTCATCTTAATCAAACCTAGGCGATCAAATAGGACCAACCCTAATTCCTATCTTCCGAGACACCAAACTTAGTTATCCATGCTTAGCATCACAAAAATGTGATGAACCTCAGGAGCAACTATACCAAATCTTAAGCATTACATACCCTACTCCACTAAACCCTACTAGTGTGAGATACTTATGAACCATCCTATTTAAGCAGCCAATTATTCCTTACTTAATAGAACCAATAGTAAAACCTAGACCACCTCAACCTTAATTGATATACTTCTTATTACTTAAGAAGTATGTTCTTCAAAAGTTATTCTTTTGAAGAAAATAAGAAATCATCATCAACCCTGCTTATAAGGACCTATAAACCCTAGTCAGCTATCACTAGCAAAAATAAACCAATCTTGATAGCACCCATGTGTAATTAACTGCTTAGGATGCCTAGGCATAACTCCACCTGGTATTGATAAATTCAACATTGTTGTGATCCATCTACTACTTATTCCAGACACCAATTAGAACCATAGAACACCATAGAATTCCACAACCCTAATTATTATACTTGTTCTTTATTAAAGAACATGTTCTTCAAAAGTTATTCTTTTGAAGTATATGATAATTAATCATTAACCATGCCATATAGTACTAAAACTGACAACTGTTCTTTACATGTTAACATTATGCCAAATGTCATTCTTTGTGTGCTCAATTGATTACTATGCTTTATCATATAACTTGTACATGATACCAAGTAATCAAACCTTAATAAGAACATTGTTTGTGAATCACTCTAAAAGTGCAACACACCCTGAATTAATCATCACAACTCACTAATCCTAAATCATCGGGGTTAGTTCACGCTTAAAGCGATTGCATCTCATACTTATGCATTATTGCATCGTTGCCAATCTTTTAAACATCGTTCTTACCGGACGATGATGCTATTTCAGAATTTGGAGTTATTGCGTACCGAAGACCTTGTCTGCATAATCTTACAGTCAAGAAAGGCAAGTTCATCACTTGCTCATGTCATTTGTGTATTTCTATCAAATTACTTGCAAAGTACTATGGTTATCACTATCGCATAAAAAACCAAAAACCACTATTTTCATAACTATGAATATGACTATGTGGTTGGCAATGGAACCATGGATTGTGTTGATATGGTGGAGTTCCATTGCAAGGGTTTATATCCATCTAGGATTAAACAACAAATGTCGCCAGTGATTCTTGTGCCGTAATACCCGTGTTAACCATAAGATCCGGAGTGGGACGGAGTAATCAAAAGTGTTTCCACCTCTCGTTCATCAACGGATGCGCTTTACCGTAGTACACTTGTAATCCAAGGGGGCAAGCTGGTGAGGTCGGGGAGTCCTAAGTCCCCACGGCATTGTCCGTAGTACACTTGTCGCCCGAAGGAGCAAGCGGTGAGGCTGGGGAGTCCTAAGTCCCCACGGTATTGCGGTCCATGATGGGTTGCGGCCTACCGGCGTAGGAATGTATGGTAGAGCCACGCATTGACGTCGTGGTCGGGGTCCACCCCGAAATCTACGGGAATAATGGGACCGGCGTGGACCCGGGGTCGGGGCATGCAACAAAGGGTGGGTGTTCGAGGTAGCGGAGGAACATGATTGGCTAGACCTTATACCGGGCCTCACACCATAGGAAGTGTGGACGGGGAAATTGCCGGTTGGCACCAAGGTTAAGATCTCTTATGGGTAAAGCAACACACCTCTGCAGAGTGTAAATAACCGTGACCTGTCACTCCCTGTTCCGGGATATGGAACTGCGAACGCGGCCGGAAAGGAGCTCCATGAAGTTCTAGTAAACCGGTGAAGGTCGACGGACATAGTTCTTCCGAATAAAAGCAACCTTTTGAAGAAATGGTTATGAAAACTTGCATTGGTATTAGACTTTACGGTCTAATGCTGTAGCTAGTGCATTAAACACCTCTTCCCTATAATGAACTTGTTGAGTACGCTCGTACTCATCCCACTCTTAAATCCCCTGCTTAGATATGGAGGCATCGAAGGAGGATCTACAGTGCAACTCGAAGGCCGAGGAGTCAACAACTACTTCAAGAGACAGGACCCGGTCAGAGGAGTCAGATACCACATCCAACAAGGAGAAAACATAGTTTAGCCATAGAAGGGAACTAGTTTCCTAAACTTAGCTCCTAATTAGCTAGAATCTATTCATAGCCTCTATAGCTAGTCAAATACTCTACAAATAGAGTTCGTGATAGGATTAGACTATGAGTCGTTCTTCTAGAGTTTATTTGCAGATTTACCTCATTGTAAAGTAGGAGGCTGTGATGATCTTATGTAATAGAGTCAATGTTGTAATTCTATAGACATGCCTTGGACCCGCATATGTTTCTGTTGTACCACTCTGAGCGATATAATACTAGTGGAACGGTGTTTCATTGGTGTTATATCAGACTTGCATACTACACCATGCAGTGGTATGCCGGGTCACCACATGACCTATACCTGGTCAGGAAGGTGATGGATTGCTTCGACTAGTTTCCTGCATGGCATACACGTAAACATTAAATACGAGCCTCGATCGGCTCTCAGGTTATCCTGTGAATCGGCTCATGGAGCCGATCCACCCATGATTCGTATTGGATCTACGATAACATGGTGGTCCTGCTTGATCAATACTAAGCTAAAACGATCTACGACGATTTAGGGTTTTCACCACACAACCGGAACATCTTACACGTGATTGAGCTTGGCAGGTACGAAAGATGACGGAAAATCAACCCTAGAAAAGGCCTAAAAACCAACATGAAGTTGATCCTCGGAACATCCCTTCTAGGATCGGCAAACCGTACCTCACGCCCTCTCTGGATCCTTCAACCCGTTTGCAAGGCCTAACCATATGGATATTAAACTAATCCTTGAAGAACAAGGAACAACCGTAACAGATCGGATCCACTAAATAAAGACTAAGCAGGGTGCTGTCCTTACACCTAAGATAGGTGTAAGGACAGCTAGATATCTAGGGATAGCAAAGCTAAGCGAATACATCAAGTACATATCGATGCAAACCCTAATATATCTATGATAATGGTGTTGCTCGCCATCAAAAAGGCTTCGATACGAGCAACACATGAACAACGAATAAACAAGATATCGCCTAGATCGCAAGATGCGATCTAGGCAGCATAGCTGCTACCGGAAGAAACCCTCGAAACAAGGGGTGGCGATGCGCCTAGATTGGTTTGTTGTGAACGTGATCGTCCTCCTTTCTCAATAACCCTAGATACATATTTATAGTCCGTAGACTTTCTAACTTGGGAATAATCCCAACCGTACACGAGCTGAACTCTATCTTTTAATTTTAACCGACACGTAACCTACTATAATTTACAGATACACGGGCAATCTAGCCCAAACTCTTGCACGAGGCCGATTCATGAATATTTCCTGTGTATATTCTCCAAGCCCATCTCAATCACGGCCCACCTCCTGACTTGGTTAAAATCTGGTGATAACACATGCCCCCCTGGTTTTGGCAATGATAATTCCAAAACCACTGCTTTTTCTTCGTAGGGTCATGTCGTGGCAGAGCAGAACCGTCGCAGTATCCTTTCATCATGATGCCTTGCCTTCTCAGCTTCTCTGCACGATTTGACAGTTTTTTGGCACCACTTCCTCGGAAACTGCTATGGCATTAAATCTCCACTATATCCCCTTTTATTTAACCGCGCCGAACAGTTCGCCTCTTCATCCCCTTGCTCTGTACTAGCCATCGGCAAAAAACCCCCTTCCACTGTAGCCATGTCTTCCTCTTCCTCCTCCTCCGCCTCGTCGGGTCTCTCTTTCCAGTCTTCCTCCTCCAGCGAGACGATACCAGAGCACAACCTAATGGCGCAGTACGAGAAGGAAGCCCCCGAACATTGGGATGACGAGGAGTGGGATTTCACCGTCAGGGTGAACGACGCACCCCTGGTCCCTGTCGGGTCGGAAGACGACCTGTCCTTGACCGACGGGGAGGCGGACCTCCGGTTCCTCGTCGACGGGGATTTGGAAGCGGAGAGCGAGGACGACCTCTTCTCCTGGGCGAGTTTCTCCTCCTTCGACGAGGAGGAAGAAGAGGAGGATGACGCCTCCTCCGACGAGCCACCGGCGAAACGCTTCCGCGCCGGGTGGGAGGATGACGACGAGGATGAGGAGGAGGACGAAGCCTCCGCCGAGGGCTACGGTAGCAGCGATGAGGAGCTCGCCAGAAGCAGCGCCGACAGCAGCTACGATGGCGACGACGAGGCCAGCGATGGCCCTTAGAATAGGAACTACTAGTATAGGACTAGTAGTAGTTCTTGAGCAATCGGCTCTTCTTTTGTTCTTCCTTCCTTGAGCAATCGGCTCTTCATTGTAAAAAACCCCCCTTTATTAATGAAGAAGCGTTTCCAATTGATCTTGCTGATAGTCAAAGTCAGTCAACTCCCAAAGAGCCGATGGCATCGCATCGGCCTTTACCATAAAACGCGAGTAAGGCCAGATCAGTTGCCTATTCAAACGGTAACCTGCAACCTTCGTCTGAGAGAGTAAACTCAGATCCCCCAAATTGCCGTTCAAACAGGTCACTTCACGGCCATGCGAAACTCAGGTCTCAAACGCACAGATTCCACTCCTCAGCAAATCCAATGGGAGCATCATCCCAATCCCTCGATTGAGCTTGTTCCTCTAGAGTCGATGGCTATGCATCGGCTTTTTAGTCTGAAGTCGATGTCTGTGCATCGGCTTTACTTGCATCTTGTTGTTTCGCATATTTTTCTAAAGTCGATGTCTGTACATCGGCTGTGATTTGTATATAAATTTTTTTTACTGACCGATTTTATGTATCGGCCTCCATATTTCACTGTCCATCATCCCACATGCTTGGGAAATACTTCTTAAGATGTTGACCATTGACAGCTACTGGAAATTTAACACCGTCCAGCTGCTTGAGCATGTATGCATTACCCTTCAAAACCTGGTCGACTCTGTACGGCCCATGCCAATTAGGAGACCATTTACCATATGCTTTATCCTTAGTTCCTAATGGCAACACAGCTTCCCATACTAGATCACCAACCTAAAACTCCTTTGGTCTCACCTTCTTATTGTATGCGCGAGCTACCTTGGCTTTATTTTCTTTAATCTTCTCCAACGACCAAAGTCTGAGTTCCCTTAGATCCTCAATACTATCACTCATCAGGGCTGCATATTCTTCAGATGTTAGATCATTCTGAAACGTAACACGTCTTGATCCAGCCGTAATTTCCCAAGGCAATACGGCTTCTTGTCCATAGACCAACTGGTATGGTGAGGTTTTTATAGCCCCATGACATGACATACGATAAGCCCACAAAGCTTCTGACAATACCTCATGCCAACGTCTAGGGTGCTCGTCAACTTTTCTCTTAATCAGCTTGATGAGGCTCTGGTTGGACGCTTCAGCTTGCCCATTTGCTTGAGCATAGTATGGAGACGATCGGATCAGCTTAATTCCCATGTCGTCACAGAACTTTCTGAACTCTTTAGAAATGAAGACCGAACCTCCATCGGTCGTAATAGTCTGGGGAATCCCGAATCTATGAATGACATGTTCTTTCACAAAATTAATAACATCTTCCGATTTTACCTTCTTCATAGGGACGGCCTCCACCCATTTAGTGAAGTAATATGTAATGGCCAAAATCCACTCGTGGCCTTTGCTCGATGCAGGATGGATTTTGCCGATCATATCCATGCCCCAACCTCGAAATGCCCACGACTTGATGATGGGGTTCATTGCTGATGCGGGTACCATCTGAATCTTCCCAAACATCTGACACGCTTGGCATCCTTTATAGTATCTGAAGCAGTCCTCAAGCATGGTGGGCCAGTAAAACCCTGATCGCCTGATCAGCCACTTCATCTTATGAGCCGATTGGTGAGTTCCACAGGCGCCTTCGTGTACCTCGTGTAAGAGCCGATTCGACTCGGCTGGTCCCAGGCATTTGAGAAGTAACCCCTCCAAGGTCCTGTAGAACATGTCATCTCCTATAAGGACATATTTCATGGCCTTGTACCTTATCCGTTTAGGTGCCCCCCGAGCCGAATCTTTCAAGTAATTGAAGATATCGGCTCTCCAGTCATCTTGCTCCAGGAACTGTATCTGAACATCGCCTTCATCTGTTGCGTCCTTATAGCCTGATGCCACCTGTGCTAGGTCGTTGGCCTCGGTATTTTGTGACCTTGGGATCCAATTGAAATTTATGTACCTAAATTGTGCCATCAGCTCACGGCATTGCATCCATAATGGGAAGAGTGACTCACTCTCGCACTTATATTCCTCCGTGAGCTAGGAAATCACCAATTTTGAATCTCCAAAAAGTTCCACAGCCTCTGCCCCGGCTTCCAAAAGCAACTCCATTCCCTTGCGTATTGCTTCATACTCAGCAACATTATTGGTGCAAGGGGTAGATAACCTGATTGAGAAGGAGTATGTTGCCCCCCGAGGCGACACGAGTAGAATGCCGATGCCACAACCATCGTCACAAGCCGATCCATCGAAGAACATGACCCATGCACGTACAGATAGTGCTGCTTTGTCTGTGTTGATTCGTTCAGCAATCAGATCGGCCAATGCTTGTCCCTTGACTGCCTTCGCAGGCTGATACCGGAGATCGAATTCTGACAACGCAAACATCCATTTACCGAGTCGGCCTTTCAACACAGGGGCCGATAACATATGTTTGATGACGTCTGACTTGCATATGACGACAATTTCTGCTGACAGAAAGATGTGACGAAGCTTGGTGCAGGTGAAAAATAGGCAAAGGCACAACTTCTCGATCTCAGGGTACCTTGTCTCTGCATCCACCATCCTTCTGCTGAGGTAGAAAGCCACCTTCTCCAGACCATCATAAAGTTGTACCACTACTGACGCGATGGAAGTGTCAGCCACTGATAAGTAAACATAGAACGGTCTGTCTTGCTGAGGTGGCACCAACACAGGCGGCGTCGTTAGATACTGTTTAATCTCGTCAAATGCTCGCTGCTGCTCTGCCCCCCAGTGAAACTCGTCATCAGATTTAATTTTCACCAACGCCATGAACGGCTCGATTCGTCCTGACAGATTGGATATGAACCGTCGGACGAAGTTGATTTTGCCGATGAGACGTTGGAGTTCTTTCTTCGTGGTAGGTGGCTGCATGGTTCGTACTGCCTCCGACTCTTCGAGCCGATCTCAATTCCACGTTCATGAACCAAAAAACCCAAGAACTGACCGGCCGTTACACCAAAGGCACACTTCTTTGGATTCATTCTTAGCCCGAATTTTCTAGTTCGGTCCAGGATGCGTCGCAAATCATCCAAGTTCCCTTCTATGGAGACAGACTTGACCACCACGTCATCGATGTAAATTTCCACCAACTTGCCGATCAGATCATGAAAGATGTAATTCATGGCCCTTTGGTATGTTACACCGGCATTCTTCAGCCCAAAAGTCATGACCACATATTCAAACAAACCCACCGATCATCGGTACTGCGAATGCAGTCTTGTGTATATCTTCTGGAGCCATGAAAATTTGGTTGTAGCCGGCGTTGCCATCCATGAAACTCAACACCTTATGGCCAGCAGCTGCATTGATCAATGTTTCTGCTACAGGCATTGGATATTCATCCTTTGGAGTAGCTCTGTTGAGATCTCGAAAATCTATGGCGACACGCCATCGGCCGTCCTTTTTCTCTACAGGTACGATACTAGAAATCCACTCGAGCATACCCGCATGGCCTCGATGAACCCGGCGGTCAACATTTTCTCGATCTCTTTCTTGACTTCTTCAAAATTTCGGCCTTCATCCGACGTGCTCGTTGTTGGAATGGCCGAAATCCTTTCTTGAGAGGGAGCCGATGCTCAATTATGCTCCTGTCTAACCCAGGCATCTCTGTGTAATCCCATGCAAAGCAATCTGGGTATTCTTTTAACAGAGCTATCATCAGGCTCCTCAGATGCGGATCTAACTTTTTGCTGATAAAAGTTGGTCGTGGCTTATCCCCAGGACCAATGTCAACCTCTTCTAGCTCATCAGCCAATGTAAACCCATACCCTAGCTTTCTGTCACCTGCTAGATCGATGCTCAACACAGGCAAAACGTATGGCGAGGATAATATGGGCCGATTGCTGGAATCGGCTCCCATTTTGATTGCATTGCTCAATGAAGGTTTACATCTTGTTTGTGCTCTACTATATCTACGTGACATGCTTGAGTTGAGATCATCACTTCCTATTTTTTGGGGCCGATCACAGGGATCGGCCTTGTCACGTACGTCCATAGACTTTGCTCTTGCTATATGATACGCGTACAGCACGCACCGTTGGGAACCCCAAGAGGAAGGTGTGATGCGTACAACGGCAAGTTTTCCCTCAGTATGAAACCAAGGTTTATCGAACCAGTAGGAGCCAAGAAGCACGTTGAAGGTTGATGGCGGCGAGATGTAGTGCGGCGCAACACCGGGGATTCCGGCGCCAACGTGGAACCTGCACAACACAACCAAAGTACTTTGCCCCAACGAAACAGAGTGAGGTTGTCAATCTCACCGAGCTTGCTGTAACAAAGGATTAGATGTATAGTGTGGATGATGATTGTTTGCGAGAGAACGAGTAGAACAAGTATTGCGGTAGATTGTATTCGATGTTAAAGAATAGGACCGGGGTCCACAGTTCACTAGAGGTGTCTCTCCCATAAGATAAATAGCATGTTGGGTGAACAAATTACGGTTGGGCAATTGACAAATAGAGAGGGCATGACCATGCACATACATGATATGATGAGTATTGTGAGATTTAATTGGGCATTACGACAAAGTACATAGACCGCTATCCAGCATGCATCTATGCCTAAAAAGTCCACCTTCAGGTTAAGTTGAAAACAACAGACAATTGCATTAAGTATGGTGCATAATGTAATCAATAACTACATCCTCGGACATAGCATCAATGTTTTATCCCTAGTGGCAACAATACATCCATAACCTTAGAGGTTTCTGTCACTCCCCCAGATTCACGGAGACATGAATCCACTATCGAGCATAAATACCCCCTCTTGGAGTTAAGAGTAAAAACTTGGCCAGAGCCTCTACTAATAACGGAGAGCATGCAAGATCATAAACAACACATAGATATAAATTGATAATCAACATAACATAGTATTCTCTATTCATCGGATCCCAACAAACACAACATATAGCATTACAGATAGATGACTTGATCATGTTCGGCAGCTCACAAGATCCGACAATGAAGCACATAAGGAGAAGACAACCATCTAACTACTGCTATGGACCCATAGTCCAGGGGTAGACTACTCACTCATCACTCCGGAGGCGACCATGGCGGTGTAGAGTCCTCCGGGAGATGAATCCCCTCTCCGGCGAGGGTGCCGGAGGCGATCTCCTGAATCCCCGAGATGGGATTGGCGGCGGCGTCTCCGGAAGGTTTTCCGTATCGTGGCTCTCGGTGCTGGGGGTTTCGCGACGAAGGCTATTTGTAGGCGGAAGGGGCAGGTCAAGGGGCGTCACGAGGGGCCCCGGCCACGCCGCCCTATCATCCGGCCGCCTCGTGGCCCCACTTCGTTAGCTCTCCGGTCTTCCGGAAGCTTCGTGTGAAAATAGGCCCTCGGGCGTTGATTTCGTCCAATTCCGAGAATATTTCCTTACTAGGATTTCGAAACCAAAAACAGCGAGAAAACAACAAGCTGGCTCTTCGGCATCTCGTTAATAGGTTAGTTCCGGAAAATGCATAAATATGACATAAAGTATGCATAAAACATGTAGATATCATCAATAATGTGGCATGGAACATAAGAAATTATCGATACGTCAGAGACGTATCAGCATCCCCAAGCTTAGTTTACGCTCGTCCCGAGCAGGTAAACGATAACAAAGATAATTTCTGGAGTGACATGCCATCATAACCTTGATCATACTATTGTAAGCATATGTAATGAATGCAGCGATCAAAACAATGTAAATGACATGAGTAAAAAACTGAATCATATAGCAAAGACTTTTCATGAATAGTACTTCAAGACAAGCATCAATAAGTCTTGCATAAGAGTTAACTCATAAAGCAATAATTCATAGTAGAGGTATTGAAGCAACACAAAGGAAGATGAAGTTTCAGCGGTTGCTTTCAACTTATAACATGTATATCTCATGGATAGTTGTCAATGCAAAGAAATATAACAAGTGCAATATGCAAGTATGTAGGAATCAATGCACAGTTCACACAAGTGTTTGCTTCTTGAGGTGGAGAGAGATAGGTGAACTGACTCAACATAAAAGTAAAAGAAAGGTCCTTCAAAGAGGAAAGCATCGATTGCTATATTTGTGCTAGAGCTTTGATTTTTGAAAACAAGAAACAATTTTGTCAACGGTAGTAATAAAGCATATGTGTTATGTAAATTATATCTTACAAGTTGCAAGCCTCATGCATAGTATACTAATAGTGCCTGCACCTTGTCCTAATTAGCTCGGATTACCTGGATTATCATCGCAATGCACATGTTTTAACCAAGTGTCACAAAGGGGTACCTCTATGCCGCCTGTACAAAGGTCTAAGGAGAAAGCTCGCATCGGATTTCTCGCTATTGATTATTCTCAACTTAGACATCCATACCGGGACAACATAGACAACAGATAATGGACTCCTCTTTTATGCATAAGCATGTAGCAACAATTAATTTTCTCATATGAGATTGAGGATATATGTCCAAAACTGAAACTTCCACCATGGATCATGGCTTTAGTTAGCGGCCCAATGTTCTTTTCTAACATTATGCAATGCTCTAACCATTTTGGTGGTAAATCTCCCTTACTTCAGACAAGACGAACATGCATAGCAACTCACATGATATTCAACAAAGAGTAGTTGATAGCGTCCCCAGGAACATGGTTATCGCACAACAAGCAACTTAATAAGAGATAAAGTGCATAAGTACATATTCAATACCATAATAGTTTTTAAGCTATTTGTCCCATGAGCTATATATTGTAAAGGTAGAGAATGGAAATTTTAAAGGTAGCACTCAAGCAATTTACTTTGGAATGGCGGAGAAATACCATGTAGTAGGTAGGTATGGTGGACACAAATGGCATAGTGGTTGGCTCAAGGATTTTGGATGCATGAGAAGTATTCCCTCTCGATACAAGGTTTTAGGCTAGCAAGGTTATTTGAAACAAACACAAGGATGAAGCGGTGCAGCAAAACTCACATAAAAGGCATATTGTAAACATTATAAGACTCTACACCGTCTTCCTTGTTGTTCAAACTCAATACTAGAAATTATCTAGACCTTAGAGAGACCAATTATGCAAACCAAATTTTAGCATGCTCTATGTATTTCTTCATTAATAGGTGCAAAGTACATGATGCAAGAGCTTAAACATGAGCACAACAATTGCCAAGTATCACATTACCCAAGACATTTTAGCAATTACTACATGTATCATTTTCCAATTCCAACCATATAACAATTTAACGAAGAAGAAACTTCGCCATGAATATTATGAGTAAAGCCTAAGGACATATTTGTCCATATGCAACAGCTTAGTGTGTTTCTGTCCCACACAATGAATGCTAGGATCCATTTTATTCAAACAAAACAAAAACAAAAACAAACCGACGCTCCAAGCAAAGCACATACGATGTGATGGAATAAAAATATAGTTTCAGGGGAGGAACCTGATAATGTTGTCGATGAAGAAGGGGATGCCTTGGGCATCCCCAAGCTTAGACGCTTGAGTCTTCTTGATATATGCAGGGGTGAACCACCGGGGCATCCCCAAGCTTAGAGCTTTCACTCTCCTTGATCATGTTGTATCATCTCCCTCTCTTGATCCTTGAAAACTTCCTCCACACCAAACTCAAAACAACTCATTAGAGGGTTAGTGCACAATCAAAATATACATGTTCAGAGGTGACATAATCATTCTTAACACTTCTGGACATTGCACAAAGCTACTGAAAGTTAATGGAATCGAAAAATCCATCAAGCATATCAAAACGAGGCAATGCGAAATAAAAGGCAGAATCTGTCAAAACAGAACAGTTCGTAAAGACGAATTTTATTGAGGCACCAGACTTGCTCAAATGAAAATGCTCAAATTGAATGAAAGTTGCGTACATATCTGAGGATCACTCACGTAAATTGGCATAATTTTCTGAGTTACCTACAGAGAATTTGGCCCAGATTCGTGACAGCAAAGAAATCTGTTTCTGCGCAGTAATCCAAATCTAGTATGAACCTTACTATCAACGACTTTACTTGGCACAACAATGCACAAAACTAAGATAAGGATAGGTTGCTACAGTAGTAAACAACTTCCAAGACTCAAATATAAAATAAAAGTACTGTAGTAAAAATATGGGTTGTCTCCCATAAGCGCTTTTCTTTAACGCCTTTCAGCTAGGCGCAGAAAGTGTATATCAAGTATTATCAAAAGATGGTGCATCTACAGCGGGGTGTGGAGTTTTCTCAACTATGCATTGTATCTTATCTATGTAAGTTTCAGAGGCTCCCTTTTCATTACCCTTAGGCTTGCTACTCTCATCAAACAAATCTTCAGGAACAATCCAATCAAAATTCTTTTCTAGCTAGTGCCTCGCAGATTCCCAAGAGCTTGCAAGGTATTGATGTTTTAATATCCCCCTCATAATTAACTTCATTAGTGTACTTTTGTCTATCTTTTTCTATCTTCTCAAGGGTACTGGTAAAGTTGGTATAAGAGCCTAGCATATTATATTTAGTGAAGACTTTTCTAGCTTCTCTTGCTATTCCCCCAAATTCTTTAAGAAGGGTTTCTAATACAAAATCTTTCTTTTCTCCTTCTTCCATATCACTGAGTGTAAGGAACATATGTTGAATTACAGGATTAAGATTAACAAATCTAGCTTCTAACGCGTGTACTAAAGAAGCAACAGCAATTTCATAAGTAGGAGCAAGTTCTACCAGGTGTCTATCTTCAAAATCCTCAACCGTACTAATATGAGTGAAAAAAATTTCTATATTATTTCTCCCGATTATAGACCCACGTCCTACCGGTATGTCTTTTAGGGTGAACTTAGGAGGAAACATGATGAAATAAACTAAAGGTAAATAAGGTAAATGCAAGTAACTAATTTTTGTGTGTTTTTGATATAGCAAACAAGATAGCAAGTAAAGTAAAACTAGCAACTAATTTTTTTGTGTTTTGATTTAGTGCAGCAAACAAAGTAGTAAATAAAATAAAGAAAGACAAAAACAAAGTAAAGAGATTGCGATGTGGAGACTCCCCTTGCAGCGTGTCTTGATCTCCCCGGCAACGGCGCCAGAAAATAGTCTTGATACGCGTACAACACGCGACCGTTGGGAACCCCAAGAGGAAGGTGTGATGCGTACGGCGGCAAGTTTTCCCTCAGTATGAAACCAAGGTTTATCGAACCAAGTAGGAGCCAAGAAGCACGTTGAAGGTTGATGGCGGCGAGATGTAGTGCGGCGCAACACCGGAGATTCCGGCGCCAACGTGGAACCCGCACAACACAACCAAAGTACTTTGCCCCAACGAAACAGTGAGGTTGTCAATCTCACCGGCTTGCTGTAACAAAGGATTAGATGTATAGTGTGGATGATGATTGTTTGCAGAGAACAGTAGAACAAGTATTGCAGTAGATTGTATTCGATGTTAAAGAATAGGACCGGGGTCCACAGTTCACTAGAGGTGTCTCTCCCATAAGATAAATAGCATGTTGGGTGAACAAATTACAGTTGGGCAATTGACAAATAGAGAGGGCATGACCATGCACATACATGATATGATGAGTATTGTGAGATTTAATTGGGCATTACGACAAAGTACATAGACCGCTATCCGAGCATGCATCTATGCCTAAAAAGTCCACCTTCGGGTTATCATCCGAACCCCTTCCAGTATTAAGTTGAAAACAACGAGACAATTGCATTAAGTATGGTGCGTAATGTAATCAATAACTACATCCTCGGACATAGCATCAATGTTTTATCCCTAGTGGCAACGAGTACATCCATAACCTTAGAGGTTTCGTCACTCCCCAGATTCACGGAGACATGAACCCACTATCGAGCATAAATACCCCCTCTTGGAGTTAAGAGTAAAAACTTGGCCAGAGCCTCTACTAATAATGGAGAGCATGCAAGATCATAAACAACACATAGATATAAATTGATAATCAACATAATATAGTATTCTCTATTCATCGGATCCCAACAAACACAACATATAGCATTACAGATAGATGATCTTGATCATGTTCGGCAGCTCACAAGATCCGACAATGAAGCACATAAGGAGAAGACAACCATCTAGCTACTGCTATGGACCCATAGTCCAGGGGTAGACTACTAACTCATCACTCCGGAGGCGACCATGGTGGTGTAGAGTCCTCCGGGAGATGAATCCCCTCTCCGGCAGGGTGCCGGAGGCGATCTCCTGAATCCCCCGAGATGGGATTGGCGGCGGCGGCATCTCTGGAAGGTTTTCCGTATCGTGGCTCTCGGTACTGGGGGTTTCGCGATGAAGGCTATTTGTAGGCGGAAGGGCAGGTCAAGGGGCGTCACGAGGGGCCCACACCATAGGGTGGCGCGGCCAGGGCTTGGGCCGCGCCGCCCTATCATTTGGCCGCCTCGTGGCCCCACTTCGTTAGCTCTCCGGTCTTCTGGAAACTTCGTGTGAAAATAGGCCCCTGGGCGTTGATTTCGTCCAATTCCGAGAATATTTCCTTACTAGGATTTCTGAAACCAAAAACAGCAGAAAACAAGCAATCGGCTCTTCGGCATCTCGTTAATAGGTTAGTTCCAGAAAATGCATAAATATGACATAAAGTATGCATAAAACATGTAGATATCATCAATAATGTGGCATGGAACATAAGAAATTATCGATACGTCGGAGACGTATCACTATACTGTCAGGCCGGTGGATAAGACCAGCCTCACCCAGTTTTTTGTCACTTCGATGCGCTCACAGCCGTCCAAACTAACTCCAGAGAGTGGCTCTTGGTCTACCGCGTCCTAAATGTTCATGCCAGCCGTTGAGATTTCGGCTGAGTCATATGCATGGACGACCTCCACGTCATCTCCATCCCACTGTATCAAGCATTGGTGCATTGTGGATGGAATGCAGCAGTTGGCGTGAATCCAATCTCTCCCTAGTAGGACAGTCAGATCCACGCTTAGAACACCTTGCGCTTCTGATGCTTGGCCGTTGAAGTCGCTCAACGTGACGTTGGTTTTGATCAGATCCGCGCTAGAGCGTCCCAGGCGTTGTAGCATGGAGTACGACATTATATTGACTGCCGCTCCCGTATCCACCAGCATCTTGTTGACAGGCTGCCCGTTGATATAACCTTTCAAGTACAGGGCCTTCAGATGTCTGTAGCTCCTCTCCCGTGGCTTCTCAAAGATAACTGGCCGTGGGCCGCAGTCAAGTTGTGCTACAGATGCCTCTTCTGCTCTTGGTGCACAAAACTCCGACGGAAGTATGAACACCATGTTTGTGCTAGCCGATGTCTGATCATCGGCTTTCTTTGGTTTGGGGCGCCACTCTTTCTTCTGTGGACGACCCTCTTCATCCAAAGTTTGCTGAATTTTAGCGGCCAGATCGGGCCGCGCCTTCCTCAGCGTGTGCAGGTATAACCTCTCGGCTTCCTCCAAACTACGTAGCCGTTGCACCCTACGCTTCTTAGAGTGGCTGAGTCCATCAGGGCACCACCTTGGTCGGTGGTATCTATCTTCTTCTTCTTCATCATCTTCTAACTCCTCGAGATCTTCCACTCGAGAGGACTCAGCTTGTTTGTTCCGAGATGGGAGAGGCCCTAGACGTTTGAACACTGACACGTCTCCTGCGTCCTTCTTCTTTGGTCTACATTCTGGGCAGCTTTCGATTGTAGGCAATCGGCTCATTCCTGAGTCCCAGCAGTGTTTAAAGAAGGGACAATCCCAGTGTCGGTCCATGTCTTCTTGCTCTCCTGACCTTCCCTTAGCGCGACGCTCATATCCTTCGTCGTCTCTATCATACCGATGATATTTTCTGTCGTTGACGTTAAGCCGACGATCTCTTTCGTCAGCCGTGTCATACCGCCGGCGTTGGTCATACTGACGCTCATATTTGTTAAGAAGGTGCTCGGAGAGTGGCCGTTGGTACCGCACGCTTCTCACTTGTTCCTCGGTGACGTACCGTTTGTCATCATATCGGGGCCGGTCGCGTGAACCGGCCTCCTCCTTGTCCTTACCACGAGCACGACTGCTCTCTTTTTTGTCCTTGCCAGGGTGGTATACGGGCCCTACCATGTTAATACTGAACGAGAAATCTGGCTGACGCCTCGTAGGGTAACTGTACTCCACCATGTTGACGGCAGGGAACGGATGCGTGTCCACTTTCATGGCATACTGGCTGGAAATCAGACGGCCTTGCTCTATCGCCATTTGGATCTGCTGACGCAACACTTTGCAGTCGCTGGTGGTATGGGTGAACGAATGATGCCACTTGCAGTACGGCCTTCCGTTCATCTCTTGCACCGTGGGGATTCTATGGCCTTCGGGTAATTTCAGCTGCTTCTCCTTAAGCAAAAGATCGAAAATCTGCTCAGCTTTGCTCACGTCGAAGTCGAACCCTTTTGCAGGACCTTGTGGCTTAACCCACTTGCACGACACGGGGTTTGCCCCCCGAGCCCATTCAGCCACGGCTACTTCCTGGTCTCCTGGAGAGTCTTCGTCCTCTTCTGTTTCAACCAGGCTTATCGCGCGTTTGAATTTGTCCTGGTACAATTCTGGGTGGCGCTGTTCATACAATGAAAGTTTTTGAACCATATGCGCTAGTGAAGTGTACTCCGCTTGGGAAGCCATGTCCTTGATCGGCGACGCGAGACCTACCACTGCCAGATCAACTTCTTCTTTCTCATTCAAACGAGCCTTATAGCATCGGTTCCTCACGTCCCTGAAGCGCTGAATGTATTCTGACACTGTTTCTCCGCGCCTCTGTCGTACTTGTGCCAGATCGGCAATGCCAGCCTCGGAAGCTTCTGAATGATACTGCATGTGGAACTGCTCTTCCATCTGCTTCCATGTCCGGATTGAATCTGGTGGCAACGAGGTGTACCATCCAAAAGCCGATCCCGTGAGAGACTGCGCAAAAAACCTTACGCGTAGCGGGTCTGATGCTGAGATCATGCCCAACTGTGCCAAATATCGGCTCACATGCTCAATTGAACTAGAGCCTTCTGAGCCACTAAACTTTGAGAACTCAGGGAGCCGATACTTGGGCGGCAGTGGAATCACGTCATACTCGTTGGGGTACGGCTTGGAATAGCCGATTGCCCTTCTTTTCGGCACCATGCCGAACTGGTCTCTCAAGATTGCGCTGATCTGGTCCACTGTAGGAGCTGCAGGGGTTGAATTTTGCTGATCTGTTGGGGTGGCGTATTTAGCCAGCCACGCCTGCTTCTCGGCGTCTCCTCCAGTAATTGCTCCTGTGGCTCCAGAAATTCCTCTTGTGGCTCCAGAACTTCCTCCTGCTGTAGTCTGGTTCGTGCGCGCCAAGTTGTTGCAGTCTGGCACATACATGCACGCGTACCCATGCGGGATTTCCTTAGGCGGTTCCAGCATGAACTGGTAATCAGCAGGGTCGCCTCCAATCTTGTAGACGACGAACGCCGGTGATCCCGGCGGCTTTAGAGCTGCTAGCGAGAACGGCAGCTGCGGTCTGGTGTAGAGCGGTATCTCTCCTTGGTGAGTCCCTAGTGTAGGTCCTGACGGAGAGTACTGATGCTTCATGATTTCCTGGACCACACGAAGCGCAACACGCTCGAAAGCATTCACCAGGCTCTCAGAATGACGGTGTAGCGAATGAGCTACCATGTAATTAACCTCCTGGCGTAGAGCTCTGGTGCGTTCTTCTGAAGCAGTAGACAGATCCACCTCATCGAGCGCGCCTTCAGCTGAGAACCCTTTCCACCTAATGCCGTCTGAGCGGGTCCTCTGGAAAGAGCCGATGAGGTCGGCTTCGAAGAGAGCTTTAAGCTTGTCGTACTTCTTCTTATACTCCTCAGTCAGATCTTCGTACGTGACTGGGTCTTCCGCCATCTCTGATGCAGATGTTGATGTACATGTTGATGTAGTTGAATGTCCCACCGAGCGTGCCAGAATGTGTTGACCACCAAAACCCACCGGCGAGCAGCGACGGGCAACACGTAGAGCCGGGAGGCTCCCAGGACTGCTGGTGGGCCCTGGTCCCTCGGGCGACGGCCCGCAATGCTCCGGCACACGTCCAAGCTGGTGTAAGGGCGTGCCACCTGACCTATACCTGGGCAGGAAGGTGATGGATTGCTTCGACTAGTTTCCTGCATGGCATACACGTAAACATTAAATACGAGCCTCGATCGGCTCTCAGGTTATCCTGTGAATCGGCTCATGGAGCCGATCCACCCATGATTCGTATTGGATCTACGATAACATGGTGGTCCTGCTTGATCAATACTCACTACGGGAAAAACTGGCGTTGCCGTCCACATTTTCTTTGCCATGCGTTGTCGCACGGCAAAGCCGCCTTTGCCGTGTGACCACAGGAAAACGCACGGCAAAGCACAGGCACACGGCAAAGAATAGACAAAGCGCACGGCAAAGATATGCGGCACGGCAAACGACAGAAAAGCGCACGGCAAAGAATAGCTTCACGGCAAAGAGTGAAAGAGGCGCACGGCAAAGACATAATACACGGCAAAGCCACGCTGAATTGCCGTGTAATTCCCTTTGCCGTGAGCAAGGTCAGGATGCACGGCAAATAAAACCTTTGCCATGCGTTTTGGCCTTTGCCGTGTGTAATATGGAATTTTCATTTTTTAAAATTTTCTTTTGTATATATTTTAATACTTATATTTTCTCTTTAAATTTGTTTTAGTTTTTAGATAGGGTTACTTAAGACAATGAGTATACCCACACTTTTACAATACGATAAGTACTCTACATTTTCACCCCCAACATATATATTAGTATTTCAGAGCAAACCGCGGTCGAGGAATCTGCTAACTAAGTGTTATCAACTGAATGTGAGGAATGTCACACCGGGGAGCTATGCCTTGCACCATTTGGTGAATCACACCTTCCACCACACTTTTACACATATCCTAGGTCCACATGGAATATTTGGTGGGATTACGGTGCTCCAGCGGCCATTCCCCCCGAAAACGGCGATACGTGTGCCCCAGTGGGTTTACCCCCTAGATTTCTCCGGGCGAGGTTCCACCAATGCGGTAGTCCGCCGTGCTCCACGCTTCGGCGAAGGCGTCCGACGCCACCAAGGACTCCATCTGGGTTTGGCGCAGCCCAGCGAACTCGTCCGGGCCGTCCTCCACCTTGACGATGGAGGCCGCCGCCTTGTACTCCGGCGGCGGCGCAGCCCAGGGAACTCCCCCGGCTCGTCCTTCACCGTCGCCAATAACCTTGGTGACGGTGTGTTATAAGGCGAGTACCGCCGAGGACCCACGAGAGGAGGAGGAGGAGCTTGACAACGATGAGGATCGGCGCGGCGCCCACTGTCCGCCGCTGCCCCGCGGCGCGCGAACTGCAGGTGCCGATGTACTAGAGGACCCACGCCAGCGTCCTCCCGGGCGCGCTCCACCACCGCCTCCGTCCAACTATATTTTGGTTGGATGGCGGGTCGCCATTGCCATCGTAGGTGGCGAGGCAGTCCGCGCGCTGCCGGACGAAGAATGCCATCCAGGCGTCATCGTTGTCCGGCGACCACTAGGGTTCGTTCCTCTCCTCCGTCGTGAGGTGGTCCGAGAAGCGCATGTCCGGCGGGATGGGGTAGCGCGCGTCCCATAGGGCGCGCGCCTAGGTGACATGGAGGGAGCGCCAGCCAAAGCCGTTGGCGACAGTGCCTTCCCTCTCGCGGCTGGAGATGCTCTAAGTCCCTCGCGGCGGCACACCTAGATTTATCCGATCGAGACTCGACCTTCTATAGTTTTTTAAAAGCATGATCAGGACATTATTAAATAATACAATTGTTGAAAATAGTTTTAATATAATTTTGAAATAAAAATGAATGTTCATCACAATTGAAATGGTGAAAATTAAAGGAAATAAAGGTTCGCCGTGCATTAGCGCACGGCAAAGATTCTTTGCCGTGCATTGGGGCACGGCAAAGAGGGCTAGCGCATGGCAAAGATCCTATGTTTTGATTGGTCTAAGCCTGCATCCCACGGATCACAGTTGGTGACCGTTGGATCATCCAAAATCGGACGTTCGGCATTCCATAGATCCCCTGCCAACCAAGTAGATTAAAAAATAATTCCCACACCAACCTTATCTTCTCCTCCTCCTCACCAGCCTTATCCTCTCCCCACGAGCATCTCTTCATCCTCTCGCGCGTACGCACGCTTGCTGCAGCCTCAACGCCGGCGCGCGTACGCTCCGTTACGCACCGCCGCTCCACGCCTCAGCTCGTCCACGAGCACGTCTCCTCGCCGCTCCGTTCCGCGCTGCCGCTCCTCGCTGCAGCTCTTCCTCGTCTCCAAGCCTCCTCCTCGTCGGCGCGCGCAGGGGTCCGGTCCACGCTGCAGCTCCTTGTCTGCGCCGCACCTAGCAGGGCAGCCGCCTTCATCACGTCCCCTCCCGTCGGCGCTGTGCCGACCCGAGGACTTCCACGACGCTGGCCGACCCGAGGACTTCTTGTTCGTCGCCGTCGGCCCTACCTCGACCGATGCCGTGGCCAGTACCCACCTTGAGCGCGCGCCGCCCGTAGAACCCCACCCTCTCTCACCTGCCGCGTCCCCTCCCTACCTCGTGGCAGTGATAGCCCCTCTATCCCGGCCGCGAGCTCGACCATTTTCTATTTTTTTTCTAGCCACAAAACTTTGCCGTGTGCTGCCGTGATAACACTCGGCAAAGAACTGTAGTTCAGCCATGACACAGACGCAGCGCACGGCAATGAGAAGCCGCGCGGCAGAGGACGGTCGGCGCACGGCAATGAGACGCTTCACGGCAAAGGGTCTCGGCTCACGGCAAAGGCAGGAACGCACGGCAAAGCCTTTGCCGTGCAATTTTTGCGAGGCGCACGGCAACGATGGCATTGCCGGGCTAGACATTGCCGTGCGGTCTTTGCCGTGCGACTTCGCACGGCAAAGCCTTTGCCGTGCAAATAACCCCTTTGCCGTCCAACTTGCTTGCACGGCAACGACGTGCTCTCCCGTAGTGACTAAGCTAAAACGATCTACGAAGATTTAGGGTTTTCACCACACAACCGGAACATCTTACACGTGATTGAGCTTGGCAGGTACGAAAGATGACGGAAAATCAACCCTAGAAAAGGCCTAAAAACCAACATGAAGTTGATCCTCGGAACATCCCTTCTAGGATCAGCAAACCGTACCTCACGCCCTACTGGATCCTTCAACCCATTTGCAAGGCCTAACCATATGGATATTAAACTAATCCTTGAAGAACAAGGAACAACCGTAACAGATCGGATCCACTAAATAAAGACTAAGCAGGGTGCTGTCCTTACACCTAAGATAGGTGTAAGGATAGCTAGATATCTAGGGATAGCAAAGCTAAGCGAATACATCAAGTACATATCGATGCAAACCCTAATATATCTATGATAATGGTGTTGCTCGCCATCAAAAAGGCTTCAGTACGAGCAACACATGAACAACGAATAAACAAGATACTGCCTAGATCGCAAGATGCGATCTAGGCAGCATAGCGCTTACCCGGAAGAAACCCTCGAAACAAGGGGTGGCGATGCGCCTAGATTGGTTTGTTGTGAACGTGATCGTCCTCCTTTCTCAATAACCCTAGATACATATTTATAGTCCGTAGACTTTCTAACTTGGGAATAATCCCAACCGTACACGAGCTGAACTCTATCTTTTAATTCTAACCGACACGTAACCTACTATAATTTACAGATACACGGGCAATCTAGCCCAAACTCTTGCACGAGGCCGATTCATGAATATTTCCCGTGTATATTCTCCAAGCCCATCTCAATCACGGCCCACCTTCTAACTTGGTTAAAATCTGGTGATAACACTATCTCTACTGCACCCCTTTTTCTCTATGTATTGTGCATTCATATGGCTAATTTATAGGTTCTGAAATTAATATCGATTATGCTTGTGTGATGTACATGTTAGCTCTCCTATCTTCTGCATCTCCATTACTTATATTTGCAGTATGGATTCTGCTTCTGTAACGTATCAATATGGACTGGACATAAACTGAGTTGTGGCTGTATGTCGGTGCCTCGCCATGTAACAGGCCAGAGCTAAGAAGACGCTGGTGCGAGTTGGTGACAGTGGAGGCTCGGGAGGAGCGTCGACCGTTACTCTGCCAGGAGGAGATGATCAAGAGGAGCTTTCTGTTGCCATCGCCTGTAGGAGCACCGAGTGCCAGCTGCTGCTCCTACGCAAGGAGCGCTGTCACCATCGCTGTCGAAAAAGATCAAGGTTCTTCGAAAGGTAACTTAATAACTTCTAAATGTATCTGTGTGAACAATAACTGGATGGCCAAATCCCATGTATGTAGTTAGTGTTTAATAAAAAAATCTCTGCTGTCAAGGGTTACGTAATGGTGGGCTTCCATTTTCTTGGCACCAAGAAGCATTGAGGAAACCTCATGCATCTACTGCTCATTGCCTTGGCTATATTGATCTACCAACCGGTTCAGATGATAATGGAATGTTGTGGTTCAGGAAAGCATATTACCTTGGTTGCACTGGTTAAGATGACAATGGAACGTGTCCGGCACATGATCAAGAACCATGAAGATGCGACTACAATTTATCTCATGTGGGGTACGTTTTGAAGCATGTATTTTGGTTTAGATTCATACTGAAGCATCAATTTACCTTTCTACTATGCTATCCGACTATTGTTCACTGGTCAAGTTATTTTTTCTCTATTTTCTGGGCCATTTTTTTCAACTCCTTACAACTGCATGTTGCCAACATCTGGCATCTTTGCTGGTAAAAATAACAAACTACAAACATCACGTTATTGCACCGATATTTTACTGTTCTTCGTAAGCTACTCAGTTCTTCATCTTTGTAAGCTACCTAATGTTTAATTTATGGTTTGCGGCTTATACTAGATGATGCAAAGGTGTGTCTTGCAAACTTTCTTTTCACACATAACTTCATCTACAAATTGGCTTTTGTGTTTTGAAGGTGGGCCTCCGGGTAATTTGGGGACGGGGGGTGGAGGAGATAGGAAGGAAGGTTGCCCAGCATCACGGCTATTGGTCGGACCGAGTGAGAAGGTGTGAGAGAGAAGACATTCACAGATCCACTTAAACTAGAGTGTGGGCGGACCGCTACCACAGCGGTGAATGGAACGTGCCTCTTTGTAATCATGTTGTTTTGATAATCAGCTATGTGTGTTTTTGAAACATATAAACCGGCTATTATACATGGGAGCTTTTGTTTTGTAGAATAAGCAAAGAGTCTACAGAAAAAATCTGACACGGATTTGAGCTTTGCTTATTTTAAAATGTAAATCTACACGAATTTCACGGGATCGTGCGCCAAGGCGCACATCTAAATCTAGTATCATCTTGTAAGTGGTAGCTCATCTTGTAAAAAGTTTATTTTGGAATAACTGTCGAATTCCATTTTTTTGCAAGTAGGTCAGCTAAAATGATGAAATATTCCAAGTTGGTTGGATGGTTAGAAGGTCAGGGACACCCCACCACACTAGGGATTAAACCTCAATTTTAATACTACTATCTTATAAAGGAGAAATATTTTTTTAGTGGAAGATGATGTTTCCTCGATTGCGATATACCTATGATGATTTCTTTAATCTCAAGACCCGCTCGGTTGTGAGGGTTTGCGTCTGTACGGTGTTTCCTAAAAGAAGTTGGGACGTTCAAGTCACATATGATACGAGTTTCAATTGCCTTCCGGGCTCTGAATAGGCGTGCAGTGCACATTTCAAAATAGGACGTCTACGAAGATAGATGAGTTACCTAGAAAAACAAAGACACATGTTACAACCTACTCCTAGAAGAACAGCATAGTGTTCATGCGAATTTGGAATTGTGTGGATATCTTGGAAGTACTATAGCATCTCCAACAGACGCGCTATCATGCAACCGTGCTATAAAAACCGTCAGTATGCAGCGGGTAGACACGAAATCAGCCCTCCAGCAAGCGCGCTATCCGTAGCGGCGCTGCAAATTTTTTTGGGGCACACGGCTTTTACTATCTAGGGCACCAAATGTGACGCGTCTCGGCTGCAGCGCGGAATCTATTCGAACGCGCGTGAATATACAATGGCTGGAAATTCCCCCTCGCGCCCTCTATTTCCCCACCCGCGCCGCCGCCGCACGATTCCGCCGCCGCCGGTCGATTCCGCCGCCTACTGTCAACATGGCACAACCAAGATGCTCGCCGGTTTGCTTGCAAGGTATGCGCCTCCACCGGCCACCATCATTTTGTCGATTTTTTTTTGCTACTAGCTAGTTGTTGTGAAATCATTTCATATGTAGTCATACGTTTCATCAGATGACGAGTACGATCTAGAGGAAGAAGAGAACATATCCATACTATTAGCATAACGCGCCGTCAAGAAGTCAAAAATAGGTGGACCGGTGTTCGGTAGACAGAAGTTGTGGAGAGAAATGATTGAAGGGGCACGAGAAGTTGATGCGGTCGTATTTCAGTGAGAATCCGATATTTCTCGAAAGCTATTTTCGGCAGCGTTTTCAGATGAGCATCGACTTGTTCAAGCATATTTCAATGGAGGTGGCCAAGTATGATCGATTCTTTGAGAAACGGAGAAATGCCTTCGGAGAACTTGGTCATAGCACATATCAAAAGGTGACCGCCGCCTTCCGTATGTTGTCATATGGTATACCAGCGGATCTAGTTGATGACCATTTGGCCATGGTAGATGGCACTTCTATCTTGTGTGTGAAGCGATTTGCCGTGGCAATTGTGAATGTTTTCAGATCCACATACTTGAGAGCCCCCAATGCTCAAGACACGGCAAGACTTTTGGAGTTTAACGTCGACCGGAGATTTCCAGGAATGTTTGGCTCCATTGATTGTATGCATTGGAGTTGGAAGAATTGTCCAGCGGCATGGCATGGACAATTCAAAGGGTACAAGAAGGATGCCACTATAGTCTTTGAAGCGGTCATCGATCATGAGACTTGGATATGGCATGCATTTTTTTGGAATTCTCGGGTCTTGCAATGACATCAATGTTCTTCAACGGTCACCACTAATGACCAGACTTGCAATACGGGAAGGTCCTTTGGTGGAGTTTGAAGCAAATGGCCACAAGTACAACTACAGCTACTTCCTCGCCGACGGCATATATCCAAGGTGGCAAATATTTGTGAAGCTAGTTATTCAACCACGAGGTAAGAAATAAACCCAATTTCACAATGCACAAGCGGCGGCTAGGAAAGATGTAGAGAGAGCATTTGGAATTTTGCAAGTCCAATTTGCCATTGTGAGGGGGACGGCTAGATTTTGGGACCAAGAGTGCCTTTGGTATATCATGACCGCTTGCGTCATCATGCATAACATGATTATAGATGATGATCGTGGTAAAATGTGGATCATACCCAGTACGAGTTGATGGGGCTTCTCATGCAAGTGAGGAGGTCCGCACATAGAATTGCCCTGCCTCGTACCATGTCATTCGCTCCAACGAAACACATGATGAGCTTCGAAAAGATCTCACAGAAGAATGCTGGAATTGGCATGGACAACAATAGTTGCATACTTGTTGTATTGTTTCAAAACTATGTTATATTGTTTTATGTTGATCTGTAAACTTGTTGTATTTGTTGTGAACAATTTGATGTACTTGTTGTATCCTTGTATTATTATAATAAATGGTACATTTATTTGTGAATTTATGAAGCTTGTTTGACGCATAGTTGTGTGCGATTGTTGTTTCCGCCGGCGCTGCGTGCTGTATATTGGAGCATCCGGTGTAGGAACATTTTTGTGCGCACACGCTTTAGTTTAGCATTTTCGGTGGAGAAAAATTCGAGGCAGCGCGCGGTAAACGTTTACAGCACGATCGCAGTGATCGTATAGTGCGCCGAAATATAGGCGCGCATGTTAGAGATGCTCTTATTACATGGCTATGATGACCCGCTTCTTCCTAAAAAACAGCTGCCTGGCATATATGCCCTAACCAACCTGTTTTCCTAATAGTTTATGGACAAAACGAGCAACTCTGTCAAAGAAAAGTAGGCAGAGATGCCCATGGAGAAAGTAAGGTCCATGGAGCTTGTGCACAAGCTAGCACTTCCGCAGAGCGTGATCAAAGAAAAGTAATGGATCAACAAGAGAAAAGCCCAGGTAATTGCAACGAAAGGATTATTTGAATATTAAAATTTGATTTCTAGGCAGTTCAGGCCCAGAGGAACAAGTTCCTCCTTAGTGTACATACTCGGTCTCGTTGAAATGTGCACTAGGGAGGAATACTTGGCTTAATATTAAACTAGCACTTCCGCAGACCGAGGGCAAAGAAAATCAATGGAGTACATGGCTTAATATTTCAAATGCTTATGTAAAGTGAAATGAAGATCGCAATTGACTCCGCTCAGGTGAATACTTGGCGCAGGCGATCCATTGAATAGGTAAACGACTTCTCGGTCTCAGCCAGGCAGTGGTTCTTCTCTTCCCGGGACCAGCTCTGAGCAGAAATGCGATCGGGTTAAGACACTGAGATACACCGGCAGAAAAGAAAATAGGAGCACAAAAACAATGCTCTTGGGCTTACAGAAGCAACTTGGTTAAGTTTGGTGCGGACATCCTGCAGCAGCTGGGACAGGGTACCTTCCCACTTGTAGAATTCCAGCTCTTTCTTGCTCAGAATCTTCTCAGCAATCTGAAATGAATAGAGTGCATGGTTACTAGGTTAAATGATATCCATCAATGGAGGAACTCTCCCTCACACCACACTGACAGAATACAGACTGCCATGATACCCTGATTCGCATTACATAAGTCAAATACAAGGATTCATATTCCACAACGAAATGACCAGCTATAGAAGTAATGTAAAAATATTTTTCTACATAACAGAAGAACGAGTTATAGAACAGATGTGTATATAAGGTGACCCTCAACAAAGTGCATACAGTAACGAAAAGTGTCTTTGACACATGGGCACCAGTGTTCTCCTCACTTTTAGATTTTTGAATATTTTAAAATCTCACATTTCTAAGTCACAAAAAATTATGACGTTAAATATGTAAATAGATATATATGGATGGGGTGTATGCAAAAAACTCCCGTTAAAAAATACTTTGTATTTTGAACAATATAAAAAAGACAAATTTCTGACAGTTAATGGAAGTAAATTAGTATTACAATAGTGTATCCTTTTGTCAGAAATTTGTTTTTTTGTATTTCCCAAAATTTAAAGTATTTTTTACCGGGACTTTTTTGCATACACTTCTCATGAACATATCTATCTATATATTTAATGCCACAATTTTTAAAAACATAAAAAAGTGAGATTTTAAAATTTTCAAAAAACTGAAAGTGGAGGGAGCACTGACACTCATGTGCACCAAATTCTTGTCCGTACAGTAAATAACATACTACTATTTTTGGTTAGGATTTCACTCAGTAAATCAGAAGATTGAGATTTAAGAACCAGTGTCAACGTTAACAGCAATATAGGAAGCCTCTCAAACACGCACGATTTGACAGCAATATAGGAGTCGACGAAGCGCGGCCATAACCGCGGCCATAACCGCGGGGTCTACGAAGCGCGAGCAGAGCCGCATGAAGAGGCCGCAAAAGTTGATGTAGAGCGGCAGACCGAGGGAGACAAAATCGGCGAAGCGCGGCCAGAGCCGCGGGAAGAGGCCGCGAAAGTCGGTATAGAGCGGCAAGCCGACGTAGACGGAGTCGGTGAAGCGCGGGCAGAGCCGCGTGAAGAGGCCGCAAACGGCGACGAAGAATGGCTAGCCGTCATACACGGAGGCAGCAGACAAATACCAAGTACCGAAGGGAGGCCCAAAGATAAGGCGGGATCAGCGAAAGAAGACATCGGATAACAACAGTCAACGACCAAATTTTTTTTTTACCTCGGATGGAAGTCAACTGGGCAAAACGGGCCGGCGGCACGGGAGCCTGGCGCTCCAATCTGGTGACGCAGCCACGCAAGGAGACCGAACGGCCAGGGAGCAAATCGATGCACTAGCCACGCGTCCCAGATCAGAGCAAATTTCCTGGAGATCTAGGAGATCGAGCTGGCAGCGGGGAGAGTCCTGGCGCGAGGCGGAGAGAGTCCTGGCCGGATCGGATCGGAAGAGCAGCGGCCGGCGCGGTAGAGCAGGCGGCGCGACGGGGCCAGGCAGGGCAGGGGCCGGCGCACGGAAGAGCAGGGGCATGCGCCGATCGGGAGCGACGGGCGGCACGCGGGCCGATCTGGCCGGAGAGGGGTGGGCGAATCTGCTGGAGGCTGGAGGAGAATCGGCCGTCGGCCGGGGCGAGCGGAGCAGGCAGAGATCGAGCGGGGAGAAGTACGAGGGGACGGGCGACGGACAAGCAACGTAAGCCAAGAATAGAGGATCAATTTTGCTCTGATACCATGTTAGGGCAATATGCTTGTTAGATATCTGCAGCCAAAGCGCACAATATATAATGCATACGTACGTACGCACATTTGCAGAAAACCCCCTAACATAGGGAGAAACTACAATATACAGATATATACATCTAACAACATGAACGTTTTGATCTCGAAAGTGGTTACCTTTGTGCCGATCACTCGACCTCCGGCAGACTGAGCAAAGTACACATTATAGAAGTGACAGATAAATGATTGCGTGTCCTTTTCAGACAACTCTTCCAGATAGGAAGCATATGTAATGCTAGGGGCAGATGGTTCTGGAATTGTGTGACCTGTTCAGCTGAACCATTTCGGATCTTTCTTCGAGTGCTCGTGATCTCTCTAACCCAGTATTCCGAAAGTCCGCATCTGAAAGGTATAGATAACTGAAATGTCAATCAGCAGCATCTAGCAAGAAATGTTCCAGCTCCTTCCTAAGTTATAAATTAGGACAGAAACAGGTTAGATAAGCAGAATAAAGGAAGTACATTCAACTGAGCTAAAACTTTCTAGTTCCAAATGAGTAACCACACAGTGTTACTGCTAATCAGTATTCAAAAATCCGCCGATTCAGCGATTAACGAGGCCGATTAATCCCTACTCGGTGCCATTTAATCGGCAGATTTGCCTAATTTGTCGCTAATCACCGGCCGACCGAGTAGTAACTGATAAACGATTTCCTCATCAGTGTTGTTAATAGAACTATGCAGCTAAATGCTCTTATTGTTTGTTCACAAACTACTTGTTGCATAACTGAAGGTGGTGAAAGTAAACAATCATGGATTTCACAAGTTCAAATAAAAAAGGTAAGTAAAACATCAATTCATCAAACCAATATAGACAATCTAGATATGGACAATTTGAATTTAAAATATACAGCAGTAATAGGCACTGATACCAAACTACAAGCCGTTTATTCATTTGCTAATTTTGAGCAAAGCTATTATTTTCGTCTCAAAATACAGAACAATTAACAAGAATAAAGCTTATTATCACACCCAAACCCAACCGACCAAACCAGTCCATGGGTTAGGGTTTCTTTATTGTCGTTTAGCGGTGATATAAAAGAACTAAATTACGAATAGATTATGCTGACCAAATAAACTCTATGAGGAAATCACTACCCACCACCACACACGCAGACACGCTAGGCCGCGAAAAATTAACAAGTCAAAAAGAAAGACAGGGAACACCAATCGCGAGGGTTTGCGCAGTCACTCACACCAGGGGACGACGGCGCGATCGACGATGGCCTCGAGCGTCTGGAAGACGAGCTTGCTGTCAACGAGGAACTGCACGTAGCCCTCAACGGTAGGCTCCCGCTCGAGATTGACTGAATATTTGTGGGCCTCCTTCTCCCCTTCCCTGGCCTGATCCTTGGTGTGCATCCGCATCGCGACAGCCCTCATCTCCTCCACGAAGGTCTTCTTCGCTTCCTCCCCTCTCGCCGCGTGGTGAATGTCGCTCGCCGCCGCTGCCGCCGCAACTATCCTCCCCCGCTGCGAATGAAGCACAGAAATCGCCGGCACACGGCGAGCGCCGACTGACATGGACAGGCCGCTGCTGTTCCTCCCAGCGGCGGAAACGGAGAAAAATAAGCGCGGAGAGGCGAGTGTGTGCGGGGTGGTTGCTGCTGCGAGCGCCATGGGTGCGGGTTGGCGAGGAGTCGACGATGGCGAACGGGAAGTGCGTGGGGTGGTGGCGAGATACTGCTGCAGGCGCCATTGGAGCGGACCGGGAGGGCTACTCTTATAGCGCTATGGTTTCGTGCCGGGAAGGCAGCCGCATGTGACGCCGTGGGAGGACTGAGGAGCGGAGTGCGGTGCTGACGCGACGGCAGCGAGGACATTGGAACGCGAGCACACGGAGGAGGGAGTGCGGCGTTGACGCGAGAACGGAGGAGGCGGTGGAGGGAGCGTGAGCGCTGTAACGTCGGCGGGTTGGCCGGATCTAGAGCAGAAAGGGGTCTGGGAATACAATACTGGGAAGGAGTACTTGATTATTCGCCGCAGTTGGGCTGGGGAGTGGATTGGATCGGCTGGTAATGGCGTAAGGCGTAGGCGTAAGGGTGAGGCACTGAGGCTCTCTTCCGCTCTGAGGGAAGACGATGGGGTTGTCTTTGTTTAACGCTAGACGACAGGAGGGCACGAGGGTGAGGCTGCTCTCTTCGCCTCGGGGAAGACTATGGAATTCTCTCCTTTTGTTTTTGACATGACGAGGTTCCCTTATTCTGTTTGATTGACGAGGTTCTCTTTGTCGCTAGCTACCCGACTCTGTTCACTAAATTTAAGGGAATCTCCAACTGGCCACGCAAATCTGATCCAAATATGTGTTAGATTTATATCTTCATAGACACTACGCAGATGCAGCGGTCATCCGCCCGGTCCTTGCACGGGTCTGTCAGGCAATGGCACAGATAGTTCGTCTTCCGCGGTGCGCTGCAATCTTTCAGGGTCGCGTTAATGGCGCGCTTCGGCTTCCGCAAGCGTGCGCTGCTGGGCCACGTCGCAGTGGCAGGTTATTGAAGCCGAGATGGCATCCAAGCCTCTTAAAGGAACACTGCCGGCGCCCATTTCCCCAACCACACCATTGCCAGACTCCACCCTATCCACTCGACCGACGCCGTGGGGAAGAAATGCTGACCGTTCCGCAAGACCAAGATCGACCACGAGGCTAGCGGCTCGCGGTCCGGCAAGAAGCCGCGGGTCGGGCGGTACGTCCGCATCAACTTCGCGCGCCTCCTTTCGGAGGAAAACCGGCCGGTACCATGGCCGGACGCAAACCTGCCTGGAGGAAGTTGGTACCTCAACTCCAGGCTTGTGCCGCCCCCCCCCCCCCCCTGCCGCGCGAGGGCCGAGAGCGCCGGGATGAGGTGCGCCGCCGCCGAGCGATCTTGCCGGACGATATTCGAGAAGATCCGGCGTACGCGCACAACTCCTACAACTAGATCTCGCTCGGGACGTGGGAGTTCGACGCGCGCCGCCGAGCTGGATACCTCGGCGACATTGACTACTTCGACCGCGAGATCGTCGCGGAAGAAGAGGAGAACGACGACGAGGACGAGGATGAGGATGAGCACGAGGACGAGGAGGCGGAGCGCGCAGACTACGGCCAGGACGACGGCGGGCCGGCGTGGGATCCGGAGACCCAGCCGCTGTCAATTAGCGAGGAGGGGGCCATTGCCATAGCACTGGCCAATAGTGAGCTCGACGAGCTCAACGAGCTCGCTATGTGGGACGGGCTCGCAATCCAGCGCTGCAAGTCGGCGCTCGCGCAGGGGAGGCCGATGACTCCTCCGGCCGCACCGACGCGTTCCAATGATGGCGCGCTGGCTGCTGCTCCGGCCTGGGATCCGTGGCCACGTTCACCACAACCTCCTACACAGGCGACGGCCTGGCCGCAGTTGCCGCAGCATGCCCTTTCTCCTCCACCGTCGGTGTATCAGGTTCCATGGCCAACGCCGGAGTTCATCGACCTCGTCACCAACGAAGAGCAGTAGCCATTATTAGCTAGGTTGTAGCAGGCCTTTATGGCCTTTTAAAAGTCTTTTATGTTTTTTATTAATGTAAATTATGACTTTATAAATGGGTACACATACTAACTTATCTTTTGTTGATAAGGATAATTTGGAGATTATTGAATTAGCTGCACGGTTAGGAGTTTCTCTTGGAAAAAATATACACGAGGCAGTGAAAACGGTAGATAATATTAAGAGGGTTGAAGAGAGCCGAAATCTTCAGTTTTTACAAAAAAGTGTTGATTATGTTATTGAATGGGATGATGGTCCCTCAAATTTAGTAATGTCCAATGTGTCAGCATTATGTGAAGATCTTGTTGATGAAGATAAAGAGTGTAGTGATGTAGAAGAACTAGTAGGAGATCCTTTACCACCTATAAAAGAAAAGAAATTAAGGCAAAGAAAAGTGTATGATTCTTCTAATATTCGTAGAAGTAATAGAAAGAGAGTTAAAAATATATACTAAGAATGCAAAATTTAAGAGGAATGATTTGGAATGGAGGTGGCTTTGGTGATACTGCTAAGCATCTTTTTGTTAAAGAGTCTATAAGGGAGTATGCACTTGATATCATTGCTTTGTTGGAGACAGGGAGATCAAATTTTGCAATTCATTTTCTTAATCAATTAGCCGGTCCTTTTAATTTCTCCTGGTTTTGTCTTCCACCTCAAGGGAGGTCTGGAGGCATTCTAGTGGGGGTTAATTATGATACTATCGATGTACTGAAAGTTACCACTGGATACTTTTCTGTACGGATGCATATGAAATGCAAAAGAGATGGTTTTGAGTGGAATTTTGTGCCAGTCTATGGGGCTGCCCAAGACGCACAAAAACAAGATTTCCTGGCCGAGTTGGTAAGAATGTGTGACAATCAAGATTTACCTATGATGGTAGGTGGTGATTTTAATATCATTAGAAAAAAGAGGAAAAGAATAATGACAATTTCAATGCACGATGGCCTTTTATTTTCAATTATATTATTCAGTCTCTCAACTTAAGGGAAATTGCTCTTTCAGCTAGGGAGACAATATACCTGGGCTAGTAGAAGAGACAATCCAACTTTTGAAAAGTTAGAACGAATATTAACCACAGTGGATTGGGAACAAAAATTTCCATTAGTATCGGTGCGAGCATTATCAATGATAGGGTCTGGTTTTGATCATACACATCTCCTCATTGATTCTGGTAATAAAGCAAATAACGGAAACCAACCAAGATTCTCTTTTGAGCTTTTCTGGTTTAGGCAAGAGGGTTTCTATGATATGGTTGCAAAGGAATGGAATACTATTAATACAGGTCGTAATCCTACTGAGCAATGGAAAAATAAGATTCGACATTTGAGAAGATTCTTAAAAGGATGGGCGAAGAGTATGAGTGGGAATTATAAAAAAGAGAAAGAAAGATTGATTGAAATTATTGATAGGTTAGATCTAAAGGCAGAAACTACCTCTCTTTCTCAAGCTGAAAGGACTTTATTGAAAGATGCAAATGAAAAATAACTAAGTTAAGAAGGGATGAGGAGACAAAATGGGCTCAGAGAGCCAAAGTGAAACACATTCAACAAGGGGGGAGTAATAATAATGGAAAAAAAAGGAAAAGGAAAATATATCAACTTGAACAAGAGGAAGGGACTATTGTTGGGGATGAGGATTTAAAAGTCTATATCTCTGAAGTTTATAAAAAGCTTTTCGGGAGCCCGCACCATCCAATGTTGATCTAATTGAGGAAAACAATCAGGACATACCTAGGCTATCTGATGAAGAAAATGACCTTCTTACGTCCCCTTTTAGTAAAAAGGAGGTACATGAAGCCATTCTTCAAATGGAGCATAATAAAGCGCCTGGTCCGGATGGTTTTCCCGCTGAGTTTTATCAAAAAAAATTGGGAGGTAATTAAAGATGATCTAATGGCTATTTTCTCAGTTGCATAATGGGGAGCTGTCCTTATATAAACTGAATTATCGTATCATTACTTTATTACCAAAAAAACAAAATGATGTTCAAATCCAACAATATAGAACAATTTGTTTGCTTAATGTAAGTTTCAAGGTGTTTACAAAGGTTGGTACAAATCGTGTGACAGGAATTGCTTCAAAAGTGATAAGACCCACGCAAACGGCCTTCATGCCAGGTAGACATATTTTAGAGGGTGTGGTGATCTTGCATGAAACTATTCATGAGATGCATTCCAAAAAGATGGATGGGGTCTTATTTAAAATTGATTTCGAAAAGGCATATGATAAAGTTAAATGGTCATTTTTACAACAAACATTGAGAATGAAAGGTTTTGCACCAGAATGGTGTCGCTTTATTAAAGATTTTGTACAATATGGTATTGTAGCGGTTAAGGTAAACGATGAGATTGGACATTACTTCCAAACCAGGAAGGGTTTGAGACAGGGTGATCCCCTTTCTCCCATTCTTTTCAACATTGTAGTCGATATGTTGGCTATTTTGATTGAGCGTGCTAAGGCGGATGGTAAAGTTGGAAGTTTAATACCCCACCTTGTTGAGGGTGGAATTTCAATCTTACAATATGCGGATGATACCATCTTGTTTATGGAGCATGATTTCCAAAATGCTCTAAATATGAAATTAATTCTTTGTATTTTTGAGCAATTATCGGGATTGAAAATTAACTTCCATAAGAGTGAATTATTTTGTTTTGGAAAAGCAAAGGAGGAGGAGCAGCAATATAAACATATTTTTGGATGTGAAGTAGGTTCTTTGCCTTTTAGATATCTTGGAGTTCCCATTCACTACAAAACTCTTAGAAATTCGGATTGGTATCCGATAGAAACTCAATTTGAGGGCAAACTGGGATGCTGAAAAGGCAAGCTCTTATCTTATGGGAATAGACTTTTTTTGATCAACTCTGTGTTGACAAGTTTACCAATGTTCATGTTGTCGTTCCTCGAAATTCCAAAAGGGGTTCTGAAAAGACTAGATTTTTATCGATCTAGATTTTTTTGGCAAGGAGATGAAGAAAAATGCAAATATAGATTAACGAAATGGAATATTATATGTAGGACAAAAGATCAAGGTGGTCTTGGTATCGAAGTCCTAGAACTAAAAAACAGATGCCTACTCAGTAAATGGTTATTTAAATTATTGAATGAAGAAGTGGTCTGGCAGGAGTTGTTACACAATAAATATTTATCTCAAAAGACTCTCTCTCAAGTTCAGGTTAAACCATCTGACTCTCCTTTCTGGAAGGGACTCATGCATGCGAAAGATGATTTCTTTGCACGAGATCATTTTAAGTTTGGTGATGGTTCAGCTTTTAGATTTTGGGAGGATGTTTGGTTGGTAGATAGAACTTTAGCATAACAATATCCATCTTTATATAACATAATCCAACATAGAAATGTCTTGGTGGCCGATGTGTTATCTCAGGTACCTCTGAATATTCAATTTAGGAGGGTACTACATGGGAATAAATGGATGGATTGACTGCACTTGTGTAGACGTTTGATGAATGTTCGGCTTGAGGATCAAGATGATGTGTTTGTATGAACCTTACAACCTCAGGCCTATTTACGGTTAAATCTAGGTATGAAGATTTAATGAATGACCATACCCCTTTTTTACGCAAATATCTATGGAAACTTAAAATCCCGTTAAAGATCACGATTTTCATGTGGTTTCTTAATCAAAAAGTGCTATTAACTAAAGACAATTTTGCAAAACGAAATTGGAAAGGTTGTACGAAATGTTGTTTTTGTGGTGCTCAAGAATCTATTGAACATTTATTTATAAGTTGTCCCTTTGCACAACTACTTTGGCGCATGGTGTTTTTCTCTTTTGACCTTCCACCTCCAAGTAATGTTACAAATATGTTTGGCAATTGGTTAAATGGACTTGACAAAAAAGCAAAGGATCGTATACACATTGGTGTGTCCGCTCTATGCTGGACAATATGGAGGTGTCGGAATAATATTGTGTTTAACAACTCAACTTCTTTCAATATTATGCAGGTTATCCATATGGTTGTGCACTGGGTGCAACAATGGGCGTTACTCCTTCCTCAGGACCAGCGGGGGTATATGGATACTGGATGCAACCATCTCCGGACGGTCGCACATGATATCTTATCCCAGTCTGGATGGTGTCACACTAGTCGACTACAGGATGCTTAGTTCATCTAGTTTTCAGAGTGTTATGTTTTCTGCATAGTTGGTTTATGTATCGATCATGAGTCTTTCGTGAATTATGTACAACATATTTTTGTTGAGACTGAGTTTTAATAATAAAGGCCGTGTGCATCATCATGATGCAGAGGTTGGGGTCATATCCCCTGTTCGAAAAAAATGTCAACTACAATGACATCTCGCGAAGGTTCTCAAATTTATGATTTTTTTTGAGTGAATTGTGCTCAAATTGGAACCCATCGGAATGACTTTTCGCAAGAATGGGTGATGTGAGGCACACCAGAGGGAACTGCACGAAACCGACATCATATCTCTTGTAAAACAACACGTGTGGACCTACAAATGTTTCTTTTTGCAAAAAATCTTGAACAAGCAAAAACTGACACTTAGTTCAAATTTGGCCCGCATCCAGCGAAATGAGCAGAATACCATAGAAAATACCATGAATTCCATAAAGAGAACATAAGTAGCAGGTATGTGAACCATCGTGCGGAAGTGGTCTTCTGTTTTTTTTTCGTAGATTTTGTATCATTGCACATTGCAATTCTTGTTGTTCGTTCCAAAAAAAACTCATTTCGTCCCTGGAAAAATAAAAAAAGTAGTTTTTTTTGTGGCTAGGAAATGAAAACCGATACATGCAACATTGCTTCCGGTCACAAGGCTCGGCTTGTGCACAATATGGGCTGCTTCCAGCAAACTATGTCATGCCAAAGGTCATGACGTAGCTCATTTGCCTTGAAAGGCATATGACCTCGTAGGAGGTAGCTCTCATCTTGTGAAGGTATTTTTTTGGAATAATTGTCGTATTCCAAGTTCTTGATCTTTTTTCTTGCAAGCAGGTCACCTAAAATGACGCCTTGCTAAATATTTTGTCGTATTCCAAGTTTATTGGATGGTTAGAAGGTGACACCCCAGCACACCCTAGATCAAACCTAAGTTTTAACATTGATGTCTCATAAAAAGCAAAATATTCTTTTAGTAGGAGGCAACATTCCCTCGATTGCGAGCCACGTGTGATGACTTCACCAATCTCAAGACCTGCTGGATTAGTCTATTGGATACATTCTCTCGAAGGTGCTCCTATGGGTGAGTTTATGTACATATTTGTGAGCGTTTGTATGTATGGTGTATCGTAAGACAGGTTGAAACATGCAAGTCACATATGATACGAGTTCTAATCGCCTTCCTAGTTCTGAATTGGCCCTGTAGTGCACATAACAAAATAGGGAACTGTGTGGACATCTTAGAGGAACTCTACTCTATCTTGTCTACAAAAATAGAGCAGTTACCTAAAAACAGCAGAGTAGAGTTCTTGCGAATTTGGAATTGTGTGGATATCTTGGAAGTATTTATTGCATGGCTACGATGACCCGCTTCTTCCTACAAAAAAACAGCTCAGAAGCATCCAGCTGCCAGGCATATCTAGCTTAAAGAAGAAGTTTAGGGCCACTTCTTTTCAGCTTCAAGAGGAGTTTCTCCCATAAGCTACCCTCCTTCAGCTTCTCCCAGAAACCCGTCTCCCAAATTTGTTTGAACTTCTAAATTAGTATACAAAACGGCCAACTTTGTTAAAGAAAAGTAGGCATAGATGCCCTTGGAGAAAGTAAGGGGCATGGAGCTTGTGCACAAGCTAGCACTTCCGTAGACTGAGAGAAATGAAAACTAATGGATCAACAAGAGAAAAGCCCGGGCAAATGCAACGAAAGGATTATTTGAATATGAAAATTTGATTGCTAGGTAGTTCAGGCCCAGAGGAGCATGTTTCTCCCCAGTGCACATACATGGCATAATATTAAAAATGTTTATCTAAAGTGAAATGAAGATCGCAATTGACTCCGCTCAGGTGAATACTTGGCGCAGGCGATCCATTGAATATATGAACGACTTCTCGGTTTCAGCTAGGCAGTGGTTCTTCTCTTCCCGGGACCAGCTCTGAGCAGAAATGTGATCGAGTTAAGACACTGAGACACACGCCGGCAGAAAAGAAAATAGGAGCACAAAAACAAAGCTCTTGGACTTACAGAAGCAACTTGGTTAAGTTTGGTGCGGACATCTTGCAGCAGCTCGGACAGGGTACCTTCCCACTTGTAGAATTCCAGCTCTTTCTTGTTCAGAATCTTCTCAGCAATCTGAAATGAATAGAGGGCACGGTTACTGGTTAAATGATATCCATCAATGGAGGAACAGGTAACTCTACGTCACACCACACAGACAGATTACAGGCTGCCATGATACCCTGATTCGCATTCATAAGTCAAATAAAAGGATTAATATTCTTTTTTCGAAACTAAAAAGGATTAATATTCCACACTGAAATGACCTGCTATAAAAGTAATGTAAAAATATTTTTCTACATTACAAAAGAACAAGTTATAAAACAGATGTGTATATAAGGTGGCCCTCAACAGACTGCATACAGTAATAACATACTACTATTTTTGGTTGGGATTTCAATCAGTAAATCAGAAGATTGAGATTAAAGAACCAGTGCCAACGTCAACAACAATATAGGAAGCCATTCAAACACGCACGATTGGACATCACATGAACGTTTTGGTCTGAAAAGTGGTTACCTTTGTGCCGATCGTTCGACCTCCGGCAGACTGAGCAAAGTACACATTATGGAAGTGACAGATAAATGCTTGCGCGTCCTTTTCTGACAACTCTTCCAGATATGAAGCATATGTAATGCCAGGAGCAGATGGTTCTGGAATTGTGTGACCCTGTTCGCTGAACCATTTCAGATCTTTCTTCAGTGCCTCTGATCTCTCTAACCCAGTATTCCGAAAGTCCGCATCTGAAAGGCATAGGTAACTAAAATGTCAATCAGCAGCATCTAGCCAACAGTGCAACAATGATGAAAGAAATGTTCCAGCTCCTTCCTAGGTAACTATAAATTACGACAGGAACAGGTTACATGACACATAACCACTATGCATGAGATGTCAGTAATTACGACATTTATTGTTCTATAAGCAGAATAAAGAAAGTATATTCAACTGAGCTAAAACTTTCTAGTTCCAAATGAGTAACCACACAGTGTTACAATATTAAAAAATCTGCCGATTCAGCGATTAACAGGCTGATTAATCCCTACTCGTTGGGTGACCGATAAGATGATTAACTTATTTATCGGCCATTTAATCGGCAGATTTGCCTAATTTGACGCTAATCGGCCGACCGAGTAGTAACCGATAAACGATTTCCTCAACAGTATTGTTGATAGAACTATGCAGCTAAATGCCCTTATTGTTTGTTCACAAACTACTTGTTGCATAACTGAAGGTGGTCAAATTAAACAATCATGGATTTCACGAGTTCCAATAAAACAGGTAAGTAAAACATCCATTCATCAAACCAATACTACGTATACTGTAGTAGACAATCTAGATATGGACAATTTTAATTTAAAATATACAGCAGTAATAGGCACTGTTACCAATCCACCAACCGTTTATTTATTTGCTAGTTTTGAGCAAAGCTATTATTTTCGTCTCAAAATACAGAACAATTAACAAGAATAAAGTTTATTATCACACCCAACCGACCAAACCAGTACATGGGTTAGGGTTTCTTTATTGTCGTTTAGCGTTAAACGAACTACTACGAATAGATATGCTGACCAAATAAAGTCTAGGAGGAAATCACTACTATCCACCACCACACGATAGGCCACGAAAAAATTAACAAGTCAAAAAGAAAGATAGGGAACACCAATCGCGAGGGTTTGCAGTCACTCACACCAGCGTACGACGGCGCGATCGACGATGGCCTCGAGCGTCTGGAAGACGAGCTTGCTGTCAACGAGGAACTGCACGTAGCCCTCAACGGTAGGCTCCCGCGTGAGACTGACTGACAGTTCATCCGGCTCCTTCTCCCCTTCCCTGGCCTGATCCTTGGTGTGCAGACGCATCGCGACAGCCCTCATCTCCTCGACGAAGGTCTTCTCACTTTCCTCCCCCATTGCCGCGGGAGGCATCTCGGTCGACGCCACCGCCGCGACCATCCGGCTCCACCGAAAATGAAGCACAGAAATCCCCGGCGCACGGCGAGCGCCGCCGACTGACATGGACATGCCGTTGCTGTTCCTACCAGCAGCGGAAACGGATAAAGGTACCCGCGGAGAGACGAGCCTGTGCAGGCTGGTTGCTGCTGCGGGCGCCATGGTTGCGGATTGGCGAGGAGTGGACGATGGCGAACAAGAAGTGCGTGGGGTGGTGACGAGATACTGGCTGCCGTGGGCGCCTGCGCCATTGGAGCGGATCGGGGAGGCTTCTCTTATAGTGCTACGGTTTCGTGCCGGGAAGGCAGCACATGTGAGTATGTGACGCCGTGGGAGGAGGGGAGTGCGGTGCTGAGTGCTGACGCGACGGCAGCGAGGACATTGGAACGCGAGCACACGGAGGAGGGAATGCGGCGTTGACGCGAGCGCACGGAGGAGGCGATGGAGGGAGCGTGAGCGCTGTAACGTCGGCGGGATGGCCGGAATCCGGATCAGTAGAAAGGGATATGGGAATACAATACTGGGAGGGAGTACTTGATTATTCCACCGCCGTTCTTTCGGGGTCTTGGGGAGTGGATTGGATCGGCCGGTAATGGCGTAAGGCCGTAAGGGTGAGGCACTGAGGCTCTCTTCCGCTCTCGTGGAAGACTTGGGAAGACGAGGGGCATGTCTTTGTTTAACGCGAGACGACAGCAAGGCCACGAGGGCGCGAAAATGCGTTCGCGCAGCTGATCTCGGGCGTTGTGGATATCTGGGCCCTTGCATGGCATAGGGATGTCCATCCCTGGGTCCCACGATTTTGACTACCCACTTTATAAGATTCCCTTCTCTAAATACACTACCAATTGAAAAACTAGCACAACTTTCACGTAATAAATTCAAATGAATTTTTATTTTCATATTCGACTTCCTCGCGACGAGCTCTTCAAAATGAGTCTAATATTTAATATTTTAAAAGTTATTTTGTAAACTGCATCTATAGAGTTCTCTATTACTGGGGCATACAGTCCGGACACTACGTCCATGTAGTCCTGCGAAATATAGTACTGATTTTATCAAGTCCTTCCAAATTTGTTTGAATGGTACATGTAGTATTTGTGAAAAGTACTTCTATTTTTGTACATATGACAGCTGCAGATTCCCTTTTCACGTGGGAACCATTGGCACGAATCTCGAAAAAGGCTGAATAGAGACAGTGGCTATGATATCAGCTTCGCCCGAGATCAGCTGCGGAATCTGCGCGTCGACGAGGGCGGGGCTCTCTTCCCGGGAAGACGATGGATTTCTCCTCTTTTGTTTGTGACTTGACGAGGTTCATGTTTGACTTGACGATGGGGAGCTCTTTGTTTTCAATAGTATAAGATAAGTGACATGTTATGTATAGTCAACTTAGAGCTAACATGTATAATACAGTAGTGAGTTATAAAATTGTACTACCTCCGTCCCAAGGAATAAGGTGCACGCGTATTCCAAGGGGAGAACTTTGACCATAAAACTTGAGCAACAAAATCTTAGTACATTATATGTAATTAGTATCGTTGGATTCGTATTGAAAAACACTTTCTAATGATGTTAATTTCATATAAATATTTTTTATATATTTAAAGTAATTCTTAGTCAAACGAAAAGCACGTAAAACGAGGACGCCTTATTCCTTGAATCGGAGGTAGTATTACTTTATTAATGCATGGCCCACTCCTCTTCTCTCTTATTCTCTCTCTCCTCCAACTAAGCAATAATATATTATTTTAATCCTTATAGCCAGCTGATTAGAACTTATTGTACTTGCTCTAACGCGACACGGGAGAAGTGTTATGACATGTGGATCCAGGGGTCTAGGGTAGGATGTCAGTGGGAGGTGTTTTACAGGTGAAAGCGGCGGGGTTCGAAAGGATGGGAGGTCGGCCGCGCTGCCGAATGACAGATGGGCCCGGGGCAAGAAGTGTGTGAGTTAGATGATGTCGCCAAATCTCAGTTATAGCTGATGTTGCAACTTATAATTAGCACGAATCACGAAGCAAATCTAATAGTCCGAAGCATTGCGGCTTCACTTTGTACCGAAAAAATCTCGGTTGCAACCCAACTTGCAACTTATATCCACGAATTACGATACAATCAAGACTTGACTGGGCACTAACTTAGTTCTCATTTTTTGACAGACCCAGTTATGCTTGTGTCACAACTCAAAAGTCTGCCGACTTCTAAAACCGTTGAGATTCTAGGTACTAGTATCATAGTATGTCATCTTTTTTTCTTTGAACTGATAGTATGTCATCTTATTAATGTATATTTGTAGAATCCTAATAGTATTGACACAAGTTGCAAGGACCGCCAACTAAATCCTAATAGTAGTTATTTTTAATAAGCTAATAATACTAGATATCAATAGCCAATTAACATTTCCTTGGCTGTGCCCAAAGGTTGTAAAGAGATAAATGAAACTCATCTTTGGCTGGAAAAAGAATAACAAAGATGGTACCCAAGGAGAAATAACTACCGTCGAGTCTGTTCAGATTTTGCAAAGAGAGGATAGAGAGCCTTGGATCAGCTATTGCTCTTCTTGTAAAAATGGAAACAACTAGAATGCTTGTTGACAATCCTTGCCAGAGATTGAAAAAAGTTGTTTTTCAGCAACGAAAAATAGCTGTATATGATGGGCGTCTAAATATTTCCCTGACACAAAGCACATGAATGTCGATAGTGATACCTAGCTAGATTCTGCATTTCTGTTTTGGTGTCATAGAGGATAGGCACAGCTATCACTCTATTATCGTTTCTTTGTAAATATATTTGGTTTTGATATATACATAATACTATTACCTGGAATGAACGTGTATCATTTAAGTCAGTAATCATCATGTTCATGGAAGGCCTGTAGGAATGGTAGGAGAGTCGATAAATGACAGTAAACTGTACAGAGAATGAAGAAAAAAGTAAGATGACAACTTCAGTGGTACCGCTCCATGCCCCAGCCTTCCACAAAAGAATCTTTTAAAAGAAAATAATGCATGACAGAGGAAGAGTAAAATGATACACTAACATGCATGTCTTATTACTTAAGATAGCTAAGAACTGTTAATTCTTCACGGACCAACCAAACTGGTAGAAATAAATAAGAGATTACTCATGATAGGCAACAAAATGAAAACCTGCAGAATATCTGTAAATCAAGTGTGTATTTATGACGGAAGGCCTAATGAAAACTTCTTCTAAGAGACAGTCTACGACTGTTGTTTCATTCCAATCTCATCGAGCCTGTTGTTGCGCCTTGGTTTCTTCATGAAACCCACAGAACAAAATGCCTCGGAGTCTTCTTCCATCACTGCAATTCTAGGTGACAAGAGGCCACTCATACCTTGGCAGTGACCAATCTCTGAATCATAGGTGCATAACTGCATATGCCTGAAGCAATGCGACTAACCAGGCAGATAAGTGGTTATAATCTTCCAACCCAGCAGATAATGCACGCTGCAACGTGCGTGCGTTTGAGAAGCCACTAGGAATACGACCACGTTGTTGTGCTACATCACCTATGATTTCCCTACTTAGACAGGAGAGGAACAGAGACAAGAGTTCAGCTGCACCTGTATAAGCTTATCCAAGAAGTTTAAGCCCATATAGAATCCTAACTTACCTGCTTTTTTGGTAGCCTATGCACAAAATGAGCAACTCTGTCAAAGAAAATCTGGCAAAGACGAGATCAGTCCATACAGAAAGTAAGCGCCATGGAGATTGTGCACAAGCCCCGCACTCCCTCATACAGGGAGCACAACCGAGTAATGGATGATCAAGAAAACAAAGCCCAGACAGATGCAATGAAGGATTATTCAGTATATGACAATTTGATTGCAAGACAGTTCAGGCCCAGCGGAGCATGTTCCTCCCCGGTGCACATACATGGCTTAATATTTACAATGTTTATCATGAAACGAAATGGACATCACTTTTCACTCAGGTGAATATCTGGCGTAGGAGATCTCCTGAATAGGCAAATGATTTCTCAGTCTCCTCCAGGCAGTGATTCTTCTCTTCCCGGGACCAGTTCTGAGCAGAAATGTGATCGGGTTAAGACAATTCATCCTCGGAGCAAACAAGCAGATATAAGAACACAGAATCGAGGCTCTTGGACTTACAGAAGCAACTTGGTTAAGTTTGCTGCGGACATTCTGCAGCAGCTGGGACAGGGTACCTTCCCACTGGTAGAATTCCAGCTCTTTCTTGTTCAGAATCTTCTCAGCAACCTGAAATGAATGGAGGGCATGCTTACCAGGTTAAAGGATGGAGGAACAAATAACTCGCACACACACACACACCACACAGACAGATTACAGGCGGCCAAGATGCCCTGATTTGGATAAATAAAATACAAGATTCATATTCCAAAACGAAATGGCCAATTATAGAATGAATGTAAAAATATCTACATTGCCAGAAGTTTGAGATATAAAACAGATGTGTATAAGGTGACCCTCAACGAGGTGAATACAGTTATATCATACTACTACCTTATGTTGAATTTCAATCAGCAAAAGCAGACTATTGAGAGGTAAGAACCCGTGTCGACAACAAATTCTTTACAACATATGGGAAGCCATTCAAACACACATGAACGTTTTGGTATAAGATTATGTTCTGAAAAGTGGTACCTTTTTGCCAATCATTCGGCCTCCAGCAGTATGAGCGAAGTACACATTATAGAAGTGACAGATAAATGCTTGTGGGTCCTTCTCAGACAACTCTTCCAGATAGGAAGCATATGTAGTGCCAGGAGCAGATGGTTCTGGAATTGTGTGACCCTGTTCACTGAACCATTCCAGATCTTTCTTTAGTGCCTCTGATCTCTCCAATCCAGTATTCCGAAACTCTGCATCTGAAAGGTATAGATAACTAGAATGTCAAACAGCGGCATCTAGTAAAACATGATGAAAGAGGCGTTCCAGCTTCTTCCAAGAGAACTTTAATTTACGGCAGAAAAGTTGAACAGCCCTTTCACAGAACCACTTCAAGATTTCAGTAATTACGATGTTTATTGTTCCAACCAGTATAAAAAAGTAAAATCCATTGAGCTAGAAATTTCCAGTTCCAACTGAGTGACCACATGGTGTTACTGTTAATAGAACTATGCGAAGCAAATTGGTGTCCAACTTAAATCTGGAAGGTGGCCAAAGTAAACAGCTATGGATTTCACAAGTTATTACTAAAGGGGTCTATTGTTTGTTCAAGATTTGTTGCATAACTGAAGGTGGCCAAAGTAAACAGCCATGGATTTCACAAGTTCAAACTAAATATGCAAGTAAAATATCCATTCATCGAACCAGATGGATATAGACAATCCAGATATGTCCAACTTTAAATTTAAAACTACAACTGTACTAGGACCAGGGACGGAGCTGCCTTATTAGCATTGGGGTCAGCTGACCCCAATGAATGTTGCAAAACTCTTCACTAGTTCGTACTAAGTACTGTTATTCTACATAAGATGACACCAGTGAATTAGAGATAATATTGAGCTGCCTCCATTGAGATTCCTTCCTAGCTTCGTCCCTGACTTGGACTGCTACCAATCTATAAACCGGTGGTTTATTTGCTAGTTTGAGCAAATTACTATTTTTGTTCCAAAAAAACATAATAATTAACGAGAACAAAGTTTCTCACTCGAACAGACGAACCAGTCCATAACCAATAGCAGGTGGAAACATTATAACAAGTTAGCAACAACGTCGTATAACTGAAATTTGGTATGAGAGAAGGGTTCCTGACAGATACAACTGAAATTATTATCACAATCACATAATTAATTAGCCCTCCAACATTTTCAACATCTTTATTTTGATCTTTCCAAACATCTCAGAAATAAAACAATGGTGCAATTGCATGACATCATATAACACTAGCAGGATGCCAATAGCATGGAAAAAAAAACTATTTTTGTAGTGCCTGGAATAAATAGTTTGCGTCACAACCCTGAACCCTACTTACGCAATTTGGACATTATGTGCTTATGTCAAAGAGGCAATATATTCAGGTAAAAAAAAAGAGAGGCAATATGTTGACTTCTGATTTCATGTTTCACAATAAACTATATAGAACAGTAAAGCACACAATGAGGAGACGAGGGTTGCACTGCAAACAGTGATGTAAAATAAGCCAGCCATCTAGCACTGGCTATGCGCTACGCACCACCCTGCCGCCGTCATAGTGCCTAGCGCCTTTTGGAGCACTGATTTTCAAACATAAACATTGCGAGAAAGGCATTGAAAGACACCAATGGAAACAAGTCTTCAATTATCATTCCAGATGGAGAGGCTTCACCATACACGAATAATATGGCACATATAGCTTCCAACATGTTTGCCAAGTAGAGAAAAAATCACTACACCACAACGGTTATATGTGAAGCATACAAATACACCACCCATATCACAAGCAACCAAATGCGAATGAAAACGCACCAGTCCTAAATACGTTTTAGTTGATATATGAGCATCTGTCACTATAACTCGTTGAGGAAATCATTCAAATTGGAAGTGTGAAAAACTGAAGCGAAGTGTTTCCCCTGGAGCATTTTAGATACAAATAAATGTTGCCGAATCACCTAAAGAATCCAACATGATATCCTGCAGGGCATATATTTGGATCTGCACTAGTCTTATGCCAGCATCCAGCACGTCTCTTTGCACCAGGTAAACACCTAGTACGTTTTATCAAATTTCTGTGGCCCCAATCTTATCTTAAACTAGATCACCTCCACTGCAAGCTCTGGATACGCCGCCAGTCCTAATACTGACGTGCATCTCATCACATGTTTATAGCAGCAAAGATATATCATACAACATTCTAATGAAAATTCAGTATAATACCCGGTTTTACAAAACTACTATGTATTAGCATATGCAACAATCATGGGCTCAAAATGTTTGTGTACCTTTAACCTTGGTAAGTAAGCCATGATTAGTACTAGTATTAGGATAACATATCGTTCGCAAACATCACAAGAACCAGGAATTGCAAAAACAATTGCCTGTCTCTGAATCCTGAATCTTCTTTGTCCGTACATTCGTTTTGAGTTTAGCAAAATGAAATATGATGACAGGATTATTGTGAGCAAATAAACCGTAGCACGAAACCGCTACCCACCACACACCATCAGCGGAACCGTCAGTCGCACAGAGGCCGCAAAAAATCTAACTGGTCAAAAAGCAGGACACGGAAGAGGAAGACCAAAAATAGGGAGAGAGGGTTTGATTGCGGGCCACTCACACCAGGGCACGGCGGCGCGGTCGACGATGTCCTCGAGCGTCTGGAAGACGAGCCTGCTGTCGACGAGGAAGCGCAGGTAGCCCTCGGCAGTGGGCTCCCAGCGGTTGACGGGGGGCGCCTGGGGCTCCTTCTGGCCCTCCCTGGCCTGGTCCTTGGTGTGGAGGCGCATGGCCACGGCCCGCATCTCCTCCACGAAGGGCTTCCCGCCCCCCTCGCCCCTCGCGGCGGGCGCCATCTCGGTCGCCGCCGCCGCCGCCACCATCCTCCGCCTCGGCTGCGGGCTGGCCGCGCAGATCCCCGGCGCGCGGCGCGGGCCGGTGGAGATGGAAAGGGCGCCGCTTTTGGTCCTTCCGGCGGCGGCGGCGGTGGCGGAGGCGGGGGCGCGCGGGGTGGTGATGGTGGTCAGGGATGCTGATGCTGATGATGCGGGCGCCATGGGGGTGGATTGGGGAGGCTTGTCTTATAGGAGCTGGGGTTTCTTGCCGGGGAGGGCGAGCCGACGGTGGCGACAGGGGCGGGGTGGGGAAAGGGGGTTGCTTTGGAGTGCGGCGTTGGCGCGACGAGAGCGAGGAGGTGGGAATAGAATAGTGGAGCTCGGATTATTAATCGCGCGCGGGTGGGCTGGGGAGCGGATTGGAACGGCCGGCAATGGCGTGAGGGTGAGGCTCTCTCTTGCTCTGGGCTCTGGCTCGGGGAAGACGATGGGGTTTCGCCTCTCCTTTTTCTACGCGACGGTGGCCGAGGGTGTACTATGATATGTGGGGTCCTTTGTCTGACAGGGTTCGAGAGTATGGGAGGCCGGACGAGATGTCGCGCGACGGGTGGGCCCCAGCGGGCCATTGGGCAAGCACGTGACGGAGAGTGGGGCGACGCTCCCGTCCATTTCTTTATGCTTGGACCAAGGGCCTGTGTGATAAGTTTTGCCCGCTCCGAGGACCTGTTTGAGATTCGCAATAATAAGGAATAAGGAATTTAAAAAAAGTAATTTAAATTAACTAACTCAACTTGTATAGATATGCATGTATCTAGAGCTAAAACATGTCTAGATATATCCATATCTACATAAAATTAAGTTAATTAATTTAAATCGAAGGAAGTACTTGGATCGTAAAGTTATACTACCTCAGTCCATAAATAGATGTCTGAGATTTGTCTACATCTGGATGTATCTAGATGTTATTTAGTGTCTAGATACATCCAGATTTTGAAAAGCCTCTCACATCTATTTATAGACGGAGGGAGTACTAAAGATTATTTTTGTACCCCAGAGAGGAGTGCGGCATTTCATGCTCCTCGGCTCTAGTGAACTTGGTATTTCAAGATTTATTTATTTTAAAGTTTTGAAAAACCTAGACTATGTTGCTTGCATAGATAATGTGCGTGTTCTCTACATATTTGCAGTGTCTTGCTAAATAATATGTAAAAAAATTCCTACACAAAAATTGCAAAATTGTGGGTTCAAAAGGTCAAAAACTGTTTTGGAGACTCTTGTGTAAAAACATTGCCTCCTTAGGCCATCTCCAAGCAGGCAGGCCAGAGAACACACCCACCATCCATCTGGCAAGTATGTGGAAAAAAATGCTAGATTGGACAAACAAGTGTTCGTACCACTACAAAGCTCCCAGCTTTCCGCGCTGGCTAAGGGTGCACTAACAAGATGCATGTGCCACCTTGTTTTTCCCTTGCACTGGCCCAATAGTTAACCTAACGGCCCATGTCGGCCTCTCTCTCACTCCTTCCGTGTTTATCATCTCTCTTGTGACTCATCTCTCTCAATGTGCAACCACCCCGCGGCCAATCCATCCATCTCGTTGGCCCAACCCTCCTCCGCTACCCTTGATCATGTTGTGGATGTGAGGTCGAGGTTGAGTATTGCACCGCTCTGTGAAGCGCTAGGAGGAGCCCATCGAGGTGGGGGAGAGGGACTGGTGAGGGTGGAGTGTGGCCACCTTTGTGTTTGAGGACGGGCTCGTTGGCGCTCATTGTGCTGTCCTTGCATTGCGTGGTGACGTGCTCGCGTCGGCGGTGGAGCTCATGTTCCACCTCCACGACAGACCTTGGCATCGACGTCTCGCTGGAGGCCTAGCGTGTGGCACGTCGATGTTGTTTCTGCTGTGGAGGTCCAAATTTAATCAAAGGAAAGAATAGGTAAAGCAGGCGCTCGCCCAATTCGAGATGTTTATACCTATTAGTGGGGGCATTAATTATAGGAATGGCCTTAATTACCTTCCTTCACAGTATTAGTGTGTGCCTTCTAGAAAAGATGATCGTATTTTTGTTATGCAACAAAATAGCATATATGTGAGGGTCACGTCAACTTAAATCCATTATTATGGTGATGAACATAGTTTTAAATAGCGGGCTATAGGATATAGCCGCGACCTCCAAAAAAAGGCTATAGCGGACTATAGCCACCTTTTAGCACGCGAATGCCTTTAGCCACACCTTGCTCGAAAGGCTATAGCCGGGCTATAGCGGGGCTATAGCCGGCTATTTAAAACTATAGTGATGAAACATACTAGCATATATGCAGTACAAAATATATACACATGCCTTCTTCGTTACGTTTCTAGCTAGATAGAGAAACAAATGCAGATGTCAAATAAAGCACCGCCAGATTCCGCATCCAATATTGTACCGCGTAATTAAAGGAAACAAAAGTGTGCGACTTCTACGACCATGGCGTTTAGTGCTCTCAAACAACCCTTCTCCGTGGCCGTGGGTGTGAAGCTGTGCAAGGAAACAACAGAAAAGGGACGAGACGGCACGGCTCGGGGCGCTTCGCTCCGTGACAATCCATGAGTGAGACCAACGAGCGTACACGTTACAGCTCTGGATATCACCAGCACTTCGTTTCCTTCACGCTATGGTTCCACCGTGTTGCCTTTTTAAAAGCAAAGATGAGGTAACTTTGAAAAAGAAAAAGGCTGGGGTTGGCATTTGGGCACACAGAAGCTGAACTGAACGGGCTGCACAGTCGTTTTCCATCGTTCCGGGGGCGGTGTCACGGCGTGCCAGCGACACCTTGCTTATTGTTTGCTCTGTCTTTGTTCATAGGTGCTTAATTTACTTGTCCGCCCAATTGCGTGCAGACGTTTCGCTCTCATGTTTTTCTTTTTGGGGGAAGCCTGTTTATGTGATTGTGACATCAAATCATTTTTCTCTCGACTTAGTGGGCGACTGAGGCACATAGATTATTTAGACGACCTTCGAGAAACAAGAGACTGTGACAGCAAAGGAGAAACAATATACTGGAGCCGCATTTCTTTGCTCAATCTTGCGATGGGACATTAAGGTGGGGGAGCATTAGGGACTTATCCGCTGCATTAACAAAACGTCGTCATCATCTTCTACAGAAGAGAGCTTCTTCTTCTTATCTTCAGTCCAGTATTTCTTTGGGTTTCCTTGAAAATGGTACGGCTGAACCTCAACTTTACCATAATCCCTTCTCCCAACCATTTCCTTTTTTCACAACATCCTACTAGCAGTTATGGTTGAGAATGGAACGGGAAGTTCCCGCACCATTTTCGGAGAAAAGGGAAACAGAGAGCAAAAATGGATACCAAAAGGGTATTTTCAGGAGACCTAACGGAAACAGAATATTCCAAATGGAAATAGAAAAGAGAACATGGGAGATGGGACGAAAACAAGAACAGCAAAGAAATTCCAAAAAACCAATATGGAAACTTTCCTAAAATATAACCCAACCATGCCTATGTATAGAGTAGTACTCCAACTTGGTGATTTCCCTTGCTCATCATGGCATGCAATACATGATGCTAGGGCCTACATCACATTCGTATCCAGGCCACGGTAAGTAGGAGTACTAGGTATGTACTTTATGTTCAATTGCCGCCTTGTTGAAGTTGTGAGCTATTTATGTCTTGTTGTCTACTTCTTTATGTATCGCTTTTGTTGTACAAACTGATGTATTATATGGCTATGTGTTCTGACAAATGTTCGCTCTCGTATCATACTCTCTCGTATTCATCTCCGGTGATTTTCGCTTCCATGTTCGTTTTCTGGGTTTTCGATTTCATTTCCGATTTCGGCCAAACATTTGGAAACGAAAACGATAAAAACAAGTTTCCTACGCTCCCATTCCATTTTCAACCCTACTTGCAACAGTAAGTGTGGGCTTGACACTTGCATCAATGGTGCTGCTCTACTCTCACTGCACCTTCTTAATTTGTTTTCCTATGTGTATTGCTGTAATTTGTGATTTCTCGCTATTGTGATCGTCACATCGAGGGCGAACAAACTTGTTGTTGCACTAGTCCGCTTGAAGAAACATCATTATCTTGTACGTGAGGAATACCAAGCTTTAGGATAATTTTTGAAAAATTATAACGTGAGTTTCAGATTTTTGTGTCCCGAAGTAGATGACTTGCCAGCCATCCCATTTTTTTAGCGGATGGTGGATGGCAACTGTCATCACATCAAGGTAAAATAAGTTTACACCTGGCAATTTTGGGTTGGTCTAAATTGGTTGCTCGGGAAAACATCCGCTCAATATTGACATCCCAATTTTCTAGAGCAGGGTCGCTTTTATTTTAAGTAGGAATCTTTTTTTTCCTTTTCCATCAAAGAATATATATTTTGATAGAAATATTTTTCACACCAAAAAGACACTCCAACATCCATCTTTTTTGTTTGAGCGAGACCAACATCCAGCTTTTTTTGGGAGAGAAGACCAACATCAAGCTTTTGTTTTTTTTTTCAGAAAAAAAACCCAACATCCAGCTATGTGGATCAGTGAACGGCCGAGCTTTCAAGTTATACCCCGGGCTGGACAAAAGGAAGTAGCACATCTATACTGGGCCTCAACCGGATCAAAGGCCCAATCAGCCGAACGCAATGCGCTGCGGTGTGTTTCTTCTGGCTTCGTTCGTTTAGTCCCACATCGACCAGCGACGAACGCCGTCCAGTAGAGACACGCTATATAAACCGACCCACGGCATCAGCACAGATCATACCTTTCTCGGCCTTTTGGCTAAGATCAAGTGTAGTATCTGTTCTTATCAGTTTAATATCTGATATGTGGGCCCTCGTGTCCACACGATATTAAATTAATTTTTTGTGGGGGAGAGCCCACACGGTAGCTTGCTATCGGGCTCTCAGGCGTCGCCTCGTCGTTGCACTGCAGACTTGGCCTGGCGCGCCCCAACCGAAGCAATAATTAAGTTTTTCTCTCCTCTAAGTTTTCATTGTTTTGTTTCTTCAACCATAAATCTACTATGAACTGACGCCTCATGTTGCTTTTGAGTTTCCAAAAACCCATGCATTTAGTTGCTTCCATAAGCTCCAACAAACAAGCATGACTATGAGTCAGAACCTTTGCAGTTTCTGTTTCTTCATATTTCTTTCTCTCAAAGCGCCATCAGGGAGAGACAACTCATCAGTATTTGAAGGACATTGCGCCTCCAGGGAGTTCAGACTCAGAACAGAGCATGTTGCGAATATATTTCGGTTGCAGATCCCCTCCAAATGAACACATCCTCAACTCCAGCAGTCAATGGGCTGGCACAGATGACATTGTCAATTAAAATCTCTCGACCACCCCTGTTTACCAGCCCACAGCCAGGCATGAAGCTTAAAGCAGAGTCCAAAATTGGTTGCAATCATATCTTGCCAGGGGTCCAATGGACAATTGCAGTCCAAGATACTTATAAGGGAAAGTAGTAATCTAGCAGTTTAAAACTGAAGTCACCATCTCCACATCCTCCTCCTCTCTGCTGATTACCACAACATTGGATTTCTACACAAACCAGAAGCTTTACCAAAGATTTTAGTGCCTCATGGACAAGGTTGAGCTCCGCGAGCACTAGTTTGATAAATAATGCTACATCATAGCAAAGATGGAGATTCTCTCTAAAGGTGTACATCCCACCATTGGACTCAATGCTCCCACTTCTTGGGCTTTGACAACCACACTAGTCAGGGTATCCATTGCAGAAATTAACAGATGGTGGATATATAGATAGGATCCTCTTGCCTCAAGCCTCTGACATTCGTGAATGCGTGATCCTCTGACCACAACTTCCATTCACAAAAAATTTGGGCAGTAGATAGAATAATGGCAATAAGAGAGAGAGAGAGACAAAGATCACTTAACCCTTTTCCTTTTAGCACCTCAAATAGGAAAAGTCAACAGAGTGCATCAAAAGAAGGAGCTTCTTTTTGGAGCCCCTAAGAGCATCTCCAGTCGCGTCCCCCAAACCGTCCCCCAAACCGCGCCGGATCGAGCGTTTGGGGACGTGTTTTGTTCGTGCCGCGTTTGGGGGACGTCCCTCCCCAGCCGCGTCCCCCAAACGCCGCCCCCAATCAGAAATTCAAATAGATGCATTCAAAAGAGATCGTTCCCGCCGGTTCGTCGCGATCGAGTAGCGGCGATCGATCAAAGTACCGGGCGCGCGATCATATTACGGACCGGTGGTGCATGCAAATTAGAAGAAGGGGTTGGTCGACGGCGTCGTGTCCCGAGTCGACGCAGGCCCATCGAGCACGACGACCTCGTCGCGATCCGTCCGTTCTCGTGCATGGTGCGTCCGCTCCGTCGCCGACGCGGAGGCCGACGCAGTGTAGCGAGTAGAAGACGCGTCGCCTCTGCTCTTCGCTGCGCTGCCGCCGCCGCCGATGCCGATGCCGCTGCCGAGGCCGCCGCGTCCGCCGCCGCCATTTTGGCTTCGATGTCGTCGAGGATCCGGCCTTTGAAGAAGTTGTGCGCCGCTCGCGTCCGGGGAGACATTCCCTCCGTCGACGTTCTCGGCAGGGACATGTCGTCCCTGCGTTTCTTGAGCTCCAGCCTTCTCCTCTTGCCTCTTGAGCAGCTCCGCCCACCTTTCGTCGGCCTTCTTGTCGCGGGAGATAAAGGTCGAGGAGACGTCGGCGAGGCATTTCGTGATCGACGCTCGCGTCTTCTCGGACGACGCAGCGTCGGCCAAGGCGGCCTTGGCAGCCTTGTTGCCGTAGGGACGCCCGCCGACGTTGCCAGCGGCGCGTCCAGATCAATGGCGTCCTTCCCCTTGGACAGCGACAAGCGCGTCAGCCGCCATTTCTCGTTCCCTTTGAGCTTGCCATAGCAATGCATCAGCGCGAAAGACTTGTGACCTTCCGAGTACTTGGCGTACAATTCCATGGCCCGATCAAACTAACCAAAGGAAGCGAGAGTCATTTCATCGAACACAATGTGGGCGCTACGGATTATGGAAGAAACAAGTCGTACCGGTTGGCCGACGTCGGCGCCGCTGTCGCCTCCGGTCTCTAAGTCGTGATGGTACCCATGGAAGGAGTTCACCGACGCCTGGATGATGGCCCATCGCGTCGACATTGCCTTCTCGGCTCCTCTTCATTGTCACTTTCCGGTAGTCGCCGTTGATGAGCTTGCGCTCATCGAACTCGGCCTTGATCCTCGCCCAATACTTCCCGCCTTTTTGGTTGGCGCCGATGATGGAGTCATGGCTCACCGTCGCCCACGACTCGCACGGACATTGATCTTCCGGAGGCGTCCACTCCGGGCCTCGTGTGCCCGACGCCTTCTTCTGCTTCTTCTTCTTCGTCCTCACGCCGTCCGCGTCTACCTCCACGAGATCATCGTCACCGGCACCCTCGTCGTCCTCTTCCTCGCCGCCCTCTTCGTCCTCAACGTCGTCCTCCTCGTCGTCCTCCACCCCGTCCTCTTCCTCGTCGTCCTCCTCCTCAACCCCGTCGTCCTCCTCGGCGACCGGCGCCGTCGTATTCGAGCGGACCCCTGCGGCCGGTGAAAGGGCCGCCGTCCGGACCGGGTCCTGGCTCGCGTTGCTCGTACGCCGGGGAGTAGAGGTTGTTGGGGTTGAAGCCGCCGTGCGGCAGCGCATCCTGGTAGTGCGGCGACAAGTTAGGCGTCACGCACCCGGGAGTGGCGGAGGGGTCGTCGTTGTAGAACGCGGCTTGCGACGGAGAGAAGACTCCCGGAACGTACACCGGCACGTTCGTACTATATGGGCTCGCGTTGGTGGCGGCGATACACCCGGCGATTATGTGCTGGTGCTGGCGCGCCGCCGAGCCTTCTTCTCCGGCTCCGCCGCCCTCCGTCCTTTCCGGCTCCGCCGTCGATAGCTTCCGGCGCGAGGCAATCTTGCTCGCCATTCATCTTCGGTCATTCCTTCGGGCTTCTTCTTCGCAGCCGGCGCCTTCCGCGGCTTCGCGAACGGCGCTTCGCCCCTATCGTCGCATTGCCCGGCGGCTTCTTGGCCGCTTTCTTCGCCATCTTTTTGGGGGCTGTCGGCGGCGCCATGGAATGGGGAGAGGGTAGCGGCGGCGGGTGCACGGCGGGAGGGAGAAAGAAATCGGCGGGATAGGAGAAATGAATCGGCGGCGAGGATATGTTTTGGGAGGCCCGTGCGCGGCGGTATAGGCGCGATTTGGCGGGAGCGGCGGGATTTGGCGGGAGTGTGAGACGAATTTTCCTCGTGCCGCCGACGGGTCGGCCCCGCGTCGGTTGGCCTCGCTTTCGTTGTGTCCGGCGTCCCCGGAGCGTCCCCCGTGGGACGGGGACGGGCTCGGGGCGCCGGACACCGTATCGGGGCGCGCCGGACAAAAATGGGCTTTGGGGGACGCGGCTGGAACGCTTTTTTTGTCCGGCGCGCCCCAAATCGCTTTGGGGGACGGTTTGGGGGACGCGACTGGAGATGCTCTAAGGATGAACCGGGACTGGATCAAAAGTAGCAGAACAAAACCGCCAGAATCTACCTAGAGTTCCTACAAGGAGTTGGAATCTCAGGCCAAATATCATGGGGAAAAAGCACGTGCGGAAGCAATTTGGCAAACAAAATCAGATGACACCGACCATATAACACTAGAATTAACAAGTTCCTCGAATCGATAGCCAACCTGCAACATGTATAGTTCCATCTCAACATGTTCTCAACAAGCAGTACTAGTACTTAAAATTGCATGGAGATTTAGTAGGTTACATCTCAACTGGATCGCTCATCACAAACGACCGTAACCCAAGATGCATCTACCTAGAGCTATGAAGGGAAACGATCCATCAAAAGTACCTATAACTTTTGCTCGGTGTAAGGTTGGGCACGCGCCTAGGTGTTGTTTCGGCCGCCCGCCGCCACCTATGTGTCGTATGCGTATGCCTACACATCCACCGCTGCGTCAACATCGCCACCCGTCGCCGCGGGTCCCCATCGCCCATCTCTAGTCGTTATAGTCGGTTGAGGAGCCTCCATTTTTCTTATTTTTATATTATATTATTATCTCTAACAACTATTAATTAGCTAAAAAAGACTTCGCTCGTTTGTACGGGCAAGTTAGCCGTACAAATCTTGTACCAATAAATGTTAAGAGCATCCTTAACACAACCCGTAAACATGCGAACTAAAGATACCGAGTTCAGTTCACCGAACTCGTGTTTACGGGTAAGAAAATAGCTGGGGCAAAACAATACCCGTAAACCAAAACTATAAAACAGAATATGTTTTGGTTTACGGGCTCTGTTTTCGTAGCACCATCCTAACCGTAAAACTCGGATTTTTCCATAGAATTTATATGCAATATGGTATAAACACAAACATACAACAATTAATCATAATTAATCAAATAATAGTTTTCAAAACGCAATCATATTACAACAGATGAACAAATATATCAACCAAATTACAACAGTTTTCAAATAATAAAACGAATCAACAAATGTCTCAACAATGATTCATCTCACACATAAATGAATTGAATAGTAGGATCATTGGCGACCGCCATGCCACTACCAGTGGTGTATTTTGAGATCATAAACAAGCTGGGCATGGGTAGTGTCATTATGAATCTGCCGATGCATTTAAAGCTTCAATGCGAACTCAGCTTCTATCTTATCTTCGGGATCCTTCACAAACCTTACAAAAGTCGTCGCCTCCGATTCAGTAGCTTCGCGTGATCCTCCAATTCCTTGACGGAGAGAAGAAGGATGATAACCTCCAAGTCATCATCGCCGTGGAGCTCGTCGAGGTCGAAATCGTCCGAGCTCGACGAATCGAACAGATCGACGTCATTTATCTCATCGGCCGAGATCATTCTCGATTCGGCCGACTCGGCGGCGGCGGGACCCGGAGCTGAGCGAGGAACCGTGGGCGGGATGCGGGGAAACCTACGCTAGTTCCGCTTCGCCGAGCTCCGCCGAATCGGGCGATGCGGCAGTGGCGGCGGCGAACTGTGCTGGCGGTGGGCGGGAGGAGGGGGAGACTGAGCGGTTGCGTGAGGTGAAAATTCAGCGCGCCCTAGATATAGATCCATGTTCGGTTCGCTCGTTCGACCCCTACAAATACAGGCCGAATTGGGTTTTCGGTCTCGGCCTGATTTTTTTTGGTTTTGACTCGTTTACGGTGAGTGATATGTGCCCTTTTCGACCCGAACCCGTAAACTAGCAGTTATTTTTTGGTTTTAGGTTTTTATGGGCTATGTTAGAGATGCTCTATCCAAATTAATCGACGATGACAATTTTAGCTATATCGTTAGTCTCTTTCAGATGAAAAGCTCCCCTGGTTATATTAAAAGCAAAGATAACTAAATTTGTATTTTTAATATTACGCAATTTTTTTGTTGAAAAACTAACTTGAAAAGTTGTCTAAATCGGAGGCATTGATGAGCCTAGCAAGTGCTATGTTTACAAGACATTTAGAGAATTCATAATTTATGATAGTTGGTTATTAGTATGTTTCAATATCCGGTATATATAATGTATGCATTGTTAAAATTATTATTGAACAAACTGTAACTTGAAGGCATATCTGATAACAAAAAATTTGGTAGACGGTCACACAAAGGGTCTAATTTATACTCTAAAAGTTTCTAAAAAATCTAACGTAATGGTACACTAGAAATCATACTATTAAGATATTTGTTAGAACATACTCAAATAGATATATATAACAAACTATTAAATATATTTAAACATTAATGCAGATTAAAAATATAAGGATGCGTACAATTATGTGAATGTTTGCATAGTAGAAAAAAGTATAATTTTGTTGAAAAATACAAGTGTTTAGCACAAGGATGATTTTGTAGAAGTCTATTAATTATTATACATTGCAACAAAAAGAATTATACAATTAATATTAGTGACATTTCATATTTGACTAACTATGTTGAATGTGTAAAGGGGAAGGTGTATAACAAATGAATTTATACATGACTATAAAAGTTTAGTGTAGATTATATTTATTTAACTCGCTCCAGATCCAAAATTTGGACCGGCGCTGGCCGTATCTGTTGCCCTTCTCGAGGAAGCAACACGCTAACACGGAAGTTATTGCTGATGTAGCGCTCACCGCCAGGGTTCTCAGCAATATCACACCCAATTTCTCAGGCCGTGTGGCCTTGCGAAGCCCCTCCGGCATGACGCGACCTACGGTCGAGATCCGGCTAGAGCGGTGCAGAGGTGCAAAAGCTGAAGGCGACGCCGTCTTGATCGTCTTCCTCTTGCCTGCCATTACTCTCTCACTTTTTTCCTATCCTTCCAAACCAATCCTAGGTTTGATGTGTGTGGTGGTAGAAACGGAGAAGAAGCTGGGGTTTAATGTTGCTCGCCTCTGGTGGTGGTGGTGGCAAGGCGTCCGTTGTGGCTGTATGAATTGATTTCGGTTCCAAAGATTTTTGAATCACTATATGATGTGAGGGTGTAGTTTATAAACACAATTTGTATATTAAAAGAAAAAAATGCATGTACAATATTTAATATTAAATTGCAATGCCACCCGAACGTCGTACCTAGCGCGAGAAAACCCCGGTATGTTTGCCGTGATTGAAAATAAAAATCGTAACCATTACAGCAACCCACGCGAACGTTGGGCCGACTGGAAAAAGAAGGCACGCATAGGGAGGCTAGATCCATCTAAATTTAGCCTTCTAATCGGTTGCAAATTAAATGTTCACAAATTCGTTAGTCAGGGGTGCAGGCCTCTTTCTGATCGGTAATCCTAGACCTAGCTCCTGCAAGTTTCCATTGTTTTGCTTTCTTCTACTCTGGACTGACGCCTCATATTGCTTTTGTGTGTTTCCAAAACTCCATGCATTTTGTTGCTTCTGTAAGCTCCAACAAACGAGCACGTATATCGAGTCAAAACATTTGCGTTTAGCTTTCTCCATATTTCTTCTCTCAAAGAGCTACTAGGGAGAACACTGATCAGTATTCGAAGGATATTGTGCCTCGATGTTCAGAACCTCAAACGCATTGTACCGCACTTGTCTTGCATACACACGCTGAATCAGAATAAATTCAGGATTATCCTCATCTTGTAGACAGAGCAAAAAATTCCGAAGATTGATCCTGCGGGCCCTTGTGTGCTCTTCGGTTAGAGGTCCACAGTCTATGTTGTAAGGCGCCCAGTCAAGTGAAGATTTTGCAAGTGAGATGATGGGCTTCCAGCTCTCCCAGATTCAGAACAGAGCATGTTGTAAACCACCTTAGCTGAATATATTCCGGTTGCAGATCCCCTCCAAATGAACTCATCCTTAACTCCAGCAGTCAATGGGCTAGCACAGATGACAGTGTCAACTAAAATCGTTCTACTAGCCCTATTTACCGGCCCTTTTTGCCAGCCATGCATGAAGATTACAAGGGAAAGTAGTAATCTAGCAGTTTAAAACTGAAGTCACCATCTCCACATCCTCCTCTTCTCCGCTGATTACCACAACACTAGATTTCTCATAATTTATACACACAAACCACAAGCTTCACCAAAGACTTTTAGTGCCTCATGAACAAGGTTGAACTCTGCGAACACTAGTTTGATAAATAATGCTACATCATAGCAAAGATGGATATTCTCTGTAAAATGTACATCCTGCCATTGGACTAAATGCTTCCACTTTTTGGGCTTTGATAACCACACTAGTCCGGCTATCCATTGCAGAAATGAACAGGACGGTGGATATATAATTATCAAGGTTTAACATAGCACGCTATTTCTTTGATAATAGCACGCTATAGCATATTTCACAGTCCACGCTAAATTTGATTCCCCCAATAATCCCTAGTGAATCTTCTTACTCTTGGATTCTTTGGTTCCCTAGACGGAAGATTTCAACCTTGAAGTTTTGTGCTTGGTGTTGTAAAGGTTCACTAGGAAGCCTCCAAACTGAGTTGTGCAGAGATCCCATATCTTTTGTAAAGGTTTGATAGCTACCTTGAAGGCAATCGCTTAGTGGAGCATGAGCTTGCCTTCGTGGCTTGCTCACCGAATAATAGGGTGAGGTTTTTGTGGTGTTGCTTGGCTTTCATGGCACCAAACCCCTTCTACGTAGACGTACTTCACCTCAAAAGGAAGAAACTACATGAATTAACCCTGCGTGTCCATGTGAGATGTGCTTTCGATTACTTATGTCCTTTACCACTTTACTACTTGTATCTTATTTACTTTCTTGTGTGTATCTTGCCTTATACCGGCTACCACTGAAATACATATGATACACGAGTTAGGGTATTGCCACATCTATCTTCTTGCACTGACACCATAAAATACTCCATCCCGCCCACCGGCGTGCACCGGCGAACCGAAGAGCAGGTCTCCGAACCCATTCGCCTTTGTGATCCTGTACGGGAGAGGGCGAATTAGGATTTTTGGAAGCGATCTGCACGACTGCTCAAACTCTTCATCACGAGTCGTCTACCGGACAAGTCGGATGGTGCCACGTCGCGTAATGCCATCTACTTCGACATGTCTTCATCAACAATGTCACCACTACATCGGCATCCGCTTCATCTTCAACCAATGGGTACGTGTGATATCTTCCGATCTGTTTAGCCGTGGTTGTTATACCATATGCATTGTTGTTTATGTTGCTTAATACATCTGGTATGTTAGAGTTCTACATGTTAATAGCTGATGTAGTCATATTTATATTCTAAAATTAATCATGAAAATTATACCTAATTATTCAACATCGACTTCTAGCACCGCCCAAAGACAAGGACCGCATGGATGTGATGAAAAGGTGAAGTGAACTCTTTAGGCGTCATTTTCTTTTCCTTTTGACGTGACGTAATGATGGTGGCTCTAATCTGCATGAGCAAGGAACCCCATCATGTCTTCCTTTTCTATAAAAAAAATGTCCACCAATTTATTAATAATTAACAAGTAGCTATAAAATTAATAAAAAATACAAATAGGTTTTTAGACCACCTAGCGAATACTATAAACACTAAAGCAAATCGAAGGCGTGTTGCCGTCCTCGCCCCTTCGACACCGGAGTTGGGCAAAGTTTATCGTCGTAGAGTTTGTCGCACTAGAAAAACGAGAAACTATCATAATAAAGCATTAAAGAACCAACGCACCAGTGTAGCAACCATCGTGAAAGATGAGAACCATAGACCGAAAGGGTCTGAAATCACACCAACTGACAGGAACACCGATCGTATTCCAGAAAATCATTCGAGAAGACAACCCCACACGCGCTATGGCAAAGCTAGGCTCACCATCGAAATGGGGATATAGCAGGAGGAACTCATTCCGACTTGGGGATGTAGTCGCCGCCTCACCCTCAAGAAGACACTACAAATACCTAAAAAGAAACCGGGAACCCTCTTGCCGACAAGAGGCCATGGACCGCCCCATTTCCAAAGCCTTAAGGCCGCCGGAGGCAAGGCGGAGAGGTGGCGTCTCTAGCGAAGTGACAAAAACTCGATCATCTTCTACTTGAGGAATCATGTTCTAGTTGAGGAATCGTGGTTCTTTTTTTACTTACCTCTAGCCTGTTTTTCTTTCTTACTTGACTTGGGGGATAATTACCTCGAGTGTAATTTTTCAATTCTTTTTGAAAGAATCTTCCTTTTACAGTATGTCTGAGAGCGATCTTCTTTTCAGAACATTTCTTTTGCAAAGACGTAAACATGTTCCTATTTGGCAACGACAAGTGAAATAACATCCGCCAAAGCTTCACGTTCTATACTCTGGGCCAGACAGGGGAAACGAGCCAACCAGTCTGCTGGGCCTCACCTTAGACCACAGCCCAAAGCTTACCGAACACGATGCGCTGTGTGCTTCTGGCTTCGTTCGTTTAGTCCCGCATCGGCCAGCGACGAACGCCGTCCGGCAGAGAAACGCTATATAATCCGAGCCATGGCTGCAGCACAAATCATACCTTTCTCGGCCTTTTGGCTAAGATCAAGTGTAGTATCTGTTCTTATCAGTTTAATATCTGATATGTGGATCCTCGTGTCCACACGATATTAAATTAATATTTTGTGGGGGAGAGCCCACACGGTAGCTTGCTATCGGGCTCTCAGGCGTCGCCTCGTCGTTGCACTGCAGACTTGGCCTGGCGCGCCCCAACCAAAGCAATAATTAACATTTTCTTTCTTATTTTTACTCTGAAAAATTAGTTGCTGGTTTGTTGGAGTCAAAACCTTCGCGTTTCTGTTTCTCCATGTTTCTTCTCTCAAAGCGCCACCAGGGAGACAACTGATCAGTATTGACAGTGCGCCTCGATGTTCAGACCTCAAACACATTGTACCACGCTTGTCTCGCATACACGCACTGAATCAGAACATATTCAGTATTATCCTCATCTTGTAGACAGAGGAAACATTCCGAAGATTGATCCTGCAGGCCCTTGCGTGCTCTTCAGTCTATGTTGTAAGGCCAGTCAGGTGAAGAGTTTACAATGGATGGGCTCCCCGCTCTTCCAGACGGCTTTTGCAAAGGGGGGAAGTTCAGACTCAGAACAGATTATGTTGCATACCGCCTTAGCTGAATATATTCCGGTTGCAGAACCCCTCAAAATGAACTCATCCTCAACTCCAGCAGTCAATGGGCTGGCACAGATGAGTGTCAATTAAAATCTTTCTACCACCCATGTTTATTAGCCCTTTTTTACCAGCCATGCATGAAGTTTAAAGCAGAGTCCAAAATTGGTTGTCAATCCGATTGTGTCAGGGGTCCAATGGACAATTGCACTCCAAGATATTTATAAGGGAAAGTAGTAATGTAGCAGCTCAAAACTGAAGTCACCATCTCAACATCCTCCTCTTCTCCGCTGATTACCAGTTTACCATAACACTAGATTAACCACAAGCTTTCCCCCGCAAAAAAAAAAAAGATTAACCACAAGCTTCACCAAAGATTTTTCAGTGCGTCATGGACAAGGTTGAGCTCCGCGAGCACTAGTTTGATAAAATAATGCTACATCATAGCAAAGATGGAGATTCTCTGTAAACATGTACATCGTACCATTGGACTCAATGCTCCCACTTTTTGGGCTTTGATAACCACACTAGTCCGGCTATCCGTTGAAGAAATCAACATGAGGGTGCATATATAGGATCCCCTTGCCTCAAGCCTCTGACATGCTTGATCCTCTGATCACAGCTTCCATTCACAAGATCTTTGGGCTGGCAGTAGATAGAATAATGGCAATAAGAGAGGGACAAAGATCACTTAACACTTCTCTTTTTAGCACCTCAAATAGGAACGGTCAAGAGAGTGAGTCAAAAGATTCAGATATATCAAGCTTTAGGAGAACTCCCTTCGCTCTTCTCTGATGAATTTTTCTGGCCACTTGCCTTGCTAGGATAAAATTATCATGCAAATTTCTCCCTTTAACAAAAGTAGACTGAGTTGCTTCAGTGAGTTCATTCATGCAGGGCCTCAATCTCATTGCAAGAAGTTTCGAGAAGAGTTTGGAGAAACTATGGACACGGACAATTAATGGGCCTATGATATCCAACTTCAGAGGCATCTGGCCTTCTAGGAATCAGAATAAAGAGTGCTTGGTTTAGTTTCACAAAATCCCTACCATCCCGAGTAGCTAGCTTGTGAATAGCTTCCATGATATATCCTTCAAATAACTGGCCATGCTTTAATTCGCAAAAAAAATAAACTGGCCATGCTTTGATATAGAATAGGTCAATGAATCCATCAGGGCCAGGTGCTCCATCAGTTGGCATCTCTTTGAAAGCCTCCCAGACTTCATCTTCAGAGAACAAACCCTCAGTACTCCCTATGTTAACAGCCTCAATGCCAAGAAAATCCAAGTTTAGTGTGTGATCTCTCGGCTGCACTGTACCTAGTTGATCATGAAAATCTTGAGTGAAGATTTAATCCTTTCTTTGTTGATTAGTTACTAAGTCATTTCCCCGCTTGTTTCACCACTTTACAGCTAGTATTTATTTTTTTGCTCTACGGCCATTGCAACCAGATGAAACAACTTTGTATTACCATGTCCCTCTTGCAACCACCTTAACCTCGATCACTGTCTAGCAATTGTATGCTCCAGGGAAACCACGCCAAGGATATTTAATTTCAGGGATCTTCTCAGCCATAATTCTCCTTGCGATAGCAGCCTAAAATCGTGTGCAGCTTCTAGTATGAAAATAATGACAATTGCCATAGCTAGCTGCAATTTGATATTTCCAGTCCCGCAAGTATTTAGGTGTGTTTCTGTAGAGGGAATCTAATCTCTTGAAAGGATCCACAATCTGAGGATCACATTGCCAGGCCTCTTTGGTTGCTTCAACAAAACCTTCCAGCTTTGTCCAGCAAACTTTGAACTTGAATATCTTATGTGCCTGCATGTCTGAGGTAAGAGGCAGATGCAGAGGGGCAGTGCTCTGAAATGTTGGAGGATAAAGTTTGAAGCAGATAATCTGAATGCTCCAATTCCTAGTCCACTGACATAAAAACACGGTCAATTCTAGTAAGAGTAGATACATCGCGTTCATTGCTCCATGTATACTCTACAATGAAGATATAGCTCGTTTAACTTATGTGAATCCACAAAGTGCATAAATCTCACCATTATCCTTTTGTCGAGGATTGCATTATTCTTATCAGCTTCCGCCAGGATCAGGTCAAGATCACCTAACCATTGCAGAGCAGCCTGAATTCTGCATTTCTGCTAGCTTCTGGAAAACAAAGAGCTACTCGTAGTTAGCTAGCTTCTGTCGACGACACGCTGAATCCTGTTATCGTTGACATCTGCGTTTTGTTTCAGTCAGACTGTCACAGTTAGTTAAACCATTTGTACGTGGCCAGAGCTTTGAGTTTGTTTTCTATGATGGCGCGTCCCCACTTCGCCTGAAAACTGATGGTCGTCTCATATCAATGAAGCAGGAGTTGGTTTGGATTGTAGTGACAGCTAGTTTTGATCCAGCCGCACTTCTGCAAGTCCACACGAGGCAGGAATAGCAAAACAAAACGTTGCTTAGGGTGTGTTGTTACTGAGCTGGAAGGAACCAAATCTAAAAGGGAATCGAAGATTCCTTTTTATACTAAAAAGAAGGAAAAAAATTGGGGCATTCCGAGAATTGAACTCGGGACCTCTCGCACCCTAAGCGAGAATCATACCACTAGACCAAATGCCCTTGTGTGGTTAATAAAATTGTAGCATGTTTCATTACCATATGTAAACAGTGCATTCTGCATAAATACCCCAGACAAGAATTGGTCCTTCAATGAAAGAATCACATTTTGTAGTCATGTTTTTGGCGTAGCAGTTCGTGTATGTATTTCCTTACTTGGTGAAGGGCTTTCTCACACTTTTTTTTTGTCACAACAGCCACAGATCAAGACAGTGTTGTGTGTCGTACATTGGAGCCCACATCCCGTTGTGCGATATAGGCACTGGTGGTGCCGATGGTCGCAAAGGAGATGACGCACACACAATCGTCCACTAGGGATGCACACTCATGGAGACGGTGGCCTCCGTGTGTCATTGCGGCAGGGGGGCGACCCACGACGACCGCAATAAGGAGATCAAGTGGCGCATCAGTGGCACTCACTGGCGGCGCAAATATGATTTTTGTCCATTGAGTGGGCAGCTACCATCGCATGAGCATGCTTGAGGCGCCAGCGCCAGAGTATAGCGCTAATGAGCACAAAGGCACATTGACACTGTTTGTTTCCCGCCAGCTTCTAGCACTAGCGCAAAGGATCTGGCGGTATGGTGAATGTTGTAGTGTGGCTCAGAGCATCTCCACTCGTCCCCCCGAGGAGGTCCCCGGCGAGCGTTTTTTCCATCCGGACGGCGAAATTCGGCCCAGTCGCGCCCCCGGTTTCTCGTTTTCGTCCGGATTTGGGCCTAAATTCATCCGGCGATCCCACGCCACCCCCGGCCCCCCGGGGAGCTCTCGGGGACTCCGGACGAGTGAAAAGCGGGGAAGGGCCCGATCCGCTCGGTGACTCGACGCACGAACCCCACCGCCACGTCGCTCAAAATCTCCCCCACCCCTCGTATCTCTCTCGCCGCCGCACCACCCCGCCGTCTTGCTGCCCGGATTGCGCCGCCCTCCTTCCCCACCTGCCTATATTCCGCCGTGTTTGGACGACGGCCTATCCGGCCGCTCTTCCGCCGGCCTCGTTTTCCGGTCTCGCTTGCTCGTCGCCGCTCGCGGCTCGGGTTGCCTCGACCACGCCCGTCGGTGTTCGTCCATTTGCCTCGCCGGCCATGGACTCGGACGAAGAGGAGGAGCAGATGTTCGTCGAGCTTATGCAAGAAGAGATGGCAGCAGCCGCCCAAGACGACGAGCACATGATGATCCTTGGTTGCTTGGCAAGCATGTACGCCGGACCGGCAACTCGTCGGCGTGGTGGGTCGGCACGAGGTCGCCGGAAGTGCAAGCCGAGACAGCCGAATGGAGGGCTACCGCATGTTGTACGCCGACTACTTCGCCGACAATCCATTGCACGGTGAGAGTGTTTTCCGCGTCGTTGTCAGGATGAGCGAAAGCTATTTCGCAAATTGTGTATGCCATCCGCCACTTTGATCCCTACTTCGGATGCAAGGCGGATTGCACCTGGTTTGGTTGGATTTTCGTCACCGCGTAAGTGCACAAGTGGCTATGAGGATGCCGGCGTATGGAGCTCCCGGTGATACCGCAAATGACTATCTTCGGATGGCGGAGTCCACCGCCCTTGATTGTTTCTACCGGTTCCGCAGGGCCGTCATAGCGTTGTTCGGGGACTATTACTTGAGATCACCCACTGTCGAAGACACTCGTGAGGATCCTTGCAACAAATGAAGCTAGAGGTTTTCCAGGGATGCTTGGAAGCATTGATCGCATGCATTGGCAATGGAAGAACTGTCCATTTGCGTGGCAGGGGAATGTACAAGGGTCACAAAAAAGGCTGCACTCGTGATACTTGAAGCAGTGGCTACCCATGATCTTTGGATTTGGCACTCTTTCTTTGGTACGCCCGGATCCAACAATGACATCAACGTCCTAAACTGCTCCCCGGTCTTTTCCAAGCTTGTTGAGGGTCATGCTCCCCGGTGGACTATGTGATCAATGGTCGGCACTACAACAAAGGATACTACCTTGCGGACGGTATCTATCCAAAGTGGGCAACATTTGTGAAGACTATCTCCAACCCTAGCACCCCCAAACTTTGCGAGTTTGTCAAGAAACAAGAAGCTTGCCGAAAAGACGTCGAGCGAGCATTTGGTGTCCTCCAACAGAGATTTGCTGTCGTCCGGTTCCCCGCTATGACTTGGTCCAAAGATCAGATGTGGGAGGTGATGAACTGCTGTGTATGCCTACACAACATGATTATTGAAGATGAGCGAAAGCATCCGGTTCCTCTGGCTGAGCAAGAAGCACCATATGAGAGAGAGGGTCCTCTTGCACAGCCTAATCACCGAGTGCCTCCATCATGGGCCGCCTTCATTGCTATGCGCCAGGAGATTTGAGACTCTACAATGCACCAGCTGCTGCAAGATGATCTGGTGGAGCACATATGGAGGCTCCGAGGCAACGCCAACGCCGACGCCAACTAGTTGTTTGAAAAATTGTGAAATTTGTGTGCTTCATTTGTTTCAGCACTTGTTAAACATTGTACTCGTTATCGCCGAATTTGTTTCAGCAATTTTCGTCCTCTTGTTTGCCAAACTTGTTAAATTTTATGTTGAATTTGTTTGAAATATGTCAAATGGTCGAGGTTGGGGGTTTCCTGCCGGGGGAACGGCTGGAACTTCGGCGCTCCCCACGCCAAATCTTCATCCAATCCGGACGAAAATTTCGCCGGATTTGGGCGTGGGGAGCGCCAACGAGTGGGGATGCTCTCATACCAGTGTGGAGTGGCAGCGGCCAGTTCCGCGCTGAGACATGGGCGCCTCATAACAGCCGTGGCAATGGTCTAAGGTGGGAAGTTGTCCCAAAAGTTTCCTAGTGTCACTTTGTCCTAGCGCGGAGTACTGACTGATGCAACTGGCGACCGATCCAATGATCAATATGCTGATTTGAACATTGCTTTGTACCCGAGGTGAAAACCCTTGTCTTGGTCCGAACCGGATCAACTGTGACAACTAGGTTTCATTTCCCTGTTGAATGTGTTATCTACTTGCTATTACGATGGTCTTCATTCACTGGTCTCGGCATATATTTCCAACCCAACTTGGTGATGATGGCATGAGGGCATGGGCGGAGCCTCGTGGAGGCGAAACTGGGCCACGGCCCCCCTTCCAAAATGCAAATTTTTTATTACCATGTGTACAGTGGCGGAGCGTGAACAAAACATAAGAGGGGGCCAATTTCACAGGAAACATGGCCTCGGTAGCGAACAGTGTAAAATTCAAAAAACATCAGATTTGTCGGTGTTTTTGTGTAGGCTGAAATACAAATTATTTTGCATTAAAATTTTGCACTACCATAGAATATATCATCGTCAACATCTGAGATTTTGTTCGGATTTTTTTGAAACTTCAGAATGTTGATTTCAACAAAATTCAAAAGCAGGCTCCATGGAGCCCGCTTATAGCAGTAGCAGTAGTGAAATAACAGCAGCAGAGTAACAAAGACAGCAGTAGTGATTTTAGTAAACAGCAGGATTAAAATACCGTAGGCACGGGGACGGATAACGGGCGTTGCATGGATGAGAGAAACTCATGTAACAATCATAGCAGGGCATTTGCAGATAATAATAAAACGGTATCCAAGTACTAATCAATCAATAGGCATGTGTTCCAATTATAGTCGTACATGCTCGCAATGAGAAACTTGCACAACATCTTTTGTCATACCAGCCGGTGGCAGCCGGGCCTCAAGGGAAACTACTGGATATTAAGGTACTCCTTTTAATAGAGTACCGGAGCAAAGCATTAACACTCCGTGAACACATGTGATCCTCACATCACTGCCATCCCCTCCGGTTGTCCCAATTTCTGTCACTTCGGGGCCATTGGTTCCGGACAGCGACATGTGTATACAACTTGCAGGTAAGATCATAAACAACGAATATCTTCATGAATCAATAACATGTTCAGATCTGAGATCATGGCACTCGGGCCCTAGTGACAAGCATTAAGCATAACAAGTTGCAACAATATCATAAAAGTACCATCTACTGGACACTAGGCACTATGCCCTAACAATCTTATGCTATTACATGACCAATCTCATCCAATCCCTACCATCCCCTTCGGCCTACAGCGGGGGAATTACTCACACATGGATGGGGGAAACATTGCTGGTTGATGGAGAGGCGTTGGCGGTGATGGCGGTGATGATCTCCTCCAATTCCCCGTCCCGGCGGAGTGCCAGAACGGAGACTTCTGGCTCCCGCGACGGAGTTTCGCGATGTGGCGGCGTTCTGGAGGGTTTCTGGCGACTTCGATTTCTCCCCGTGCGTTTTTAGGTCGAGGCGAATAAGTAGTCCGAAGGGGGGCGTCGGAGGCCGACCGAGGGGGCCACACTACATGGCCGCGCGGGCCCCCCCCGGGCCGCGCCGCCATGTAGTGTGGGGCCCTCGGGCCTCCACTTCAATTGCCCTTCTGGCTCCGTCATTATTCTGGGAAAATAGGCCCTTTCGTCAAAATCCCGAGGTTTTTCCTCGAAAGTTGGATTTCTGCACAAAAACGAGACACCAGAATCAGCTTCGCTGAAAACAACGTTAGTCCGTGTTAGTTGCATCCAAAATACACAAATTAGAGGTAAAACAATAGCAAAAGTGTTCGGGAAAGTAGATACGTTTTGGACGTATCAACTCCCCCAAGCTTAGCTTATTGCTTGTCCTCAAGCAATTCAGTTAACAACCGAGCGATAAAAGAACTTTCACGAACACATTTGTTCATATGATGTATATATTCTCATGATATGGCTAATACTTAAGCAGTTCATAATAAGATACATGCAAATAAGATCATCCAACAGCTATGTCAATCATGAAGAGGTACCAACGATTAATAATAAGCATCATGAATCATGTATATAAGCAGGATTGCAATGTTCATAAGAGAGTATGATAAAGTGGTATCTCGCTTGCCTGTATTTGATTGGCAAAACATAAATGCCCGGGCACCTTTGAAGTTCATAGAAAGACTAGAGGTAGTGATTGTCAAAGATAAAAGCATCAAAGTTATACCACAATCAATCATATTTTGAGACAAGCATATTATACTAAGAATGACAGTTGTGCTCTCAAGAAAGTGCTCAAAGAAATAATGGAGACACAACATAAAAGTAAAAGATTGACCCTTCGCAGAGGGAAGCAGGGATTAACATGCGCTAGAGCTTTTCATTTGTAAAGCAGGAGTAAAATTATTTTGAGAGGTGTTTGTTGTTGTCAACGAATGGTAATGGGTACACCAACTACCTCGCCAACCGGACTTTCAAGAGCGGCTCCCATGAATTACTTGCATGTTTATGTGGCACTCCTTCCAACCTTTCTTACACAAACCATGGCTAACCGAATCCTCGGGTGCCTGCCAACAATCACATACCATGAAGGAGTGCCTTTTTATTTTAGTTTTATTATGATGATGACACTCCCCCCAACCTTTGCTTACACAAGCCATGGCTAACCGAATCCTTCGGGTGCCGTCCAACAATCACAAACCATGGAGGAGTGTCTATTTAAGTTAATTAATTCGGGACTCGGGAATCCCATTGCCAGCTCTTTTTGCAAAATTATTGGATAAGCGGATGTGCCACTATTCCATATGAGAGTCCGTCAAAAGTAAATGACAAGGTTGAAAGCTAAACACCACATACTTCCTCATGAGCTATGAAACATTAACACAAATTGAGAAGCATTTTGAAGGTTTTAAAGGTAGCGCATGAGAATTTACTTGGAATGGTTTGAAATGCCATGCATAGGTATTTATGGTGGACACTCGGAATAACTTGGTTTTCATGTGTTTGGAGGCACGAGCAGCGTTCCCGCGCAGTACAAGTGAAGGCTAGCAAAAAGAGTAGGGAGCGACAAATCAAGAGAGCAAGAATCGTCATAATCATGCTTGCGGCAAAATAAATTAATTGAGGCATAAAAGTGATACAAGAACTCTGAAGCAATGTAAATTATTGAGGCTTAATTGACTCTTGTTCAGTCATATGCATGCGTGAGCATGTGCCAAGTTGATATAAATGAATTATTCAGAGGAGGATACCACAATGCCATACTTACTTATGAATAAAACAATGCAAGCAAACATCCATGCCATGCTACTCATATTAATAGATTGGAGCTAATCATGAGAGATCATGAACTACTAGACTTTATTAAATGACATATACCTCACATGAACCAACTAAGCATGCTCACATGGATGAGTATATGTACAAAAATGAAAACAAATAGAGTTCATACCAGCCTCTCACCACAATCAGATTGTCGTAGATCGTCATTATTGCCTCTTCACTTGTGTAGCTTGGATAATATGAAATGAAAACCACGCTCCAGCCACCGAAGACCATTGAACTCATGATGAACTTTACAAACCAAAGAAGAACAGCAAATATTTTTGGTGTTTTCGAATTTGAGAACAAGAACAAAAGGAAACAAGCAAACAAAGCAAAATCTTTTTGGGTTTTCTTATGGCAAGCTAGCAATAGCAAATAAAGTGAAACAAATGCAAGAAACCAAGATAAGCAAATGGTGAAGAGAAACAACAGAAATATTTTTGGTCTTTTTGTGTTTTGGGAAAGAAACAAAGTGAAAACAAGAAATAGCAAACTAAAAGAAACACAGAAAAGCGAGATGGCAGAAATCTGCCAAAACATGACAGCAGTACAGAAATTGATTTTTACAAAAATCTTACGTTGCTCAGTTCAAAAAGTGTTCAACTAATGAAAGTTAGATAACAACCTGGGGAACATGCGCAAAAATTTTCAACTCAAAATACTGTTCTGGCTGGGCACACGAATTTTTACGGTAACAGCCCAGAATCTGTTTTCAGGCAGCACTTCCCCAAATATCATCTTCCTCTCATTAGAAAACCACTCAAAGAGACTAAACAAGTATATACAAGTATCCAGCAATCATAATATGCAAAGAATGAGTGATGCCGGTATACCTCCCCCCAAGCTTAGGCTTTTGGCCTAAGTGGAGTTCAATCCCATCGAGGGCCTGGGTTCCACGCCGGTGGATCATATGTGGAGTAGTCATAATAAGGTACCGATGCAGAAGAAAAGCGTGGGGGTTCCTCATACCCAGCTTGTGGATGCGAAGAGCTTGCTGCATCGGATGACGAGTCGAGGTGTTCCTCGACCTCATCCGTGTTGTCTCGTGCACGATGGCTTCGTCCCTCGATGTATGCGTTAACCGCACTTTCCGTAACTGACCAATCCTCCCTGGAATCAAGGTTAAACAGAGAAGGTGCAGGCAATCCTACTAATTTCTCAACTTTCTTAGTCCTTGTCCAAGATTTCTTGTAAAATGTTATTCTATAAGACAGGTTCCCTAAATTAGACGAATTAGAAAGAAATTCATGCTTAATCATGGAAGCTATGTCAAGTTTCTCCATAGTGAGCGGAATATCAAGACCGTGAGGTCTCACATTATGCATAGCTAATAAACGAGAGGCGATGAGACCCCCACAAATTCCTCCCTTCTCACGGTTAGTGGCAAGTCTGTTGGCTATCAAAACTCCCAAGTTATAAGTCCTATTACCTTGTAATGCAGCAGCTAGAAAGGCTAGATCTGGAATAGTTATTTTACCTCCATTCTTTCTTGCCAGAACGCACTTGGTAATGAAATAGGCGAAGTAACGAATAGCTGGGAAATGAATACTACTGATTTTACCATCATCCTCTCGAGAAACTCCTTCCATGACAAATCATCTTGAAGAGGTCCAAGAGCTCTTGCGGCGATCCTTTTATCTTCTCGCATGATCCCCATTGCGGCACTTTGATTGCTGCACAAAAATCACCGAATGGCAAGTTGACAGCTTTATTATAAATTTTGTACCGAACCATGGGGTTAGATCGTGACCAATTGAATTTAAAATCTTGCACTACCGACATAGTCAGTTTCACATATTGGCATGGTTCCCCATCAACAAAATCATCCAATCCCGCACGAGAGATTAAATTTTGGACGTCCTGCAAAATCCCTGCACTTCTCATGAAATCCACACACGGATAGTAAGCGGGATATACTCCTTCTTCCCGGTGAACTCTCATGACCTGTGGCACCTCCAACTCATGTTGGTTGAGTTGGTACCTACCTCCTTCCATTTTCTGAAATTTTTAACAAACAATATAAAACTCGATTTGGTGACATATAATTGAGGGAAACTACCATAGGAACTTGCTAGAGTACTAATCATGCATCAAAACTAATTTCTACCACTTAGAACAAGCATGCAAGCTCACTAAACATGTTACCTACAGCAGCAAAATATTCAAGATATACTCAACCAAACAAAATTCTACTTGGATGGGTGGAGGAGTCACATACCAAGGAGCAAATGTGCCAAATTTCAGCAAGAAATCTGAGCTGAGCAAAGAGATCGAGAAATCTGGAGTTCTTGAGCAAAAACGCGAGTGAGAGGAAATGTGTTCGAGTTTTTTCGGGAGAGAGAAGGTGCTGGGAGAAAGAGATGACAAAGTGGGGCAAGGAGGGGCCCACACCACATGGTGGCGCGGCCACCTCCTTGGCCGCGCCGGCCTGTGGTTTGGCGCCCTCCGGTGCCCCACAGGTCATCCCCCGGTGCTCCCAGTGCCTCGTCGAAAAATAGGACCAACGGTGTAATTTTCGCGAATTTTTGAAAACTTTGAAAAATGCACATTTTCTGGGTATTAAGTTTATTATTACTGGCCAGGAAATTTTTTGAAATCTCTAATCAACTAAGAAGCTTTGCAAATTAAAAGTGCTACAGCAACTAAAGCAAGTGGAGAAAGAAAGAGATGTTGTTTACCTCCTCTATGCATATAAAAGGTATTTGTTAACAAGGTTGATCAAGTCTTGCCACCAAATAAATTTTATATAGCATATGAAGAAATAAACCTCAAATCAATCATGTTACCTTGAATTGTATTGATATGGATCCAATCACAAGAGTTTGATATTCTTCTTTAGGCTCATATATAGGACAATCAATAGTTCCTACTTTGATAGTTCTCATATGAGAAATAGTATTAACTCCGCACGCTTTTTCAATCCTCTTGGGGAAATAGACGGTGTGTTCCTTGTCATCAACATTGAAAGTAACCTTTCCTTTATTGCAATCAATAACAGCCCCTGCGGTGTTAAGAAAAGGTCTCCCAAGAATAATAGACATATTATCATCTTCGAGCATTTCCAACACAACAAAATCAGTTAATATCAAGCAGTTATTAGTAACTTGAACAGAACATCCTCACATATACCAACAGGAATAGCAGAGATTTATCAGCCATTTGCAAAGATATATCAGTAGGTATCAACTTATCTAAGTAAAGTCTCTTGTATAGAGAAAAAGGCATAACACTAACACCGGCTCCCAAGTCACATAGAGCAGTTTTAACATAATTATTCTTGATAGAACAAGGAATAGTAGGTATACCCGGGTCGCCCAACTTCTTTGGAACTTTGCCATTGAAAGAGTAATTAGCAAGCATAGTGAAAATTTCCTCATTGGGGATTTTCCTTTTGTTAGTAACAATATCTTTCATATACTTTGAATAAGGAGGCAATTTAATAGCATCAGTCAAAGGGATTTGCAAGAATAAAGGTTTCATCCAATCACATAATTTATTATAGTGTTCCTCTTCCTTTGATTTTAGTTTCTTAGCAGGAAAAGGCATTGGCTTTTGCACCCAAGGTTCTCTTTCATTACCATGTTTCTCGCAATAAAATCTTCTTTAGTATACTTTTTATTTTTAGCATGCCTTTCAGGTTCTTTTTCAACCTCTTCTTTATCAGGAGTATCATTCTTATCATTATCTTCACTATTATCATGTTCATTACCACTTTCAGCTTCAGCATCGTAAATAGAAATACTATTAGGATCATTAACAGGTTCGGAGGATTCTACAACATTTTTATGTTTCTTCTTCTTTTTCCTAGAATGAGCTCTAGGTTCAATGCGTTGAGAATCTTGTTCAATTCTTTTGGGATGCCCTTCAGGATATAGAGGATCCCGGGTAGAGACACCACCTCTAGTTGTTACTTCATAAGCTTGTTTTTCTTTAGCATTATTTCCTAACAAGTCATTTTGCACTTTAGTGAGTTGATCAATTTGAGTTTGAATCATATGAAAATGTTTAACAAGCATCTTAACATCATTGGAGGTTCTCTCCACAATATCATGCAATTGACTAATAGCTTGAGAATTTTCCATTAGATGATTCTCTACTCTCATATTAAAATTTTCTTGCTTAACAATATAATTATCAAACTCGTCTAAGCATTGCGCAGGAGGTTTTGAATACGGAATATCTTCCCTAGTAAAGCGTTGAAGCGAGTTTACCTCAATCATGGATGAAGGGGGAATTATCTCACATATATCTTCTATTGGAGGTAGATTCTTCACATCTTCGGATTTAATACCTTTCTCCTTGAGAGACTTCTTGGCTTCCCTCATATCTTCATCATTCAATTTAATTAAACCCCTCTTCTTCACTATTGGCGTTGGAGTTGGTTCAGGCGTATTCCAATCATCATAATTCCGGCCTATTTTAGCCAATAATTCTTCAACGTACTGTCCTGGAGTTCTTTTCCCGAAAACACAACCAAGCACAACTATCCAGGTATGCCCTAGACTCAATGGTTAGTCCACTATAAAATATATCAAGTAAATCATGCTTTTCTAAATCATGGTCAGGCAAAGCTCTAATAAGAGAGCAAAATCTCGCCCAAGCCTCAGGCAATTTCTCTTCATCTCCTTGATCAAAATTATAAACTTTCTGCAAAGCAGCATGTTGAGCACTAGCAGGAAAGTATTTCCGGAAGAAAACAGCAAGTAATTCTTTTGGACTTTTAATAGAACCAGGTGGCAAACTATTATACCAGGTTTTAGCGTCATCCTTTAATGAAAATGGAAAGATTTTAGCAACAAAGTAAGTACGCTTCTTAACATCATCAGAAAACAAGCTACTCAAAGTAGATAACTCAGATCATGTGTTCAACGAAGACTTTCTTTTTCAGTACCACAAAAGGGTGTTTTCTCAACAATAGCTATATGAGATAGATCAAGAGAAAAATCATAATCTTTATCCTTAATGTTTATAGGAGATGTGGCAAATTTAGGATCGGGAGACAGCTTTATATCTAACAAGATATGTTCTGCAAGCAACTTTTTAATTTTTCTTGCATCAGTAGTAGCATGGCATTTTTCAATAAAATCATCATCAAGTTCCACATAATCTTCATCAAGATCATCACTAGAGTATTCAAGTTCGGTGAATTAACAGTGTAGTAACATCAGGAGTTTCAATATTTTCAATTTGTCTAGACCTAGCAATTTTAGCATCTAGAAAAGTTCCCAATGAACCACTATCATCAAGCACAAGCAGAAATATTATCAGTATTATGAGAGTTTTCAGTATTCAGCAGAAGTACCAGCATTTGAAGCATGTGGTGGTGAAACAAGTTTATCAATCACGGATGGTGAATCAAGAGCAAGCAGAGGTACTCGCAGTTGTACCTTTTCTTGTAGTGGATGGTAATATGGCGACCTTAGTATCGCGAGTTTTACCCATGATGGAGAATTTGCAGCGAACAATATTAATCCAAGTGAACTTCCAAATAAAGCTATGCTCCCGGCAACGGCGCCAGTAAAATAGTCTTGATGACCCACAAGTATAGGGGATCGCAACAGTCTTCGAGGGAAGTATTACCCAATTTATTGATTCGACACAAGGGGAGACAAAGAATACTTGAAAGCCTTAACAACGGAGTTGTCAATTCAGCTGCACCTGGAAACAGACTTGCTCGCAAGAGTTTATCGATAGTAACAGCTTTATAGCAAGTAGCAGTAGTGAAATAACAACAGCAGAGTAACAAAGACAGCAGTAGTGATTTTAGTAAACAAGCAGGATTAAAATACCGTAGGCACGGGGACGGATAACGGGCGTTGCATGGATGAGAGAAACTCATGTAACAATCATAGCAGGGCATTTGCAGATAATAATAAAACGGTATCCAAGTACTAATCAATCAATAGGCATGTGTTCCAATTATAGTCGTACGTGCTCGCAATGAGAAACTTGCACAACATCTTTTGTCCTACCATCCGGTGGCAGCCGGGCCTCAAGGGAAACTATCGGATATTAAGGTACTCCTTTTAATAGAGTACCGGAGCAAAGCATTAACACTCCGTGAACACATGTGATCCTCACATCACCGCCATCCCCTCCGGTTGTCCCAATTCTCGTCACTTCGGGGCCATTGGTTCCGGACAGCGACATGTGTATACAACTTGCGAGGTAAGATCATAAACAACGAATATCTTCATGAATCAATAACATGTTCAGATCTGAGATCATGGCACTCGGGCCCTAGTGACAAGCATTAAGCATAACAAGTTGCAACAATATCATAAAAGTACCATCTACGGACACTAGGCACTATGCCCTAACAATCTTATGCTATTACATGACCAATCTCATCCAATCCCTACCATCCCCTTCGGCCTACAGCGGGGGAATTACTCACACATGGATGGGGGAAACATTGCTGGTTGATGGAGAGGCGTTGGCGGTGATGGCGGTGATGATCTCCTCCAATTCCCCGTCCCGCGGAGTGCCGGAACGGAGACTTCGGCTCCCGCGACGGAGTTTCGCGATGTGGCGGCGTTCGGAGGGTTTCCGGCGACTTCGACTTCTCCCCGTGCGTTTTTAGGTCGAGGCGAATAAGTAGTCCGAAGGGGGCGTCGGAGGCCGACCGAGGGGCCACACTACATGGCCGCGCGGGCCCCCCTGGGCCGCGCCGCCATGTAGTGTGGGGCCCTCGGGCCTCCACTTCAATTGCCCTTCTGGCTCCGTCATTATTCTGGGAAAATAGGCCCTTTCGTCAAAATCCCGAGATTTTCCTGAAAGTTGGATTTCTGCACAAAAACGAGACACCAGAACAGTTCTGCTGAAAACAGCGTTAGTCCGTGTTAGTTGCATCCAAAATACACAAATTAGAGGCAAAACAATAGCAAAAGTGTTCGGGAAAGTAGATACGTTTTGGACGTATCACCCGCCATCTAAAGCCATTTGTCGCAGTGTTAGGAACTTATGATGATATACTCAAAACAAGTTAGATCCTGGTTTAGTATATTTTCTATTAGGTAAAAAACAGGAGATATAGCTGGTTCACATATACACAAGCATTGTTCCAAAGTAATTTTTTATGAAACAAAAGAGGCAAAATAAATAAAATGATTTTTTTAAAACAACTCGCAGGCAATTCTTGGTACTGCAAAGAAAAGAACACTGCTAAATTAAAAAAACAAAATTTGCATTGATACATCTAAATTACATAACTGGGCATCAATTACCAACAATCCTGAATGAAATAATCACCTAACATGGGCAGGGGTAGGGGGGCTGTAGCATGCAAACTGCAGGCAAGACTGGGTCGCTGGCACCGTGGCTGGGAGCAGCATTAGAGCAATTCCAATAGTACAGCCAACGGATTGCTATAACAAGATGCCATGTCATTTATAGTCACCATATAGCTAACATGTACAATAGTTGGCTATAAGAATGAAGTACTTTATTAACATATGATCCACCTTTCATTCTCACAGTGCCTAGGAGCACGTGCAAGAGCTGACTATTGCATAGTAGCCCACCTCCCTTCTCTCTCCCCTTCTCTCTCCTCCAACTCATCTAAAATATATTCCCTCCGGTCCTAAATATAAGCCATATAATTTCTGGCACGGAAATTAAGAAACGCATATTTAGGAAAAAATACACCATGTTTGGCTAGGATTAACCATAAGTAATTGCCGTGAGTTAACAGAGGACTTTGCATAAGATAAGTAAACCTAATCAAATCTCCAAAAATATTGTCCATACAAGTAGGGCAACGCAATAAACCTTATATTCTGAAATTTTTGTCAAAAAACTATATGGTTTATATATAGGAACAGAGGGAGTATTATTTAATATCTTGTACTTTCTCTTACGACGTGGGATCCAGATCACGAGACCGAGCTGACGAGAAAAAGGAGATTGGGGAGGAGGCCAGACGGGGAGCCAGACAGAGGAATCGAGAAATCTCATGCGATGAAGGCGGACGTGTTGCTGCATTCTGACGTTAGAAAACAGGCTGAGATCTGCTGATGCCTTGAGCCACGACGGGTGAGTACACATGGTAATAGAAAATTTGCATTTTGGAAGGGGGGGCCGTGGCCCAGTTTCGCCTCCACGAGGCTCCGCCCATGCATGTGTACTCACCCGTCGTGGCTCAAGGCATCAGCAGATCTCAGCCTGTTTTCTAACGTCAGAATGCAGCAACATGTCCGCCTTCATCGCATGAGATTTCTCGATTCCTCTGTCTGGCTCCCCGCCTGGCCTCCTCCCCAATCTCCTTTTTCTCGTCAGCTCGGTCTCGTGATCTGGATCCCACGTCATAAGAGAAAGTACAAGATATTAAATAATACTCCCTCCGTTCCTATATATAAACCATATAGTTTTTTGACAAAAATTTCAGAATATAAGGTTTATTGCGTTGCCCTACTTGTATGCACAATATTTTTGGAGATTTGATTAGGTTTACTTATCTTATGCAAAGTCCTCTGTTAGCTCACGGCAATTACTTATGGTTAATCCTAGCCAAACATGGTGTATTTTTTCCTAAATATGCGTTTCTTAATTTCCGTGCCAGAAATTATATGGCTTATATTTAGGACCGGAGGGAGTATATTTTAGATGAGTTGGAGGAGAGAGAAGGGGAGAGAGAAGGGAGGTGGGCTACTATGCAATAGTCAGCTCTTGCACGTGCTCCTAGGCACTGTGAGAATGAAAGGTGGGTCATATGTTAATAAAGTACTCCATTCTTATAGCCAACTATTATACATATTAGCTATATGGTGACTATAAATCACATGGCATCTTGTTATAGCCATCCGTTGGCTGTACTATTGGAATTGCTCTAATGCTGCTCCCCTGCCTGCTGCCTGCATAGGTGCACACCACAGCCACGGCAGCCAGCGGCCCAGTCCTGCCTGCAGTTTGCATGCTACAGCCCCCTACCCCTGCCCATGTTAGGTGATTATTTCATTCAGGATTGTTGGTAATTGATGCCCAGTTATGTAATTTAGATGTATCAATGCAAATTTTGTTTTTTTGATTTAGCAATGTTCTTTTCTTTGCAGTACCAAGAATTGCCTGCGAGTTGTTTTAAAAAAATCATTTTATTTATTTTGCCTCTTTTGTTTCATAAAAAATTACTTTGGAACAATGCCTGTGTATATGTGAACCAGCTATATCTCCTGTTTTTTACCTAATAGAAAATATACTAAACCAGGATCTAACTTGTTTTGAGTATATCATCATAAGTTCCTAACACTGCGACAAATGGCTTTAGATGGCGGGCTCCATGGAGCCTGCTTTTGAATTTTGTTGAAATCAACATTCTGAAGTTTCAAAAAAATCCGAACAAAATCTCAGATGTTGACGATGATATATTCTATGGTAGTGCAAAATTTTAATGCAAAATAATTTGTATTTCAGCCTACACAAAAACACCGACAAATCTGATGTTTTTTGAATTTTACACTGTTCGCTACCGAGGCCATTTTTCCTGTGAAATTGGCCCCCTCTTATGTTTTGTTCACGCTCCGCTACTGCATGAGGGCGTTTATCTTCATGAAGATGTCGTGGAAGAAGTCGATTTAGTCGTAATTGTTTCTTTCATATCTTGTAATGTTTTGGTCATGGTTATCTTGTTATGTACTATGTAAAATAATTAATAGTAACGGTTGTGGCAAGAGTTTTTTAAACTCCGTTTCTACAAAAAAAATGATACTTCCATTCAATTCATATTAATCGTTGATAAGATCGATGTATCTAGCTATAACTAAAATGTCTCTAGATACATTCATATTAGCAACAAGTACTCCCTCCGTTCATAAAAAGATGCCAAAGATTTGTCCAAATTCGAATATATCTATATACTAAAGAGTGTCTAGATACATTCAAATTTAGACAAATTTTTGACATCTATTTATGATCAGAGGTAGTAATATGGATCTTAGGACCTCCCAAAGTCCCAATATCAGTCTGAATTTCTTGCTATGTCACCCTGTCAGTACATATGGTAATGGAAAGAAAACTGCATTACAATCTTTGCAGCTCCTAGCATTCTCACAACTTCTCATATAATACCCTAGGAAAACTGGTAGCGCGTATGCCAACTCTCTCAAATCTGGCTACCGTGATCAAGGCATCAAGCTGTACGTAGCTAGCTAGATACTATATCGCAAGTGGATCAACGAGAGTTCTTCTGAATTTCTTCAAGTAGAAGTGGTCTGCATGTACGCAATGAGTTCTTTCGAATCAAGCACATAGTTCATAAGATCATTTGCATTAGTCGTCTTGGTTTGGTAGAAGAAACACATTTATTACTTGTGTGAACCTATCAGTACATCTATATATGCATTCCTATATTTGGCAAAGGGCTTGACCCACATGTTTTTGTTACCCCTTGAGCATGATAAAGTTATCAAGACTAGACCCCCACAAGGTTCCACATATTAGTCTGAAATTTCTCGCTCTGTCAGTACATCTAGTCAATGAAAGAAAGGTGCATTACATTCTCTGTAGTCTGTAGCCCCTTGCACATATACAATCTCCTTATCTCCTCGATGAAAAATTGATACCGCGTATGCCAAGTCGCCAACTCTTTCAAATCTGGCGCCACGGTGATCAAGCTGTACATAACTAGCTAGATACTATATATCGCTAGTCGATCAACCAGAGTTCTGCTTAATTTCTTCTACTAGCAGAAGTGGTTTGCATGTACGCAATGAGTAATGAGCATTGAGCAGGATATGTATGTATTCTTTGGAGTCAATCATATAGTTCATAAGTTAATTAACCAGCTGTTGCAATCACCTCCCTGTCAATTACAACTTGCACACAAACTAAGCGAATCAACAAATAAATCAATTTCATATATCTCGTGGGTGCACCGATATGTTATTACAATTAATGTACAGCAAGAACTGCAACCAAAACCAAGATTAACACCAAGCACATAAAATCAATACCGCAAGAACCTACACTATTAATTTACAGCTTTCGGAACCACGCTAGATGACACCGGGCTAATTTGATCATCGTGTGAGGGGAGCTAGCATGCGAGTTGTTCATGCAGAAACCCTAATGCATTTTGAGTGTAGAAGATTTCTGAGTTCTGACTTCTGACCATATGTCACGACCGGTTGAGGTTTGATCCGATCACTGATTCTGAGAGGACATCGGCCCGAAGATGTCGAGGAAGGCAGACGGCGAGCCGAGCGCCTGCCCGCCGGCGGGGCTCAAGAAATGGTCGCTGACTTGGTGCATCCAGGGGGAGATCATGGGCGCCTCGCCCTTGAGCGCGCCGCCGCGGAGCGGGCTGAGGTCGGTAAACAGGAACCCCGTCGTGGGCGACGGCGAAGGCCCCGCCCACGACGGCGGCACGGCCTGCTGCTGCAGCCTCGTGGCCGTCACCGACACGGACACCGCAGGGCCTGGACGGTTCAGGGCGCGCGCCTTGACGCGCACCGGCTGCGCGGACCTCCCGCCGGCTCTCTCCGTGCCCCTTGGGGACGACGACGTCGACGCCCTCTCCTGCCCGTCGTCCCCGGCGCCCTCCGGGCCGGTGAGCCGCTGCACGAGCGACATGAACTCGTGAGCCTCCACATGGATCACCTTCGGGGACACCATGTAGATGATGACCGGCTTCCGATTCTGCTGCTGCGACGGCGACGGCGAGGGCGACGACGACTTGCCGATCTTCCGCGACGCGCCGTGCACGCCGAGGCCCCTATGCCGGGCATCCCCTTCGTAGCTCGTTGCGGCCATGGACGGAAGGGGAGGATACCTACGGGCCGGCGATCGACGGCGACGACGATGGATACAGCTACCTTGCGCGGTAATGTAATGGAATGGATATGTGCGACTTGACTTGAGGGCGAACACGAAAGGTACGAAGGGGACAGCAAGAGGTTTAAACCGATCTATCATCTGTGCTGTGGGGGCAGAATGGGTTATATAGCCATGACGCCGTCGTGGCCTCTTGGAGTTTTTATGGCTAAATCGAATGAGACAAGAGTTTTGAGGCGCGGCACGTGCGCATGTTTCATCCGGTGTGGTCGCGTCTTCGCAGCCCCAGTTGTGCTGCATAGTAGACACGCCACCATCCTTTTTTACCAGCTAGAAGAAACCCATTTGATGTGTAATACGTGGTGATGTTTATTTACAACAAAATATGACGTTTGGTAGCAACAACACGTGTTGAATATATATGAGAAAGTTTTAATTAAAAGATCACCATAAATTACGCACGCACATGGACAAGACTTGGAAAACCCTAGCCGCTACCTCCCTTGCCTCCGCCTCCAACCTATCTCTTCCATCTGTTGATCGCGGCACCTCGTGTGCTTCTGAGGGACATGGGAGGCTACCATCAACTGGGGGCCATAGCATGCATGTGTGGTTAGAGTTTGTTTCTAGGTTATGTTTTGGTCTTCAGTTGTTGGTGGCGGGCAACAACGTCACCGTCAGCATGGAGTAAGTCCCCCGTACGCTCATTTTGGTGGTGCATCTTGGTGTCGCTAGGAGGCATGTGGAGGTTGGTTTGTTCTCCCTTGTGTGCAAGACAACAAAATTTGGTGTCAAGTGTTTTAGATCGATTCGAGAGTTCAGGTTTGTGCATGAAGACTTCCCGTTTGTCATCAACAAAGTCAAGCTGGATCTGGCAGGGGAACAACGATAGTGGCCCGTCGATGCTCTCATTCTATCGGTGGTAGTGGTCGTTTGGTAGACGATTGACCTTCCCATCGGCTTTGAGGCAATGCTGGAGTTGTGGCTGGTGGGAGTACCCATGTTGTAGCGCGCAAAACAACGATGTCGTGTGAGAAGTCACATGAGTGAACTCCCAAGAAACCTTTATGTATAGGTTTTCAAGAGATTCGGATCCGGTAGGGAGGCATGCTCTCCAAGTTAATTGTGCACGCTGAGATGAATGCGGAAGACCTAGAGGGGGAGCAAAGCTTTAGGGTTTGTGTGGTGATTTTTTGTCTACAGGAGGAGCAGCCTCTTATATATAGACCTATAACGAGCCACAGTGGAAGGAATTGCATGCCCTACCCGTCTCGACATGACTACTGATGGAGGGTAACAGTGTGCATCGATCCTCTTATAGATGAAGCTCCTAGTGGAAGGTAGAGAGACAAACATTGTATGTTGGTCTAACTCACTCGATCTCCACTAGCATTGCAAGAATACACACTTGGTTCCATCACTTGCGATGCAGTGGTGGGTCTTTTGAGATGTAGTTAGCAATTGTTGTGTTTTATATCACGGGCTTATAATCCAAAAATTTGGACAATGTTGTCCTCTTTTCTAGGTCGGAATTTCGCTCTTCAAATTTTACTCCATGCCTGGCTTTGGTGTATATATGACAGTTTAGTTTCTCAGCATTACCCTTGGAGAAACCCACTTGAAGTGTAACACGATATATTTTATACTCCCTTCATCCTAAAATAAGTGTCTTAACTTTTTTATAAAAACTTTTTTAACACTTTTTGTAGATACAAATGTATCTACAACTAAAAATCATCTGATCTAGATAAAACTGAGATAATTATCTTAGGATGGGGCGGTATTAATTCCATAATAGTGTTTGGTTTGCACGTCTGGTAGCCACATCAGATCCTGCCTCCATCTGACGCAACACCTCGTTTGACAATGCGTATCTGCCCCCTAAACCAGGGCCCACACGCGGTCCGCAGGCAAGATTTAGCCGACCAATGGAAAACCATGGCCTTTGCCTCCAAAAAACGAATATAAAAACGAGCGGCGACCGGGCAAAGGCTGAGAGCCCCGCGGCAACCAACCCCTCGGAAAAACTAATTAAGAAACACAAGCTGCATGACGACCATCATCTTCTTCATCATAGTATACATTTGGTGTCCACGTCGGCGATGAGCAAGGACGGCGACGTGGAGCACTCCACCTCGCGCCATTGGCTCCCCCAGACCGCCAAAGTCAGCTCGCGCAACCATGGACGCGACTAAGGAAGGCCTCGTTCGATGGATATATGCACATATAGTTTTCTTTCCTTCCTTTTTTCTTCAGCGGCAGGCGGCCGGCCGGCGATCGCCGGAGCGTTACTCTTCCTGCGTAAGTTTCGCCGGCGGAGCTAGGGCAGGTACGGCGCTCGTACATGCAGGTCAATCACGCGAGGAGTAGGAGACTGCGTGAAGAGGCGATCGATGACGGCTTGACCGGAGGAATTTTCGAGGGCGCGCGAGACGATCGCGATGACCAAATGCTTGAACACGTTCTTGGTTCTAAGCTTGACGCTTAATTTGTAACATAGCTCGATCGGGTAGATAGACTATGGGGGTACGACAATGGGACCGCCTCGTGTGCCCGCGATCGTGCGAGACATCGAGTCTTCGACAGGAACTAGGGACGGCTCGTGGACGAGTGTTTTCTATTGAACACGAAGCACTAAACATATGATTAACCACGGGTCACGAACCTTCGGAAACAGCCGCAGGTTAAAAAAAAACGTGGCATATATTCACCCGGCCCAATACGTCATCGATCATCGACGGGTATGGGTTGTTCCGCTCTACCCAACTCATCCAAACTCAAACACAACCACGGCTCAGATCGTTTGTCAAAGCTTAATTGGTTATGTCTGGACATTAGCGAAGGTATTATTTTGTGAGCGCGAATTTTATGCACCGTCTCCTTCTTGGAGAAATGGTGTCTTGGTGATGTTTGGCTAGCTGCTACAAGGAACAAATCAGTGTAGCGAGACTTTTGCCGGAAATTCAATTCGGCTCCCGGTCGCGTATGCTCTCTATACCAAAAAATTATATTTTGAGTTGTCGAAAAATTTTGACAAAAAATTCTACATGTACATCTCCATAATATATATGCATTCGTCAAATTTCACGAAAAATCAATATTTTTTATGGTCTATGAAAAAAGAGAAAATTTATCTTGTAAAAAGCATTATTTTTAGGACTGAGTTTTCTCTTTTTTACACACGTCACATGACAAGTCCATTTTTTTATGAAATAACTTTGTGGGCGCGTAGCACGTGAAGATGTACGTCCGAATTTTTCGTTTCAATTTTTTTGAAATTCAAAATATGTGTAAGATGAAATTCAAAATAGAGGGAGCATATGCTCCCATGTCCAAAACACCACTCCCGACTTTTGCTTTCTATATTTTTTTGGTTGTGTACGTCTGTACTACCACTAGGGAACTGAGTTGTTGTAAAGGCTGAGTGTAATTGATATGTACGAATCCGTACACACAGGTCCCATGTAGGTGCGGAATTTGTATGGCGATGGTGGGTGTTGGCACGCCTGACCACGGCTTTCAGTTTATTGCTGATGAACATTTTGGCCTTATCCAGGAACATGAAAAGGGCCAATTGCGAACCGATGTCGAACATGTTGCCGGGGTGAAAATATGGGGCTGGCCGGTTTTGTTGTAGGGATGAAAACGGAGCGGACACAGGAAAATCTGAGTGGTGCCACATTTATTTTCATACTATTTTGCAGAAACAAAAACGAAAACATAATTTTTAGAAACAACAACGAAAGTAGCTATTGTCAGAAACAGATACGGACAAAATACCACGCAGAAACGGAGAAATCATGCACACGTTTGCCGGAACCTTGAAAGTCCTTGGATCATGCAAAATAAATCAAGCATTGAACTGAATCAACAAATATGTTATCAAGCATTGAACTGAATCAACAAACATGTTCCCTAACACGAGGGAAATAGAGGAAGGCCCATGGGAGAGTCCTAACATGTACGAAGGGATTGCTTTACAAGGTCATGTAATGGGGTTTGTTGGACTAGGACATGCACATCAAATCTAAAACGGAAATTCCCTTTTTTAGCTGGAAACGGCAATTCTGATTTCGTCTTTGTTCCGCCAAAAAAAACGTTGTTCCGTTTCCGTTTTCATTTCCACAATTTTTTTGTTTTGGTTTCTGTTTGGCAAAATTTCATTTACGTTACAATATTTCATTCTATTTTCGTTTTTCCACGGTAAAGTCCGAAACTTTCCGCTCCATGTTTCATCTGAATTGGAGTGGTCGTGGATCACCATCTAGCCAGATGGCCGTCCGATCAGATGGTGATCACGAGGTGAAGACGGTCTGATGGTGACTCATATGTGGCATACAGATTAATGACCAGTTGACCACTTGGCAAGGCCACTTTTGGGCAGTACCTTCGGAGCTGCTTCGATCTGTATGCATGCGATGTGCCGTCAGGTGCAGGCAGGACTATTTGCATCGCGTCGCCAAAAGATTATTATCACTTTATCATGAGCAGCAGGTAGAAAGCGCCACTTACCTCTCACGGCCGCCGTCGCCGCCATCCCATTACGTTTCTACCCCACCACCCCATGAATAGCAGTAGAAAATCTATCGGCAACACGCCGTCACTTTCTCCCGGTTTGACAATGCAGCAACTTGTGACCTGACCCTGATTCAGCTATCGCGGCGCAATAGAAGCTAGCGTGCAAGAAAGCGCCACGCCATGCGCACGAATGATCGACAGGGAGGGTCGCGATGGTGTTAGCACGTTGCTACTTGGATTAGCTGATTAATCAATCCGCCTGGCAGGGTTCCAGGAAGACGATGCAGGAGACTTTTGGATGATCCAGGACCCCTGCCCCGGATGTTTCCAGATTCAGCTAAAGGCCAAGGGATCCGCTCGCGCGCGAGGTATCGTCCGAGCAAGCAGAAAGAGTCGGGCTTCATATAGCATCTGGCCATTTGGGGTCAATCGATCGGCCCCGGTGACTTTTGCAAACATGGTGACGCCTGGGGTTACACTTGCTGCTACGTTCTGCACTCCACTTATTCTAAACTACAGTTGTTGGGGGTGGTGGAGCTCCTTTCAGCCTTCCCACCTCCCCCTTGTAAGTAGATCGATCACAAAATATCTCAGAACAAACATAGAAACAAATAAGCAGAAAACAAGAACAAAACAAAACTACCAGTCAAACCAATATTCATCGAAGGAGCGTCAGCTTAAATAGCTCGGTAAAAGAACTTGACAAGAGTACCACGTTTTGGACTTTCAGCGAGTTAAAAAAGAGTTTCGGACTTTCAGCGAGTTAAGAAAGTGTTTCAGACGGTTTCAAAAAAAAAAGTGTTTCAGACTTTCAGGTATGATCTCACTTGTCAAACAATGTCAACCTTCCCACAGTAGCAGCAATGGACATTTTTTTCTAACCGTAAATAGTTTCCCGAGGAATACAGCAGAACAGAATAAACGGTTACACGTGAGACAACATTAAAGGGAACTCATTAGCATCGACCTCACATTTGTTGTAAGCTCGCATTTCAGATGGAGCGGACACATCTTTGGGTGATATGGGTAAACCAAATCATTGCACAGGCAGATAATAATACAGCTAGCTAGTACACGCGGAGCAATCAAATGCAGATGATATAACACAACTCGTCCGAGTTGGTTCAGGTCAACCCCAAATCTTGGAGATAGAAATACAGCCAGGGATACAGACTGAAAATACATGTTAGTTTGAGCCTGCCAAACAACATTCAAAACTGCAAATACAGTTCTTTGTGAAATCCTGAAGGTCGCAAGCTAAAAAGAACAGACAAACAGCTACATCTTGCCTTCCATAAGAAATGCTTAAAGTTGACATGTGCACACTTTCTATAATAACCTGTTAAATATATCCCAGCATATCCAAAGTGTTCTGTCACGCGTGATGAACATTGATAGTCTTTCAGTTCCACAGAACAAAGGAAATTGAAGAACAATATTCTACTAGCACTGTTCAAAAAAATCGGCTGATTCAACGATTAATCGACCGATTAATCGTTAGTTGATGGTCACCGATTAGCCGATAAACTCATTTATCGCCCGAGTAACTTACTTATCGCCCGATTAATCGGCCGATTTTCCTATTAATCGCTAATAGTTAGCCGACCGAGTTAACACCGATAAGCGATTTCCTCAACATTGTCTACTAGGGTAAGTTACTAAAACAATTTTTAACATATCACACATTATCTCCAGCACACCCGCAGCCTCCAACGAGTTGACAAAGGCTCCAGAGAATACCTTATAAAATTATTATTTTACAACAATGATAGAGGAGCAAATATATAAGTAATCTACGAAGGACCTGGTGTTACACAGCCCAGCTTGATTTCACATTCTAAATGTCTTTATCATGATGATGCTTAATGTAGATGGAGGTCAACCAATATTACAGTATAAACCTCACCAGCCACCAGCCCCACCTTTCTTTTCTTTTTTTCATAATAAGAGCTCCTCTTCTCTTTTATCAGGGAACAGTCATTTTCAGTTCATAAGCAAAAGTACATAACCCATGCCATCCATAGCATTGGTTTGAATTGTGATGCAGGTGAGGATATTTTGCAAAGATACACCTAGGTGAGCCTAAGTGTACTACTATTAGAGATACAAAGTTCTGAAGTTTCTTACTCTGAGCATTGAGTCAGAACCATCTGAATTCTGATATAACAAACACTAAATCTTGCAACTTCAGTTTTGTTTTCACATGAGCATGCTCAGTGTCATTACAATATCGAGAAATACTTACTAGTTACTACAATTCATGATTGAAATCAAAAGAAATGTTCTTGAGATATCAAATCGTGCAAACAAAGATGATGAAGATAATAATAATAATAAAATAATGCGGCTAATCTACATGCAAATCAATGATGGCAAAGGATATCACAATTCATAAGAACTGATACAGGTCAACCCCCAGATTCTTTGGAGAAAAAAATACTGCCAGACATAGAACTGAATATGGGGCTACAACACTGGCCTGAAAGGGCAGATCTCACTAGTAAGTCCATACTAGTGTGGTTCCGGCCCGCCAAACATTATTCAATTTGTAAATACAGTTTATTGCAAAGTCCTGATGGTCTCAAGCTGAAAAGAACAGACAAGCAACCACACCTTTCCTTAGAATGCTTAATGTTACCATGTGCGCACTTTACATAATTTGCTGAAGATATCCTGACATATCCAAAACGTCCTGCTGCCTGAGCAATGTGTTTGTTTTTTTGTTCTAGTTTACAAAAAAACAAAATAAATTTTACAAACATATTCCAGTAAGTTTTATAAAGAGTTTAAAACTTTTGATACATTATCTCCAGCACACCCTTAGCCTCCCTCGAGTTGACAAAGGCTTTACAAGAAAAAAATACAACAATAATAGAGGAACAGAAATATAAGAAATCTCGGAAGGGCCTAGTGTTACACAACTCAGCTTGATTTCACATTCTAAATATCTATAGCATGATGACTCTTAATGTACATTGAGGTCAATCAATATGCAGTATAACCTCACCGGCCACACCTTACATGATTTTTGTTTAAGAGCCCCTCTGCTCTTTTCTCAGGGAACAATCGTTTTCAGCGCTTTTCAAAGAAAGATGATAGATGAAGATAAACAAAGTACACAATCCATGTCACCCATAGCACCGTTGTGAATTGTGATGCAGGGAAGGATGTTTGCCCTCGATGCTAATAGGGCTATAGGTAACCCTAAGTGTACTAGTTTTCTAGCTCAGGTTTCCTACTCTGTCCGCGCCACCTGAAATACCAAACCCGAAAACATGAACTGAACTTCATAGTCTGTGTGCTGAAAAAAATGGTAACTTGTGCACTCCAACTTCCAAGTCCTTAAACTTCCCTATAAAGCGTTGATAGTACAAAAGCCGATTCACAAAGCAAGTCTCAAGGCCCCGTGGCTGCAATTAGACAATAGGTTGATAATTAAGGTAGCTTGAACTTGGATCTTGTGTTAAGCTAACTAATAGTATCACGAGCAACAACCAACTATACAACAAATTTAAAGAGGCGTTGAGAAGATGCAGAGAAATTGTTCCAACTCTTCGATTAGCTGGTTTATTTAAGTAATCACTTAATGTACTCCCTCCATTCACTAATGTAAAACCTATTAGTTAAATGGTGGTCGGGAAAAACTCGTGCATAGCCTTGTTTGTATATCCAGTTTTCAGTCTAGCTAAAAACCCCAGTCAAAAAATTCTACTCCCTCCATTTTTGTATATTGGGCGCATCTCCAATCCCTCAATTTTTCAGAATTAAGGCATGTCTCATTAATGACAATTTTAATTGGGGCGTTTGGTGCATGCGGTGTCCTTTTCCTTTCTCCTTCCAATTCTGCATGCATGTGGGAACACTTCAGTTTTTGTTGAGGTGTGAATGTAGAAGGGTTTGCATGCAGCACAAAGATCCCTTGTTCACACCGTAGCTATTCCCATTCCATGAAGCAGATCGGTGGAAGCCAAATGGTGTATAAAGTAGACCTTTTTGCTTTGCTATTCCATGAAGCACCGAGATGGAAGCCAAATGGAGAAGGATGGAGAAGGAGAGATGGAAGACGTCCATGGAGAAGGAGAGGTGGACGGCGTCGATGTAGAAGGAGAGGTGGAGGGCGAGGTTGATGCCGTCCAAGTCGTGGAGGATGGCGATGTGGAGATCACGCAAGGCCAAGTAGAAGAGCTGGAGGATGAATTTCAGAGGGTTCATAAAAACATCGAAGATCTATTTCATAAAGTGGATCGTGCAACGAACGTCGAAGCTACAGATGCAAGGATTTCGCCTAGGTACGTCCAAACCGCTAACCTCGTGCAAGATGTGGTACATAGAACCTACTCCAACCCGACCTCAACTTGCGAGGTGTGCATTCATCCAGCTTTGTGCCTCAAGTGTGGCATCCGCGGTGAGCCTTCCATATTCCTTTGCTTAGGATGTAGGCTCCCGGTACCAAAAGATTTGCGTTGTTGCGAAGCTTGCGGAAATCCTTGCCGTGTGACAACTTTTGGTGCAAAGATTGTGCGACTACGGTGGCGATAAACAAAGAAGGGGTATGCATAAGGTGCCGTCGCAACCCATCTATCTATCTCGAGGACGAAAAGCATAATGTCGGATAGTCAATGTGCCGATATGTAATGGTTTTATATGCTTCAAGTTTATGTAAGAAAGTGAGTGAGAATATGGTTTTATATGACCTTATTATGAGCTTATCTTGGTGATAGAATATGTAAAAGTGTGTGAGTGAACCATCTTTTTTATAAAAACATAGAATGTTCACGGACACACTTTTACATATTCTATCACCAAGATAAGCTCATAATAAGGTCATATAAAACCATATTCTCACTCACTTTCTTACATAAACTTGAAGCATATAAAACCATTACATATTCCGGCGAATCTAAACTTGACTATCCGGCACATTATGCGCTTTCTTTTCGTCCTCGAGATAGATAGATGGGTTGCGACGGCACCTTATGCATACCCCTTCTTTGTTTATCGCCACCGTAGTCGCACAATCTTTGCACCAAAAGTTGTCACACGGGCAAGGATTTCCGCAAGCTTCGCAACAACGCAAATCTTTTGGTACCGGGAGCCTACATCCTAAGCAAAGGAATATGGAAGGCTCACCGCGGATGCCACACTTGAGGCACAAAGCTGGATGAATGCACACCTCGCAAGTTGAGGTCGGGTTGGAGTAGGTTCTATGTACCACATCTTGCACGAGGTTAGCGGTTTGGACGTACCTAGGCGAAATCCTTGCATCTCGTAGCTTCGACGTTCGTTGCACGATCCACTTTATGAAATAGATCTTCGATGTTTTTATGAACCCTCTGAAATTCATCCTCCAGCTCTTCTACTTGGCCTTGCGTGATCTCCACATCGCCATCCTCCACGACTTGGACGGCATCAACCTCGCCCTCCACCTCTCCTTCTACATCGATGCCGTCCACCTCTCCTTCTCCATGGACGTCTTCCATCTCTCCTTCTCCATCCTTCTCCATTTGGCTTCCATCTCGGTGCTTCATGGAATAGCAAAGCAAAAAGGTCTACTTTTATACACCATTTGGCTTCCACCGATCTGCTTCATGGAATGGGAATAGCTACGGTGTGAACAAGGGATCTTTGTGCTGCATGCAAACCCTTCTACATTCACACCTCAACAAAAACTGAAGTGTTCCCACATGCATGCAGAATTGGAAGGAGAAAGGAAAAGGGCACCGCATGCACCAAACGCCCCAATTAAAATTGTCATTAATGAGACATGCCTTAATTCTGAAAAATTGAGGGATTGGAGATGCGCCCAGTATACAAAAATGGAGGGAGTATCGCAAATCATCCAATAGGAAAGTACCTTGGTCCCAGAGTTTTTCAAGCCGCGCCCAGTATACAAAAATGGAGGGAGTAGCTAAAATTTCTGCTGAGGCAGTTAAGTCCACAAGAGCGGGATACAACTGATGCTATAGTGAAAGCTAGGTACGTTGATTTAGGATTTTACTGTAACACCTTTATATTCTGCCAAGCCAAATTTCCTAATGAAATTACAGCCAACAACACCTATTTGTAAGAATGTTCCAGCCACTTCCTGTTGTCTATTGTTCTTGTTGGAATTGGTGATGGACCATGGGATGTGGCGCAGAAGTTTGACGACAACGTACCTGCTCGCTCATTTCATAATTCCCAGGTGATTATCCTACAAATTACATCTGACCTTTAGAAAAAAAAAATCTGCCTCACAATAACAGAAAGGTGCATGAATACTTAACTTAATGCAGTTTGTGAATTTCGCAGACATTATGACTAAGAGCATAGCAAGTGATAGGAAGGAGGCTGAATTTTTGTTATCATCATTGATGGAAATTCCTAGACAGTATAAAGCAACACTTGACCCTAAGGTTTTTTCAACCTCACCTGAGTCAATTAGAGAGATTGTTTGACCTTTTGGCGATAGTTATGCCATTTGAGCACTTTCTTCAAATCTCTTCTGTTTCAGTCGTCGGCTCATCAGCAAGGAATACCTCCAAGAGTTCCTCTGCACCCACCGACAAGGAATCCTTATTCAAGGTCTACCAGCTTTGACCAACAATCTGGTGTTTATTCACTGTGTAGTAGCTTGGGAAACAAACAAGTGGCTTTCAGGACTCAGAAAGTTTCTAACAGCAACAGCCTGCAGCTACAAGGAGACCTGACACTTCAGAATGTTCTCTACAAAGCAGACTTTTAGGTATCTTTTTGTGTTTATACCGCATTCCCGCCATCCCATACCCAAATATGGATAGATAAATTCAAAAATGTGTACTACAACTTTGATTACCTACACCACCAAAAAGCCTGAGGGTACTTTTGGATGCTGGGGCTTGGGGCAGCTAGTTGATACAGTGGAACTATATGGGGAACTATTAGGTGAAAATGTACAATGCTGTCAAAATGGCGCTTACAAGTTCCAAAAGTTCTCAAATATTTCACTACTATAAGGAACTATATGTTCTACGTCCATGCATATTTTGAACTCCAAAGTTACTTCACGCCATAGAAGAAAAGAGTGACGTATACTTATTGCAAAGTACTTCGAATATGAAGCTGAATTTTTGCATCATGTAGAACGTACCATTCTACAGTAGCCTTTTCAGATCTCTTTTGAAAAACTGATACAGACTTCACAAATTTGCACATTGTGTGCACTTTTACTGGAAATGTCCCTGGGCCTATAGTGCTTCGAACTTTCTAGTTCAACCACACTGCTAGCTATATTTGGCTTATCCTCAACAATTCGCGTCTGCCTTTAAAACTATTTATGCCCTGAAATATTCTAATTTAGCTGTCAAAAATATGATAGACTTTAGCTTCCTATTCTACATCGACACATGCACTTGCATCTTGCGGCCCCTTGCAGATCATTGTGCTAACTGCATGATCCTCTAAACTTTAGCAGAATAGAAACTAATCTTGGCTGTTTGCGGTCATGTGCTATATGTACGGATAAATCGGAAGATCTTGCATTTGGATGTGGACATCAAGTGAAGAAAAGTTTCCCTTACTTTTCTCGGAGCATTTCTCAGTCTTGTTGTATATGCTAATAGCTAACATATATAATTCAAAGGCTTGCAATGACTGGATTTTTTTGATCTGCTGCCCTATGTGCCAGCAGCACATAACCACAAGGATCAGGCTGTACTGATTAAAAACTGTTCTCTGATACTTTTGAAGCCCAAAGGCATCGCCAATATTGGAAGAAGCTCAATGGAAAATGTTCTCAGTCACATAAATTTTATTGTTCTCCTTCTTGTACTTGGTGGTTTAGTGTTCTTACTGCAGTGCGATGTCTTCAGTTAGTGCTTCAGGGGCCCGGTTGGCATGCAAAAATGGCATTTCCATTTTCCCAAGGGAAACGGGAATGGAATGGTTGAGTTGAAAATTACTGTGTTTTGAACGGGCTTTTACTGCCTTTTTAAGGTAAGGCACTCCCTACAGTTTTAACCGCAGTAGTTGGCATTGAAAATGTGGCCTAAAAATAATACTCTTATTAGGGCATCTCCAGCGGCCCAACGCAAACAGACGTTTTGTGTCCGTTTTGGTCTGCGCGGACAAAAGAAGGGTCTGCCCACAGCCTAGCGGCCCGACGCAAAGTGAACAGCCTGTCCGTTTGGACGCAATTCTTGAACAAATTTGGGGCAGGTTTGCGTCCACGCGGACACTGCCCGCGTGTCCATGTGTCCGTCAAGAAGCATCTCCTCCTCCCTCTCCTCCCTAAATTAATGCATGGAGATGCTTTTTGACAGACACAGGGACGCGCGGACAGTGTCTGCCTGGACGCAAACCTGCCCCAAATTTGGGCCATAAATGCATCCAAACGGATAGACCGGTCACTTTGCGTCAGGCCACTAGGCTGGGGGGAGACCCTTTTTTTATCCGCGCAGACCAAAACAGACACAAAACATCCGTTTGCATCAGCCGCTGGAGATGCCCTTAATGTCTTTTTTAGGCATAGTACTTTTGACTACAAGAAGTGGGTGCAGATGGGCTTCTAGTGATAAGCACCAAAATCGAGCCCATCAAATTAATAGAATCATACAGTTAACTGAGTATTAGGAATTCCACCAAGGTAAGAATCACATAGATGGATCATGTGGAAGGAACATCAGATAAACTGTTTAGATGACAGATGCACACTACACAGTCATCAATTGTGGACTGTCATAGTAGTATGATAGTAACACAGTTCGTGCCAGTGATCTGAATACAGCCTTAACCCTGTTTCCAGTTCAGAAAGGGCCTACTTCCATTAATAGACAAACAAGTTATGTGAAAGGAACACAATCGACCACTAATTAAACATTCCTGCACGTTACTAGTTCAGAAAGGGCCTACTTCCATTAATAAACAAGTTATGTGAGAACACAATCGACCACCAATTAAACAATCCTACACAGAGATGTACATATGACACCTATGCCTTATTGACAAAGCAACAAGACACTAGTCAAACTCAAATTCAACAATTACAAGGGTAAGGGCCTACACCAACAGATAGACAACAAAAAATGCCTAAAGACTTCAATTGCTTTCACTTATCAACAGAACAAACCTTTTAGCAGTGATAGTAAAAGTACTACCCGCAAGTTTACCCAGAACCAATATGTGTGGAATGGTAAATCTAGGCAAGAAAAGGCTTCACGGAATGCAAGATAATAACAGTCAATACCTGGTACGTGTATGGTAGCTCGCATGAAGGCTAGCCAGGCCTTGGGGTAACACAATCATGATAATTGGATGGCTGGGCTAGCTCTACGCTGTGGCCCGCACGCGGCACGCGCTTTAAAGCACCTCCGCGCCTCTGCAGCGAGGGCACATGGGTGGCTACAGCGATGCAACCTGTGTACATGAGCATGCGGGTGATTTGTTGTGCTCACCTTCCTTAATCTTCTTCACCTACTACCTTCTAATCACACAGCCATGCTTGGAATCAAAATAAGCTCTACACGAAAAAATGCGTGTCGATGATATGATATTATGATTCCATTCTAACAATCGGTTCCGAGTTTCACTAAATGTAAACCCCCAATTTCATCTTCTTGTTTGGAGCTTTTCTAAACGAATTTCGTCAAATTGATCGAACATGGTCAACCTTCCAAACATGGTAAAATTGATCAAACATGGTCAGCCGTTTGAACATGGTCAACTTATCCTTTCGATCAACAAAATTGTGCTTCGATTCATGACGAGGTCAACATGAAAATCTTGCGCATAGACTCGTGCTTCCATTCCGACAAACAATTCCGAGTTCCGTTAACTGTATCTTCTCAATTGCGTGTTCATGTTTCGAGCTCTTTTAGATGAATTTCATTAAATTGATGGCACATGGTCGACCATTTGAAATTTCCTATAAGGACTAGCTTCATCTCGCCATTTTCCACAACTCGTGTTGTAAGTTTTCTGTTTCAACACTAGTAGATGAATAGATCTGAATTCTTAATCGCTATGTCATGTGAGTGGTGTACGAGGTAAGTCTACCACCATGTTGAAAAAAGGTGATAGGAACATCACTAACACATTACATCACCGGAGCTAATGTGGAATTCGTTTTTCACCTCATGCAAGAAAATGGATTGTGGGCAACCAAACGAAGTGGAGAACATGGCTCAAGTGCCGTTCTCCATGGCCTGATGGCCATGCCCATCCCAGGACCACAAAATTTGGCCCGAGAAACCAATCCCACCCTAGGTGGGCAACTAGGACCTTATATATAACACCTTGGCTATAAGAACATCACACTCAGAAGTATATTATCATGGTTGTGAGTTGACCGAATCTGTCAAAGTTTACAATACTGAACTTAATTGAGCAAGTGCAGATGCTATAGGATTTGTTCATGGTGGATAATGACTCTACTCTACGGCTATTGGGGTGTTCAACTGCAGTACTGCACTCTTTTGAGAAGCTACACCAAACACTTGAGAAGCTACACCGAACAGTCTACCAAGTGTAAGCTAATGCCAATTCAGCAATCTGAAATTGGATTGAGCAATCCATCCTAGCACAATTGATATGCAGAAGAGGGCTCACCGCCTAGCTAGAAGTCCATTTGCAGCCACTTCTTGTAGTAGACGCAGGTGGTGGGCGAGATGACCCCATCCGGCGAGCACTCGTCCATCCTGGGGCAGACCCCACAGGGGATCCCCTCCATCATACCACCCTGCGGCGCGCCGCCCCTCCGGTAGCAGACCCTTCCGGCCCTGACCGCGCTGAACTCCCCCTCCCCAGTGCTCTTGCGCTCCTCCAGCACCCTGTCGAGCGCCATGGTCTGCAGGATGTCCCTGATCTGGTCGATGGTGTAGCCGGCCCTGGGGTCGTCCCGCTCGACGCCCTTGTGGACCATGTCGGGGGTGGCGGCGCCGAGCCTGTCGATCTGGTCGAGGCACCTGCGGCGCACGGCGGCGACGGCGTCGGTGTCGAGCTGGCCGTTGTGGTACCAGGTGCCGCCGGTGATCTCCGGGGCGGGCTCGATGCGCGCGTCCATGAACACCTTCTTGGCGCGGTGGCGCACGTCCGTGACCTCCTTGAGGATGCCCCGCTGGACCAGCGCGCGGGTGGACTTGCTGAGGCTGGCCGTGGTCAGCTGCGTCGCGCGCCGCAGGTCCTGGCTCCACATGCCCTTGTTGCCCGCCAGGTAGACGCGCTTGTAGACGTCGCGCTCCGACGGGGGCAGGTTGTTGAGGATGGCGGCGGAGATGGGCGGTATCTCCGGCGCGTCGGCGGGGGAGGGAGCGGCGGCGGGCTTCGCCGCGGGGATGACGGGCTTGACGTCCGGTGGTGGTGGCATGCCCGAGGACGGTTCTAGGGGGCGCTTGCGTGGCGGCATGGCGGCGTCGACGACGAGGAGGAGACGAGGGTTGGATTTTTTGAGGGTTTCAGTGACTTGGGCGTTGAGTTGTGACGAATGCACTGTACCGATACTTCAGTTGGGCTTTTTTTGTAATCGGCTTTCAGCATTTAACGAAGAGTAGAAAGGCTAGAAAGTTCATGGGCCGGGAAATGGGAAAGGAACTTGAGCTCTCATGCTTTAGCCGACCCCTTATAAGTTTTTCCAAAAAGAGCAATTCCAAATGTTCCTATATGTACATGTGCGGCTGACCTCTGAATCTGCAAAATATTGTGATGAATATTCTCATTTTATGGGTCTATAAAATGATAATGAGATAAATTTGAAAATAGTAGTGCTCTGATTTCATCTTCTTGACTCCTTTCTTCTGAAACATTTCAAGTGCATTTGAAATTATAGTATTTACATGTTGTCTATTTTTCAAAAAAAATTGCAATGCAGAAATAACTTCAGCAACAATGGGTTTCTTAGGTAGATCAAAATAAGATAAGGGCGGTCTTCGAAAAGGTTTTCATTGCAAAATGCACAGCCGCGAGGTTTGTTTGAAGGCGGAAAAAACAGAAAGGTACAAATCCGTGAGGGGGTACTGCCTGTCTTGAAATACCAAAATTCTCCAAATAAACATCACGTACACAGAGTGTAATGCATGAGAATTAGTAAACATTGGTGAAAAAGAATTCACTCATGGATGCAAAATAATGATAAAGTTGAGCTAAAATAACAAATATTGGTGTTTCTATTTGCACGAATATGCAGGTGCAAATAGCATTAATACACTTGCACACGTGGTATTTTTAGGAATTTTTCGGCAACATGGTTGAAGTTGTCCCAAGAGCCCTAAACTCGAAAATTTGATCAAAGTTTTCTTAATGGAAAAATGCGTCGATGTCAACATCGGACCGATGGGATACAACTGAGAACTAAGAAGTTATTTGTGCGGAGAGTTAGCAAAACCAAGTTAACCCTAGAACAGTTTGGTTTGCACTCGTTTATTTTTAACTAGCCAGACTTCTCCGTAAGACACTCCCGGTACTTGCAAATACAAAGCGTCGTCTTAGAAGTCATAGTAAAGCCCATGGAAAAATGACAATATAGAAACAATGTGTATCAATCATGTAAAAAAGCATATTCAAATTCAAAACAAAACTCTAGGGAAGAAATACCCCCTATATTCCATATTAGTTGTCGCTGATATAGTATTGTTTTTTTGCAGGTAAAAGAGGATATATTAAATGATAGGGTTTACAACAAGGTCTTGGTCATAAACCTGGGACAAGCCCACAGGTCTTGAGCCAATCCAGATATCAGATTGTCCGTCTGTCCTTGCAAGATTTGCAAGACAATGACTCATCCTATTTTGAGACCTATCCACTTTTACAATAGAAATAGTTCTAGTACCATTACATAAATCTCTAATAACAGAACTCACATGAGCTAATGACGACCGGTCAGGGATGAATATGAAACAGAGGGAGTAGCTAGAAATAGTAACTCAATCAAAATTTGGTCTTCTTATTCAGCTCATGGGCATTATTACACCTGGACAAAACTCGGGCTAAAAGAAGTGAGTCTAGCTCATTTAGTTAGGGAAGTAGATGTACGATCCAACCACCCAGGTTGACCACAGGGACACAGGTTAAGATTTTTATTATTAAAAAAATCACTATAGAGGCTTTGCCTACCGTATTCTTTTCAAAAAAAAAACTCACACCGGGCCATGCTTTAGGCCATGCCTCAAAAAGCGCGAAGCTAAAAATGTAGGGCCCAGCCCGGTCTAACCGTCGGGCTCATAAATCAGGCCCAAACCCGCCCGAACATGGAAAAGCCTTCCAAGCACGAGAAGCCCGGCTCAAATCTTCCCTAAATCACACATTTTGTAAGCCCAAGCTCGACCTGGCCCGACCTTCGGGCTCGAAAATCAGGCCCTATCCTGGCCTAGAATTTTTGGGCCAGGCCGGGCTGCCCAATGTTTGTTCAGGTCTAGACATTATCATCCCAAATCCCTTTTTGTCTCGTTGCATGTTAAGTTTGTTTATGAAATTTTGTGACGTAATAGATGCATGTAATATAAATGTCACAATGTTTGGCAACTTTGAAATGGACAAAACATTGCGGGTGCACGGGGAGGACTATGCCTAGGTGTACTACTACAGTACAAGGTCTCTTTGATCGGAAGGATCCTTCTTTGAGGGATGATCGGAAGGATCCTAATAGGAAAGTTTAAGATTTAAAATAATTTTGAGTTTTTCATGTTGTTTGATTTTTAGGTTTGTTATCCATTGGAATTTGTTTCTAAGAAACCTTCGGCATCACATTTCATAGAAAATTTTGCATTGATTCGGAGCCGTAGGATCCACTTGACACGGCATTGCAATATTGTATAGTTCTTCTTTTTCTAAATCTGCGAATCAAAGATCCCTAAATCTGAATCAATGAGCCCTAAATCTGATAATAGAAAATAGTACCTTCTAAACACGGGTTCCTAATAACAGTGGTGGTGCTACTCGGCTGTAGTACCAAAGCAGAAGATCATAAGAGGGCTGGACCCTTAGCAGAGCAATACACTAGGAATACTACGATACAGTATACACCCACCCAACGAACTTCAGAGGGCAACACCATGCCATGAAAGACAAAATATATTTTGTACAAAGTCTGGAACGAATAGATCAAAATCAACTACATGTGCAATCAATAAACCAGCTCTGTACCAGAGACTTGTGTTACAGACCAAATAACAGCAAAAGTACATGATTGAATTCACAGTAGTGATTAAAACCATGTCTATCGACTCTGATAGTTATGATGGCGTTATATGATTTAACAATGTGTATTGTACATTTCCACCATTTTACAGCCGTTAGGAATCCTCGAATTTTACAAATTACAGAATATGAAACAGGGAATCAGATCCCAGTTCTTTCTTCAGCAGCGATCGTCAAGATTATGGTCGGAATGAGTAAGAGGTGTGTCATATACCAGGTGGCGGTCATGTCATTTGGCAGCCTGCTCGATCACAGATATCTTCTTCCACCTTTCCTGCTCTTCTGCTGCACTGTTGGCCTGAAGAGGAGGCAGCGAGAACGCACTGACTGTTGAGCTTTTGCTCCGAATCTCTTTCAGAGACCTAAGCGCCGCGACGGTGCTCTTCATGTACATGCTCTCCATGAACTCAATCTCATCAAGCTCTGGAATGCAACCGCTGCTACCCAATGAAGAACTGGGGTTCAGGGGCTTGTCCTCAGTGTTGATATCTTCTTTTCCATCTACATTTGATACAGATGGTTTGTTCGATGGTAGGAGCTGGTCGAGCATGGCCTCGCACTCCTTCACAAGCTGGTAAAGGAGGTCAGTGGTGAAGAAAGGCTGAAGCAGCACATTCTGAATGAAGGGAAGACGGATCAGGGCCCCAGTTCTCTTGTCATACTTCTTGAGAATCTTGACAAGTCCTGTAATAGCAAAAGGGAACATAAGCATCATAGATAATTCAAAGGAATTAAGGGGCTAGCATTGTGTAGCGAGTTCAGATGAAATCGTAAAATAGACCAACATTACATCAGGCACAATTTGGTGACTGAATAATTTCAAACAGTTACAGCAAACTAGAAATAGTTTCATGCTCATCGAAGCATATAAGCAGACTAGCAGTCTAGCACCACAAGAAAAAATGGCAACAGCCACAAATGTGAAACATTCAGGCGAAGTATACAAGAAACATGCATCTGGCATGCATGTTGTCATAATTCCACACAAACTTCAAAATGGCAAAGCTGCATGTGTCACACTCACAATCAGAAAGTGAACTGAACTTTAAGAAAGTGAACAGACTCCATTAGTTGATTACCCCAATCTAATAAGAAGTTCTAAGTCACTTTATTGAAAAAATCGGTGGACTGTCTCATGAAACAAAAGTTCACGAGCAGATGCTTGACAATAGAATAGAAGTGCTTCTTGTTTAGTCAACTTGTAGGGCCAAATTGTTCTCTACAGCCAAAAAGAAATGAACCGTGACATCTCCATCTTAGAAAAAAGATTTTATTTCCTAAAGGTCAAACAACAACATCGAGTCAGAAATAGTGGTGCTACTTTTTGAACATGGACAGATCACAGGAATACGGCTCATAGCTCTGTGATGCCATCAACTTGCATTGTTGTATTGGCACATTGCAGGAGCTAGAAGCTCGTATCAGGTTGAGTGGTCTGGCCACATCATGTCCACTAAATGCAGACGCACATATAACAGCAAAACAAACTACTGCTTAACCTCAAGTTCATTACAGGCACCAAAGTAGCACTAGAAAATAGATAACGCATTGTAGGTGCAGCAGCTTATATAGCACTTCTATGAATTGTAGAAGAATTTGAGCCAACACCAAAAACATGGGAAAAAAATAGATCATATGATCTATCAGCAACCTGACTGATCAGATCAGTTTTTTCCACACTCGATGCATAAATATGGACAAAGAGGAGATTAGGTTACTCAAGCTGAAGGACTAGTTTGCACGCGCACTACATAAGCTGATTGCAAGACAGTCTGGCAAGGAAATGGATAAATCTAGTGCATAATACAATGTCATCATGACACCGTGTGAGTAAGCAAACAATATTTTTAGTGTGAATCGCAACACTCCATTTTGAATGGCAATATATTGAGTGTGTTATGTGGATTCAGAGCCAAAATACAGCGAGAGATGCATATCGGTCTACTTCAAACTTATTTCCTACTATTTCTTTTTCATGTTTATAGTGTCTAGTCTAGACCCTCTACTAGGAGTATTTAATTGATTTCTATGGCAAGGCTGATAAAATTTTGTTAACACAAACAGATGCAAATCCTTTCGGGGCCATTTCAGATCGTGGGAAAAAGAAACATAGTGTGCTTCAAAATAAACAAAATATATGTGCGAGAAGCCAAGAAATCGCCAATTTCTCGCGAGAAATCAAAGTGCTAATATATCATGCCACCGCGATTTATCGTCAAGCATTTATGTATTTGTCAACAGTCAGGGCCATGTGCAAATTCAACGGCGCAACAAGGATCCGTTCGCGTTGACAGCGACACAAGTGCTCCACTCACTGACAAGGGACTCGGAGCCACGGTAAGTAGCCACCCTTTCCTTGACTCATGTTCACAGAAGCTCACTCTCAGCACCCCCACTTTACGATGTGCCCTAAATTACTCTACTGCCGAATTTGAACCATTTCCATTCTCTCTTCCCACCCACCACACGCACAAGCAATTCCAAAAGAGGATACCAAGGCACCAACACATCCTCAAAAGTACTAATAATTCTGAAACCGCATAACAACAACTACAGACGACGCCATGCATCGACCTCAAAGGGGGAAGGAAGGTAGTGCTCACCGGTGTAGTTGAGGGCGCTGTAGTTCTCGAGCAGCACCATCTCGCCGTGGAAGTCGACGATCTCCTTGTGCACGCGCAGCAGCTCCTCCCTGGAGTCCATCCCGGCCGCCCTCGCCACCCTGTCCTGCAGCTCCTGCTCCACGCACAAACCGGCAACCGCAATCAGATCGCGGGACTCGGTACAGAGGAAAATCGAATGGCGAATCGGAGGAGCGGATGAATGGGTGGGTAGGTAGCGAACCTTCTGGCGGATGATGTACTCCTCCTCCTTCTCGACGAAGAAGGAGTTGAACTTGTCGAGCTCCGCCCCCAGGAGCCGCATGAACTCCGCCTCCTCCGGGGTCATCTCCGCGGCCGCGGCCGCCGCCTCGTCGCCATCCTCCGATACGCGGGCCCGCTTGGCCTGCCGCTCCTCTCCGTCGGCCCCGGCGCCGATGAGCTTGAGGCGCTTCTTGAGGTCCTTGTAGGAGAGGAACTTGTCGCGCCACTCCGGCAGCGTCTCCACGATCTGGCTGCTCAGGCTCTTGCCGAACTTCATCCCGCGAACAATTGGGTTCTCGGTCGATCTCCAATGGCGATGCGGATCGAGGGATTGTGCTTGCGGCGGAGCGAATGGGGGTGGTGAAATAGAGGGGAAAGGGATATGCGGAGAGGAGGAAGGCATGAGCGGAATATTCGCGAGGCGGGGGATATTACTTGCTGTGTGCGCCAGTGGTTATTCCTTGCTCCTTCCTCCTCTTGGCTTTCAGTTTTTTTCAGATCACAAGTGAGACCCTAGTAGCCAAAAAACAAAAAATAGTGAGACATCTTCCCAAACTGCCAAAACACACACGACCAGAGTAGCACACTTAGTTCACAACTTCACTAGGATATCATGGTAGGACACTTCAAGTTCTCCCACCACGATAAGGCGTATCAGCGTGGATCGGGACGATGCCTCGCTGATGGTTTGGTGAATGTTCCTGGTCGGAACCGGGAACCTAAACTGAAGCAAGACATGAGGGGAGACTAAAAGCATCGCCGCCATCGGAAGGAACACCATGCCAAGAACAAAGGCAACAAACCACCACGTCAGAGCACTGGATTCTCGAAGCAGCCTAACACGCCGTCAACAAGGGGGGGTATCTGAGGGGGCACAACATCATCGCCACCATCGAGAAGTCGCTGCAACAAAAACCTAAATTTTAGTGTCGGCACATAGAATAGTTAGGAGGGGAGGGTTTGTTGGTACCGCGTATCCCGAAGGATGTTGTTTCTGAGGTTTATTTAGATTTAAGAAAACAAGACTGCCAAGTTTCTAAACTGGCCGATTTTCTACACTCTGGCCTAGACATATTTCGTTTTGCCACATTATGCACTTCGTAATGAAAGAAAAAAATCGTTTTGTCTTGCATGAACCTTCTTTCTTCCAAATTTCCCCACAAACTCTGAGGAGCAACCAACAGGTTAGCTACATATTCATGTAGTTTTGTTTGCTATAACATCTCAGTCCATTATTTCTTCAATTCATGGGTTTTCATAATCGTACTTTCCAAAGATACCTTAATCAGTTTTCTACCAAGGGTTTATGTGATTGTTTTTTTATTTATTAGGATGTTGCTAATATTACCTTGAATACCAAAGAAAGTATAAAAAAAATACTTCCTACGAAAGTTGTCTTTCAACAACCTAAGGGGCTCTTTCACTAAAAAAAAAAATAAGAAAATTCGGTGCAAAACATGCTCACCCATGAACATAATAATGGTGTGTCTTTAAGTGAATTTTGCATATCCCTATAAGAATATTATATTAATTGCCGCATAGTCGAACTCATACTATAAATAGTTATTTTCTTGAGAAATTTGTTGTGCAAGACTACAACTTTTATCAGTCTTTGAAACCATGATGCTTATACTATCATGGTTTCCTCTAGATTAGAGGTGGTTGCCAATGTGACTACTTTATTAATTGGATGTTGGAGATGGATACTTATGTTGCAATAAAAATTATTTACGGACTCACATGTAACCCAATACATATCATTTCAACGTGAGAGTATTGCTTTACACATATGTGACTGCATAATACAAGTTTTTACATGTTATTAAATTACCATGTTAGCATCCTCGGCGCTCCTCGCTCACATTTTCAATACATCAATATAAACATAACCCTATTTGCCGTTAAGCATATAGGACATAGTGAGATACCCACAATGGTTTGGGAAACATGATAACATAGAAACCAACACGAGGGAACAAGTGAGAATATAGAGGGAGTTCCATTGCCATTCCATTTCCACTTCATTCTCCAGGGACCCTTTTAGTGCATATATGTGTTTATTGAATCACGTATATTGTATTTTTTTGAACTAACTCCACCTTGTATCCATCTTTGTTACAAAGGAAGAACTATGTTTTATTGTGAAATATGATCATGATATTTTTCCAATTTATTTATTTACTAAATAGTTTATTAATTCATATAAACATTAATATTGGCGTACATACTGCTTTGGAACTCCTAAGATGCACCCTAGACTACAACTTTGGCATCATGTCCCACTCGGGAGATCACTTATATGTGTGTGGTTAATATATTTTTCTAAACAACCTTCATGAACGACAACTTGAGCTATCAAATGAAAAGGTAAATCTCAATGGTGGGTGTTCATGATCACCTTATCAATTTTTACAGGAAAAATCTTAGTTTCAACATTGATAGAAGATAAAAGTTCCAATAAAAATTGAGATAAAAGTTCCAATAAAAATCTCAATGGTGGGTGGTCGATTTTTTAAGCTTGATCATATACTCACCAATAAAAATTTCCATGATAGAAGATAAAAGTTCTGAATTCCAAATAAATAAATACTTGGTACATCCCATAGGAAAAAAGTGTCCCTTCTGCCGACCATTTCCTTTGCGGGTTGCCCGACCATTATGTTAATACTCACTTTTTAGCAAATGCAAGTATTTTTGCTTATCCGACCAATATGTATGAACTGGTCAAATTAATGTATTGCACATAGTACTGGCTACTTTCGCCAAGTGAGTGGAGAAGAAATAGAGTCCATGGGATAATGAAGTATTGAAGTGATAAGTGCAACTCGTCAATGCTAGGATGAATATAAAGGTTTTTATAAACTGGTTAGGTAGCTATGCAGAGATATCCACCGGAATATTCCTAGCAATTATGTGATAGGTACCCCTGGGTAGTCAATTTTATATGGCAGCATGTCATGTAATGGCCTCCATGTGGATGTGACTGCCCTAAAGAAACAAGCTCATGAGCAAATGATGACAAACTTGGTGTCCGCATAAAAGGTGTATGTTAGTCTGATCATCGTGCCGTTCACACAAGCTCACTTCATGTGCCTTAAGGATAGATGTGTAGGCGTTAATTGGTTCGGCGGTTGAGTATCCTTTTTCTAAGTAATTTAATTCGATAAAGAAAGATAGTTTAACACCTTGTCATCATGTTCTAGCGAGACCATATATTTATGGAGTACTTCATATGGTTTTGATAAAAGATAGCACAGAGTATGACTTAGTACTCCTTTTGTTCAATATTAGCTAGATATATCTAAATCAACAACAACTAATACGGAACAAATGGAATGTTATATTTTCTACTAGTAGTCAAATACCACTATGTAAGAAAAATGGAACCACAACAAGCATTGATTACGTAAATTTAAAGTGTCACCCCAATGCTCACTTCTCTACTTATATCGTCGCCCAATTCATCTTCAATTGTACCATCTGGAGAAACTAGCTCTGTCTTAAAAAAAACTGCTCAACTTTATGAAGATATATAAACATATTTTAATTATAGATATACATCCGTATCTAGAAAATGTTTTGCAACTTTTTTTTAGGACAGATGAAGTACTCCATGATTTCTCAAACAAATCATAAAAGAACAAACAAACCAATGTGATGCGACGACGCGGCGAAGTTGCATGAGCATGGGACAAACAAAAAGCTTCTCAAACAAATCATGGAAAATAACAGCTACATGGTGTAACACAGATCGTGTGCCACAGAAGATCCGAAAGAAACACCTTGGACTATTCCCCAAAAGAGCACGCACACGGCACACATTGCAGCGATGGAAGATTCGAAGCATAATTCCTTGCTTGGGACCGGAATATCCAATCGGACAATGTCCCAGATCCTCTGCGCGTCGTTGTCCAGCTTTAAAGCCCCCCGTCATTCTTTGTCCCATCGGTCAGTCTCCCTCTCTCTGTCTGAAAAAACCCATGAGAAGCTCAACCCTCCCACTGACCTACACGGCCCCGTGTCTTCTCGATCATGTGAAAACCAAGAAAAAGTTATACGCCATCTTTTGATGTTTCTTGACACGATATTTTTGCTTGTTGAAAGCCCGATGGTACTGTGAATCCCTCTTGTGTGACAGTGTACTTCTCACGATTTCTCGGGTGTGGAAGTCCATGTGCCACTGAGCACCTGCTTGCTTATTTTAAGAAAGTGGGGTGGTTGTTTCACTATTTTAAGATTAAGATATTGAAGTCAGTTAAAGTAGAAGTCACACGGTCTTTGTGGGTTAGAAAAGTGTAAGTTATGACTGGTCTAAGGTGCGGTCCACATCAGATAGCTATTATAATGATATATTTCTGACCCTTTGTTAATTATAGTGCATGCTATTGCTAGTCAACTTTAAGTCTCGTAGTTGGAGACTAGTATGCGTGACTTTTCTCCCAATTTTGATTTGGTGTCACCAAGCTAAGTTGAAAGGTTTCTAGCCGATTATAACCGACATAGTATTGTCTTGAGAAAGGTCATTTACGATAAGTAATACCTAGATTTGTTTGAGTTATCCTTGCGGGTTTCTTATCAACTGCTATATTATTTTCTACGTAAGTCATTCGCGTGCATTAGATAATCGTGCACAAATTTAGAATCACATTTTACCATGATTGTAAGTTGAATTTAATCGGGTACTTCAGATATTGTATGCTCATACGTCAACATTACCACTTAATAATACTGATATCTGTGAGTGAGGAACGTCGTTGCACCATACTCCTTGAAATGAAGTCAAACTGCAAAAACGGGGTAGTTTTCCAACGGTCTTGGAAGACTACGGAGAACACAACAAATCCCGTTCATACCTTTATCCCCTCTCTCTATATATGTAGGTATCATGCATTGTTTTCGATTAAGTTGCAAGCGAAACAGATACTGTTTGGTTACTGTTGTAAAAGGATCAAGCAAGGAATATCCGATGCACAAAGGATCGCTGTAAGCTGCTCCTCGATTTCAGATCCTGGACAACGCGACGTGGAGAAGAGCCTGTCCTGATCTCAAATCTCAACTGCCGGAGCAGCAACCGCCAGCTTTGGGCTAGATTTGAATCGAGCTAGCCCGTGGCCAGGTGAGCAGACTGTCTGGAAAACGACCCGAATATTGTGCATATTCCCGCGCAGATGCGCATGTACCTCGCCAAAATACGTGGGTTCGTTCGTTCACGCGTCGGTGCGTATAGCAGGAGCGATCTCCTATCTTTCCGCACAGTCGTGCTTGGAGTTTGAAAAGTAACCGTAAGTTCATATGGGCCGGCAGGGATATGTTTTTCTTTGCGAGAGCGTGGAAGATTGGTCTCCAGATGGCATCACAGGAGCATATCCTCGTTGACGTCCAACTGCTTTTAGACGGCTAGAGACGCATATTCGCGCTTTGTGCCGGCTGCCAAGATACAAAAACGCATGATTTTATATATCAACTCGAAAGAAGGGAAAAAAAACGCCATTACGGCTAGCTTTACTCATTCATCGCGATAGCAAGTACATCGATCTTGCTCTTCAACTTGAGACCCTCTTGCTCACATATCTTCACACGTTGGGCTCCTTAACGCCTATAAACATGGATTAAAAAGCTACTCGCTCCGGCCCTAAACCTGCAACAAGTATTTAGTGCTGAAGGGAGGTAAGATTATTATTGTTTAAATTGCATTAGTGGTGGTCTTGAACTCAGAGCATCTGCAGCCGCGTCTCCCAAAGCGTTCCCCAAACGGCGCCGGATCGAGCGTTTGGGGGACGTGTTTCATTCTTGCCGCGTTTGGGGACGTCGCTCCCCAGCCGCGTCCACCAAAAACGCACCCCAAATAAAAAAAATGCACGAAAATAAAGGTTTCCATTCAAATTTGATTATATATTGCAAGTTCGAATGAAATCGGCTAGATTTCATCTAAACCCTAGCCTACTGGCCGTCCGGCGGTGCGTTCGATGGACCCGCCCCATCGTCGCCTCCCCTCCGCCGCAGCTCCTGCTGCGCTAGCGAGATGATCTTCAAAACTACATGCCTTAAATTTGCCTTTCTTAAGACTACCATCCCCGTTGAACATATTTTCAAAATGTTCCATCATTGGGTATAAGTAGAATCTTCATAGCCCAAAAAAACACAGTCAAAGTCAAACGTTTGTCGGTGGCACAGGGTTGTGTTTGAAGAAATGGAGTTTCGTTGTTCGTCACATGAAACTCTGCACTTAGGGATCAGCCTCACAAATATGCTCTTCGAGCTTTGAAACCGTCTTCTTTGTGGACTCGGTTGTAGGCTATATATATATATTATATCCATGGCTTGTTGAGATCCCCTTCCTCCTTCCTTTCTCACTAGAAAAAGCAGTAGTTGTCAATCGACGACCAGTTATCAATCAATCTGATGAAGGTAGCAATATCCTCCTTGAAATCCATATAATCATTCCCTGGAAAATCAACAACGCGCCGCCTCTCCATGCGTAGGGCAGTGGCCAGACGCCGCTGCTCCAGCAGCGCGTCGTCGCCTGCTGATACGTCTCAAACATATCTAATTTTTTGATGCTCGATGCTTGTTTTACACCAATTCATATATGTTTTGTTTACACTTCGTTGCACTTTTACATGATTTCCGGCACTAACCTATTAACAAGATGCCACAGTGTCAGTTCCCTGTTTTCTGCTGTTTTTGTATTTCAGAAAAGTTGTACAGGAAATATTCTCGGAATTGAACGAAACAAAAGCCTAAGTCAATATTTTACCGAAACGAAGACGAAGTCCGGAGGGGGGATGAAGAGGCGCACCAGGGCACCCACACCACCCCTAGGCGCGGCCTAGGGCTGGCTCGCGCGTAGGGTAGGTGTGGGGCCCACAGGCACCCCACCGACCTGAATCCTCCGCATATTTATACATCTTCTCGGAAAACCCTGGATACTCGAGCCTCCATCCACGAAAAGTTCTGTCGCGGCCGCCATCGCCGAACCCATCTCGGGGGGTTCTGAAGCTCTTCCTGGCACCCTGCCGGAGGGGGAAATCATCGCCATGCCCGTCTCCGAAGTGATGCGTGCGTAGTTCATCCCTAGACTATGAGTCCATAGCAGTAGCTAGACGGTTATCTTCTCCACATTGTGCTCCATGTATCGATCTTGTGAGATGCCCTACATGATCAAGATCATCTTTATGTAATCCTCTATGTATGGTTTGCTGGGATCCGATGAATATTGTGTACTATGTTAAGATTGATTATATATTCATGTCATATGTTATTTGTGATCTTGCATGCTCTCCGTTGGTAGTAGAAACTCTGGCCAAGTGGATATATACTTGTGACTCCAAGAGGGGGTATTTATACTCGATAGTAGGTTCATGCCTCTAGTTTCCTGGGAGAGTGACTTTAAAACTTCTAAGGTTGTAGATATGCTGTTGCTACTAGGGATAAGCCAATAATATTTTATCCAAGGGTAATTCTATTATTAACTTTACACACATTGCTTAATGCGTAGGCTGTTGCTTGCAACTTTATACTGGAAGCGGTGCAGACGCTAACCTGAAGGTGAATTATTAGGCATAGACGCAGTTGGATTATGGTCTATAAATTTTGTTGTAATGCCCAATAACAAATTATCATAGTAATCATCTTGTCATGTATCGATCGATATTCTATCAATTGCCCAGCTATAATTTGGTCACCCAACATGCTATTTCTTTATGGAGAGACACCTTTAGTGACCTGTGGACCCCGGTCCTATTTCCTTTACTGATAAATTCAACTGCAATCATGTTCTGTTTACTTTCTGCAAACATCTCCTTCCATTCGATACGTCTAATCCTTTGTGTTCAGCAAACCAGTGAGATTGACAACCTCATTGTAAGTTGGGGTAAAGTATTTGAGTTGTGTTGTGTGCAGGTTCCACGTTGTTGCTGACGCCGGTAGTGCGCCCTGCCACTAGTCAGCCAACAACACATTCAGAAGTTACGCTTTTCTCCTACTGGTCGATTAAACGTTGGTTTCTTACTGAGAGAAAACTTACTACTGTTCTCATCATACCTTACTATTGGGGTTCCCTAACAGTGTGAAGTCGGCGTTACGATAAGCACCATCAAGCTATTTTTCTGGCGCCGTTGCCGGGGAGAAAGAGGATTTTTGCAAGGGGAGTCTCTCATCTCCAATCTTTTTACTTTGTTATAGTTTTCTTAGTTTACTTTATTTTGTTTTGTTTGCTTTCATCTATTATATACTAAAAGCAAAATGCAGTTCTAATTAGAGACACCACGTTAATCCACATCATCCAAATTATCGTGATGGTTAGATCTAAAATTTAAGGTTAGGATTTAATAAAAAAAATAGTTACGTAACCTATTTGACACGATTTATATTATAAATGTCACGTCTAAACGTGATAAGAAAAGAATGTTGGATTGTTAGATTGGTGGTCAGGTAGCATATCATTTTCCCTTGGCATGGTACCGTGTCAAGCTAGATCTCTTATTTTCAAAAAAAAAGCTAGATCTCTTATTTCACGTTATATCATGTCACGTGCACCTTTAAAGAAAAATAAAAAAAGAAGACCATCGCTAAAAGAAAGTCCAACGTAGCAAAGATTGAGGAGCCTACACGCTCGCTCGCTTGTCCGGATGGGCCATCGTGTTGTTGGCTAAACGGGCCATGAAAAAGAGTTCAGCGAGCCAGCTTCAATCAAAAAAATAAAAGGATGATCCATCTTACATAACCGATCTAGCTTCTTCCAAATAGATACGGATCAGCGAACCAGCTGAAAAAAATACTATCAGTGAGGACGAGCCAGCGCTAAATTGTTTATTTTCAAGATTTCTTAGCTGCATGCGTACCTGTTCATATTTGCATGCGCTGGAAATTTTGATCGAAAGAAGCATGCACAAAAATGCATGGCTATATACGTTCGGAAAAGAAACAAAACATAAGGAGATGGTGAAGAGGAGGTGGCCCCAACGATCGATCTCTTCAATCGTGCAGATTTTTTCTTCATCGAGCATGCCGCTCTGATCGGGATTGCCAGACTTCAAGTTTAGCGGTTGTGGTTTTTTGTCAGTGGTTTTTCAAGGACGTGTTGTTTACCAGTTGCACCTGGTTCTCAGATTTTAAAAATCACTAGAAAGATTGATTTTAAATTTAAAAGTGTTTCACCGATTTTCAAAGTTCACTAGGAAAAAATGGTTCCACTAATAAAGTTACTAAAAAATCACGATTTCAAAAAAAAATCGCGGGTTCAAATTTTTTCATAAGTCAATAAAATTTTAAAAATATAATTTTGAATAATTTTTTATGAATTAAAAAATGTTCACGGGTTTTACAAATGTTCACAAGTTAATAAAGTTTCTAAAACAATTATGATTTCAAAAAGTTGTTCACGGGTTCAAAAAATTTCAGAGTTACTTCAAAAAATCACGTTGTTGAAAAAGTCAGGTTTCAAAAAAGTAAAAGAGCAAAGAAGGAAAAAAGCGAAAAAGGAAGAAAGAAGAAAATTGTGCCTACATTCTGGTCAGCAAAAAATGACATGTAATGGAGAAATACGTATGTGTTTGTTCCACTTCCCGTCAGTGAAAAAAACAGGAACCGGAAAGACATGCGACTTCGTTCGTGCCTACCAGCCGTGTGCTAGCGAGATTACCGCTTGCAATAAGAGAGAAATACCGTTTCCAGGACTATGCATGTGAGATGTGATGACAACCATGTTAATTTGGCTAGACATGCATCAGGCCCGGTACGTGGAAATATATGGCCCAACGAGGGAGTGAAGCTATATAAGGATTACAGTTAATGAGAAGCTCTCAAAAAATAAGTTACCAATGAAAAAGTCCATCCACCGAAATAATATTTCAGCATAATAAGATAAATGCGTGAGACCTCAGTTTTGATCAGCAATGACCTTCGAGTATAACTACCCTACTAACCATTCAATTACATGTTGGTTCTTCAGATAAGCACATTTCTAATTTCAGTACAAACTACAAAAGTACATACAAATATTTTAGAATTGCGTTTATTGGACATTTCCCCATGGATGCACGTTCTATTTTGATTGTAAAACCCTACACATGATCCAATTTGTATCTATATGGAAGAATATTGCCCTAGATTTTAAAGAGGATATGACATATGCATGGTAGGTTGTTCTCGATATCCTTAAAATATCCATGAAAAAGTAAAATATTTTTTCCGTATTCCAAATAGGTCTTCAAACATATGTGTTGAACTCTTGAACCTTACTACTAATAGGCGAGAAGTGATATATTATACTTTTTATTGTAACTCCCATGCCATAGACTCACCCATTAATTTTGATTGTTTTTACTAATGTAGAACACGATGGGCATATTACAATAAATTTACGAAAACATAATATTCCACGAGATTGCTGTCCATTACTATTTAGACTTCATTACATTTTTTTCAACTCTATAAAATTATTGATAAACTTTAATCTTATTTCAAACCTCACACTAATGTAAGCTAAAATAAAATCAACAGTCTAACATGAGTGATACGAATTTAATTCTAGCTACAAACTGATCGATCAAATATCACAATGTACAATGAAATACATAATTAATGATATGTGTTGTTTTTGCAAATGTTAAAGCAATAATTTTCTCATAAATTAAGTATTATTAAAGATTTTTTCTTCAAATGTTATAACTTAATATTTCAGTGAGTACATAATACTAATATTTATATTCAACCAATGAAAGTTAATACTAAATAAATATAAATATATTCATAGGAAATTTTCAGATGTTGCCCTCGCATTTGCGAGGGCCTCCTTGCTAGTTATATTAAAAACACAAAAAAATAGTTTACTTTTATAGTTGTATTTATATCAAAAACACACAAAAAAATTAGTTACTATTATAGCTGTTATTTCTGTTACTTAGTTTTAATTTTGCTAAAATGAGTATTTCCGAAGTTGAGGTTCGTTCTTTTAAGAAACAAGGGGGAGGAAGTTTGAAATATGCTTGGTATAGAATAAGTAATGCTCATAATAGATGTACTAAAAAAAATATTCTACCATGATCCTCTTTAGAAATTTTTATGTTGGTTTATCTAGCTGGAATAGATATGTTTTGGATACTCTCACGAGGGGTAATTTTCTAGGTGCTCCCGCTTTGGAAGCCTGCAATTTAATTGAAAGTTTGGTAGGAATCCCACCTACTAATGTTGTTAAAACTGAGAACACTTTGGAGGATGCTATAGAAAAACTAAACTCTCTAGAGGAAAAATTTGCCAAATTGCCTTGGTAATGCTAGCCAAATTAATGAATCCATAGAAAGTATCAATAAAATAGTCATTGTTTTAGAAGCTAGCAATACACATGATAATATAAACCTTAGGATTGGTAAGCTAGAGGAAGATATGGAAATCTTAAGTTCAACCTTTTCTTCTCTTGGTTTTAAGAAGGAGAAAGCCTTTGTGGGAAAGAGCAAATATTTATGTATGTTCCAAAGGTACCTAAACCAAAACCCCATAATATGTTTAAAATTGATAAAACTTTCAGTACAACTAAGAGTGACTTATATGTTGAATCATCTTCAGGGGTAGCTAAAGTGCCTATTTTGACAAATTGTGTGTTAGAGGAACTGATTGATCTTGATACTTCTTCACTTGATAATACTTGATGCTCGCATTTTTACTGCGCCTAGCTAAAAGACGAAGCGCTTATGGGAGACAACCCATGTTTTTTTTACAATAATTTTTCTTTTTGTTGAGTCTTGGAAGTTATTACTACTATACTGACCGCTCCTTATCATTTTTATTTCGTATTTGTGCCAAGAATAGCCTCTAATAGGAAGAAAGTAATGTTTGGGGAAATTGCTGTCCTGAAAACAGATTCTGTGTTGTTACCATAAAAATTCGTAAAAATAGCCAGAGTGTAATTTTGAGCTATCATTTTTTATGCATATTCCCCAGGTTATTATCTAACTTTCGTTAGTTGACTATGTTTCTAAATAAGCAACAGAGAATTTTCGGAAATTTCAACCTTTACCTGCTGGTCTGTTTTGACAGATATCTGCATTATTTGTATTAGCCTCTTAAATCTCTTTCTTTTTGAATTCTTTTGATCAGAGAACTATTTGAAAGGTTGCTACAGTAGCTTATGCATTAATAGATGTTTGATATATGTTAGTACTGAACACAAGTGGATTTATTTATTTTGATTGTACTAATGCTGCTAATGAAAAATTGTGCAAAGTTTTTGTATGAAGGAAGTTTTCAAGTGTAGAGAAAGAAGAATGATGTGATGGGATGAAGAATGGACAAAAACTCAATCTTGGGATGCCCCTGCACCCCAAAACATATTCAAGAGGTACAAGCATCAAAGCTTGGGCATCCCCTCTTCATCAACAAAACAACATGTCATCTCTCTATACGCTAGATTTTTATTGCTTCATACGCTATGTCTTGTTCTTAGAGCGTCTTTATTTTTGTTATTTTTGTTTTATTTTGTTTGCTGTAGCATATGTTGTATCCCGGCACATTTGTTTTGGAGAAAGACCCGCTCCTTTTTAATTGCATAGAACGCTCTAGTTTTCGCTGTTATTGTTCTGTGAGTGTTCTAGTTTTCCGGTACTGCGTTTAGCTCTTGTTCTTTCACTTGAATTTTGTTCAGAGCACGTTACTATTATTTATGTATGTATGATTAGTGATACGTCTCCAACGTATCTATAATTTCTTATGTTCCATGCTAGTTTTATGACATTACCTACATGTTTTATTCATACTTTATATCGTTTTGATGCATTTTCCGGAACTAACCTATTAACGAGATGCCGAAGTGCCAGTTCCTGTTTTGTGCTGTTTTTGGTTTCAGAAATCCTACAAAGGAAATATTCTCGGAATTGGACGAAATCAACGCCCAGTATCTTATTTTTCCCGGAAGCTTCCAGAGCACCGAAGAGGGGCCAGAGGGGAGCTAGGGGGCCCCACCCCACAAGGCGGCGCGGCCAAGGGGGGGGGGCGCCCCCCTATGGTCTGGCTCCACCAGGACTCCTCCGAGGCTGCCCTTCCGCCTACTTAAAGCCTCCGTCGCGAAAACCCTAAGGGAATAAGCCACGATACGGAAAACCTTCCAGAGCCGCCGCCATCGCGAAGCCAAGATTCGGGGGACAGAAGTCTCTGTTCTGGCACGCCGCCGAGACGGGGAAGTGCCCCCGGAAGGCATCTCCATCGACTCCATCGCCATCTTCATCGCCGCTGCTGTCTCCTATGATGAGGAGGGAGTAGTTCTCCATCGAGGCTAAGGGCTGTACCGGTAGCTATGTGGTTAATCTCTCTCTCATGTACCTCAATACAATGATCTCATGAATTGCCTTGCACGATTGAGATCCATATGATGAGCTTTGTATCACTATTAATCTATGTGCTACTCTAGTGATGTTAGTAAAGTAGTCTATTCCTCCTTCATGATGTAATGTGGACAGTGTGTGCATCATGTAGTACTTGGCGTAGGTTATGATAGTGATCTCTTGTAGATTGTGAAGTTAACTATTACTATGCATCTAGAGTTACTTTATATGAACTCCGGAATTACTCTCTATGGTGTGACAGTGACAGTGTTTGCATCTTGTGTGATTCCTTTATGACATTGTGGAGCTTGTTTACTCCGGCTTGAGGGTGCTCTCGTAGCCCTACACAATGAATGATGTTTGTTATCCAACAATAGAGTCTTTGAAAGTAGCATAAGAGAAGAGAACTTATTTATTTATGTGATCGTTGTTGAGAGTGTCCACTAGTGAAAGTATGATCCCTAGGCCTTGTTTCTAAGCATTGAAACACCGTTTCCATCAAGTTCTGTTACATGTTTGCTTGCCATCTTTATTTCAGATTGCTATTACCACTCATATTCATCCATATTACTTGTATTTCACTATCTCTTCGCCGAACTAGTGCACCTATACATCTGACAAGTGTATTAGGTGTGTTGGGGACATAAGAGACTTCTTGTATCGTAATTGCAGGGTTGCTTGAGAGGAATATCTCCGACCTCTACCTCCCCGAGTTCGATAAACCTTGGGTGATTCACTTAAGGGAAACTTGCTGCTGTTCTACAAACCTCTCGCTCTTGGAGGCCCAACACCGTCTACAGTGAATAGAAGCGTGCGTAGACATCAAGCTATTTTCTGGCGCCTTTGCCGGGGAGGTAAGGTAAAAGGTATTCACATCCTCCGACTACTAAGCTATTTCCTAGCACTGTTGCCGGTGTGTGAGTGCTCGAAGATATATCCTTTAGATTCTGCAATTATATCTTTTTGTTTCTTGTTTTCACTAGTTAGGCTTAATGGAAAACAACAACAAAATGAGAGATCTTTATGAACTTTATCTTGAATTAGGACATGATGTGTTTGAAGAGACAATTAAAAAACCCATGGAACTTTATATGAATGCTAATGGGAATGTTATTAGTATGAATGCTTTGAACACCATTGTTGCTAATGCTATGGAAAGTTCTAAGCTTGGGGAAGCTGGTTTTGATGAGCATGATATTTTTAGTCCCCCAAGTTTTGAGGAGAAAATTTTCTTTGATGATACTTTACCTCCTATTTATGATGATTATAATGATAATGGTATTTTGGTGCCACCTACTATGGAGGATAAAGGTTATTATGATTATACCATGCCTGCAATTTATGATGATTACAATGATGGTTATGGTAGTTTTACTCCCACTATTAGTAATAAAATTGATTATGCTTATGTGGAGAGTAATAATTTTATGCATGTAGCTCATGGTAAGAATGCTTTATGTGATAGTTATATTGTTGAGTTTGTTCATGATGCTACTGAAAGTTATTATGAGAGAGGGAAACATGGTTATATGCATCTTAATAATATTAAGTTTCCCCTCTTTATGTTGAGAATCTTGAAGTTGCGCTTGTGTTGCCTTCCTACGCTTATTGCATTATGCTTACATGACTTATTTATTTACAAGATTCCTTTTCATAGGAAGTGGGTGATGTCTACGGGTGCTTCTATTCTTGTAGACAGTGTTGGGCCTCCAAGAGCAGAGGTTTGTAGAACAGCAGCAAGTTTTCCTTAAGTGGATCACCCAAGGTTTATCGAACTCAGGGAGGAAGAGGTCAAAGATATCCCTCTCATGCAACCCCGCAACCACAAAGCAAGAAGTCTCTTGTGTCCCCAACACACCTAATAGGTGCACTAGTTCGGCGAAGAGATAGTGAAATACAAGTGGTATGAATGAATATGAGCAAGTAGTAACGGCGCCGTAAAAGTGCTTGCCGGCATGCGGTTGATGGTAGTAATATTGCGGGAAGTAAAGATGCAGTAAAACGATAAACAAGCAGCGATAGCGATATTTAGGAACAAGGCCTAGGGATCATACTTTCACTAGTGGACACTCTCAACATTGATCACATAACAGAATAAATAGATAGATGCTAGACTCTACACCCTCTTGTTGGATGATGAACACCACTAACCGTGTAGGATTACACGAACCCTCAATGCCGGAGTTAACAAGCTCCACAATATTCAATGTTCATGTTTAAATAACCTTAGAGTGCATGACAGATCAACATAACCAAACCAAGTACTAACATAGCATGCACACTGTCACCTTCACACTACGAAAGGAGGAATAGATCACATCAATACTATCATAGCAATAGTTAACTTCATAATCTACAAGAGATCACAATCATAGCCTACGCCAAGTACTACACGATGCACACACCTGTCACCATTACACCGTGCGGGAGGAATAAACTACTTTAATAACATCACTAGAGTAGCACACGGATAAATTGTGATACAAAACACATTGCAATCATAAAGAGATATAAATAAGCACTTCACTATGCCATTCATAACAGTGAATAAGTATTCCGTGAAATATAGCCTAAGAGACCCACACGGTGCACACACTGTCACCTTTACACACGTGGGACAAGGAGTCTCCGGAGATCACATAAGTAAAATCCACTTGACTAGCATAATGACATCTAGATTACAAGCATCATCATATGAATCTCAATCATGTAAGGCAGCTCATGAGATTATTGTATTGAAGTACATAGGAGAGAGATGAACCACATAGCTACCGGTACAGCCCTGAGCCTCGATGGAGAACTACTCCCTCCTCATGGGAGACAAGCAGCGTTGATGGAGATGGCGGTGGTGTCGATGGAGAAGCCTTCGGGGGCACTTCCCCGTCCCGGCGGCGTGCCGGAACAGAGACTCCTGTCCCCCAGATCTTGGCTTCGCGATGGCGGCGGCTCTGGAAGGTTTTCCGTATCGTGGCTTTTCCGTATAGATGATTTAGGTCAGGGACCTTTATATAGGCGAAGAGGCGGAGTCGGAGGGTCGACGAGGCGGTGACACACTAGGGGGGCGCGGCCCAGGCCCTGGCCACGCCGCCCTATCATCTGGGCCCACCAGGGCTCCCCTCTGGTGGCTCTCGGGTGTTCTGGAAGCTTCGTGGAAAAATAGGATGCTGGGCATTGATTTCGTCCGATTCCGAGAATATTTCCTTACTAGGATTTCGGAACCAAAAACAGCAGAAAACAGAGAACCGGCCCTTCGGCATCTCGTCAATAGGTTAGTTCCGGAAAACGCATAAATATGACATATAATGTGTATAAAACATGTAGATATCATCAATAATGTGGCATGGAACATAAGAAATTATCGATACGTCGGAGACGTATCAGCATCCCCAAGCTTAGTTCCCGCTCGTCCCGAGTAGGTAAACGATAACAAAGATAATTTCTGGAGTGACATGCCATCATAACCTTGATCATACTATTGTAAGCATATGTAATGAATGCAGCGATCAAAACAATGGTAATGACATGAGTAAACAAATGAATCATAAAGCAAAGACTTTTCATGAATAGTACTTTCAAGACAAGCATCAATAAGTCTTGCATAAGAGTTAACTCATAAAGCAATAAATTCATAGTAAAGGTATTGAAGCAACACAAAGGAAGATTAAGTTTCAGCGATTGCTTTCAACTTATAACATGTATATCTCATGGATAGTTGTAAATGCAAAGTAATATAACAAGTGCAATATGCAAGTATGTAGGAATCAATGCGCAGTTCACACAAGTGTTTGCTTCTTGAGGTGGAGAGAGATAGGTGAACTGACTCAACATAAAAGGTAAAAGAATGGCCCTTCGCAGAGGGAGCATTGATTGCTATATTTGTGCTAGAGCTTTGGTTTTGAAAACATAAAGAGAGCATAAAAGTAAAATTTTGAGAGGTGTTTATTGTTGTCAACGAATGGTAGTGGGCACTCTAACCCCCTTGCCAGACAAACCTTCAAAGAGCGGCTCCCATGAAGGACGTTATCTCTACCAGCAAGGTAGATCATCCCTCTTCTCTTTTGTTTACACATGTATTTTAGTTTTATTTATGGATGACTGTCGTTGCCTAATCGACGGTACCTCGGAGGAGGGATCCTCACGAGGGGGAGAAGAAGTAGGGGCCATAGGGCGGAGTGCACACGGGACGGTGGTACGCGATTTACCCAGCTTCGGAACACCTGCACGATGACGGGGCCTCATCGCCGCTTGTCTGGAATTATCTGGGCGCTTTCGCGTTGTTACAATGAGTTGTGGTTGTGCCTCTAGGGCTCCCAGGATCCGGCTTATAAAGGCGCACGGATCTAGGGTTTACATGGAGAGTCCTACCCGGATACAGGTTTCCTAACTACGGCATAATGTCTTGCCGTGTACGTCAAGGATCCACACTTCCATCTATGTCGTACCGGATCCGGGTCCCTTAACCGGCCTCCCCGGATCCGGGTTCCTCTTCATGGTCGGTCGGATCCGGCTCCCTGCTCCTGGGCCGGACATCTTCCGTCGTGATCAACAAGCACCGGGCCGCCCGATGGGCCACATGCCTCATCACCATCTGTGGGCCACCCGGGCTTGCCAGATCTAGGCACTGTCGATGGTACACCCATGAAGTATACCCACAACAGTAGCCCCCAGAGTTCTCCGAGTTTCGCCTGCTGTTTCCGCCTCACTAGCCCATCATGGTCTCTGACAATATTGATAACGCGGAGAAACTTGAAGAACTCCAACTTCACATTTTCTTCTTTTCCCAACTTTTAGTCGGAAAATGCTCCCATTCTGCGGGACTTCATCCATCGACGATTTGAAATACGTTTCCGGGTTACCCCCGCTTGCGAATGAGAGCCAACTTATCTTCACGCAATTACCCGGAACCTTAAAAGGCTCAAACGGTTCCGCCAATTCTGGCGCCATTTTCGCGCGATTTGTGCGGTAACTTATCTCTAACCATTTTTACCGTTTAGGGTTTGGGACACGTGTCACGCATCCAACGGTGCGATGCTTGCGTTCCGACCACAGGATGCGGAGCACGAATCTCGTCCCACCGGCCTATAAATATCCGCCGTCGACCCCTAATCCTTCATTCACCCCCCTTTCTACCTCTCTGCGAAACGCCGCCTCGAGCCTCCTCTCCGCCGTGCCGGAATCTCGCCGGAGTTTCGCCGGAGCTGCTTCGCCGCCGCACGGAGTTCGTCCTGTTCTTAACTTCAGCGAGCCACCGCGCAAAAACCTCGTCGCCGGCGACTCCGACCACCGCGGACTCCATCACGGTGAGTTCTCGAGCTTCGTTCTCGCGCCGTAGTCGGTAGGGATGATCGTTAGGTTGACGACGCTGGATCCGACTAAGGAATGTTTTCCGCCAATGTCTTTTCTTCAGATGTCTTCAACGACTCCGCCTCCAACCTCGGAACCTATCCTGGCAACCCCAATCTCCTCCGCCCCTCCACCTTTCGTCCCAGTCAGGCTGGATCCTTCAAAGGATTCCGGCAAGGAGGCTGAAGGGACTTCTGCTAACCCGGAGAAAGCCTCCGGGGCGGATCAGGCGGAGCACAAGGCGGAAGAGATCGTCGCCAAAAAATCAAAGGCTCGTCAACGAGACTCTGAAGCCAAGGGAAAATGGTGGCCCTGCACCACCACTGAGATGGAGCCGAAGAATCTCGAGGTGGAGGGCTTCTCGCAACCCGGAAGGCCGGAGGTCAGTCCCGAACGCCTTAGCTCCAGCCTCCGGAGGACAACGAGATGGTGCCGACGAAAGCACTGGTGGAGCGGGGCTTTTCATTTCCGCCTTCGGACTTCTTCCTGGAGATCCTGAAGGTCTATGGGCTCCAGCCCCATAACATTTCTCCGAACAGCGTGCTTGCGATCAGCAATCACGTCACACTCTGTGAGGGCCATCTCCGGGTAACTCCCGAGCTCTCCCTGTTCCAATATTACTTCACTGTCAAGAAGGAGAGGATCCGGCAGTCCACCGAGCTAGCAACATGCGGATCCATCACCTTCATGATCCGCCCGGGCCGCGTCTACCCCCACACCGACCGCCACGAATCCGCGCGGTACTGGTCTGGGGGCTTCTTCTACTTGAAGGACGTCTCCGACCCAGCGAGCACAAGGAAGTTGCCGCCGTTCAAGAACTGCCCCGCCACCGAGCTTCCGGCATGGTCACACTGCCCCCACCTCTCCGAGTCGCCCCAGCTCACACGCGCCGTCAGGCGGATCTGCAAGCTAACGGAGGAGGGGCTGACAGGGAAGGACTTGACCCTTTCCTGGTTCACCAAGCGGATCCAGCCGCTCCAACACAGGGACCACCTGATGTTCCAGTACACGGGCGCGACGACCCAATGCGCGCCACAAAAGACAATCTTTCCGCCGACGCCATCGACAAGAGGATCCGGCTCCTCATCAAGATTCCGCGTGAACTTCACGTTCACGTGTGCAACAAAGACATTCACATGAATGGCTCCGGAACCGCGGTACGTCGCCTTGACTTTAGTCCATTGTGTTTCTTCGCATTCAAATTTTTTATCTAAGTGTTTAACTCTATGCATTAGCTCGAGGCCCTTGAAGAAAGTGAACTCGGAACTCTCCTCCGGGTTCCTTCCACCGGCAACACGGATCCGGAAGCTGCATCAGAGGCGGAAGCTCACGAGGCTCCGCGCCCTTCTAAGAGGAAGAGGCCTGCTCCTTCCAGCCCCGCCGCTAAGCGCGCCCGCGAAGTGCTTAGCACTGCGGCTACCCGGAAGCGGAGGCGGAAAAGAAGCGCCTCAAGCTGATTAACACCAAGCAACAAGGGGCAGCCCGCCATCCAACACTTCTTCAAGCCTTCCGGGTAAGTGCTCTGTTTCCGAGATCCAAGTTCTGGTTTCACAAGCAAACCCTTACTTAGTTGTTATACTCTTTTCTTTTCTCTGAAGCTTCGGAAGCCAACCCCCAAGGCT